>NC_050574.1:256730508-257064258 GCF_011100635.1 Trichosurus vulpecula | reverse complement strand
TGTGGGGTGGAACCGTTTAAGCACTATAGCATAAAGTGAATATTTTTCTCTAAGAAGAATTTAAAGCAAATTTAGTTAGAAGAATAAAAAGCTACCCACTAAGAACAGCTTGCTTCCTTTTTCCACATCCCTGCTTTTGAGTTGGAAACCACAATGGGGATGATTGCTTGGCTCCTTTCACTGTGAAATCAAGAAGTGGCCAAGGTCACTCACCTGAACTTTCCTTCCATTTTTTACTGATGAAGATTCTGGCTCTCCATATTTTGAAATTTGCCCATAATCTATACAATTGTACTTCTTTGCTAACATATATATATATATGTATATATATATACATATATATATATATATATATATATATATTCATTGCTGTTTTTGTTGTAAAAAATCACACCATGTTTTCTAATTTCAAAAGACCTTGCTCTCTCAAGATTATTTATTTAGCTTCTTAAGGTAAAGATTTGGGCTGAGAATTATTTTTTATAAGACTGTACTGTTAGTTATTTGGGCATTTTCCTATCATCTTAAAAATATATTGTCTGAGTTAGAATAGATAGAATAAATAGAAGTATGTATAGGATAATTTTACTATATATCTATTTCTGTGTAATGATAGCCATCTCAAGGGCAGGGAAAGGAGGGAAGTAAAAAAGAAATGTACACAATCATTTTGTTGTATTTTGAAAGAAATAGCAAGTTGTACATAGTAGATTAGCTGTTTCATATGAAATCATGGTTTTTTAATATACTATATTATGGAAATGCTTATTTTATTCCATAAGTTAAAAATAAAATTTAATAGTGATTGAAAAAAAGAGAAAATATATTGTCTGGGGTAGGACAGAATTTGGATTGAAAGTTATTTCTATTCCATAACTGTTCGGATGATTTTGGCAAATCTACAATAATGGATTTCTAGTGAACTTGATTATAATTAGTTTAAAAAATACATATTTTTCTGTATGCGTATATACTTTTCTGAGAATAGAATATTTGCAATTTATATACACTATATATAAGCTATATATGAAAATAATTAGGTGCTTGAATAACATAAATTTATCTCTATTTAGCTCTGTAGTGTGAAACCTTATACTTTCTGGAAACTATCAAGTAACCATTTTTATTTGCGATGGAAAGCAAATGGGGATGGAATTTGGATTGTTGGTTGAATATGACTTGATTTAACTTTTAAAAATCCCTATTTTCTGTTATACAAAAGTCTCCTGTTACAAAAAGGAAATTATTTTGCATTTCCACAGCAAAATATAAAAACCTTTTCTTTGTATTCCTAGGACCTATTAAAATGTGATTCATATGGAAGACACTTAAAAATGCTTGCTGGATTGGGTTTGTCTAACATTCCTACACACTGTAGGGATTCAGCACGAAGCTGAATGAGGGAGGATTTCATGGTCTAAATAGCTACAAGAAAAATCTCAAAGGAAAAAAAATAATTGGACACAAGCTCAATGAGAATTTCAAGAACATCTAAAAATAATTTTCAAAAATAAAGTGGCAGAGGAAAAATAGGGAAAGAAATGAAAGCAAAAAAAGAAAACTATGAAAAGAGAATTAACAGCTTGCTTAAAGAGGCATAAAAATACTGAAGAAAATAACACCTTGGAAACTGAATTGGCCAAATGGAAAAAGAGGTACAAAAATTCACTGATGAGCACTGGCCCTGGAGTCAGAAGGACCTGAGTTCAAATCTGGCCTCAGACACGTGACACAATTACTAGCTGTGTGACCTTGGGCAACACACTTAACCCCAATTGCCCTGTCTTCCCCCCTCCAAAAAAAAATTCACTGATGAAAATAATTCCTCAAAAAAATAAAAGAATTAGCCAAATGAAAAAAAAGAGGTATAAAAGCTCACTGAAGAAAATAATTCCTTAAAAATTAGAATCCGGCAAATGGAAGCAAATTACTTCTTGAGACATTAAAAAAACCCACCAAAACAGAAAAGTTAAAAGAATGAATAACTAGAACATTTGAAATATCTCATTAAAATAAATAGGAAAGAAGTGAAGGAGATAAATAGAATCTTTAAAAAGTTATATTTTATATACTTCTGGAGAAAACTGGGAATAGTCAGTAGTATAATTTTTTTGTGTGATGGCAGTTTAGTTTTATTAGTTGGGAGAGCTGGGGAGGAAGGATGTTGCCCTGAGTCAAGTTATTTGTTGTAAAAACATTGGTTCTGTCTGTGTTAAATAAAAGGGAGGTGGGGGCTTGGTTGGCTGGTGGCTGCAAAGCTTGACTTCCCTGATGGTTGCATCTGCACAAGAAGCTGAGGTGTGGCTAAAAGCCCAGGGGTTGGGTGCAGACCCTGGGGATGCATGGGGCTCAGAGAAGATGAATCAGATGGCTAGTTAGCATGTTCCAGCTGCTTTTGAAAGGACAGGGCATTGCCAGGTTGCAGGAACCCTCTTTGTGTGGGCTGGTAGTGGCCATGTACTGCACAGGACTGTGGCTGAGCTTGGGACAGGTATTGAACAGCAGGAAAAGTTGAAGGGGCTCTGAGCTGTTGGCTGGGACTATAACCTGTCTGGGTAGGTCCATAGTGAGGTGGGGGCTGGGCTGCCCCATAGGCCCCTCCTGGGCTACCCTGGAATTGCCCATGTTCTGAGGTTCCTGCAAAAGCTGTTGACCCCACAAAATGACGGGTCGTGAGCACTTGGGGTCCAAACATCTGCTTGGCCCTATCGGCAGACATAAGCGTTCCTGGCCCGCTGCGTCCTCCAGGGCTGCCCTGCATGCTGAGCAGATGTGTCCCTGTGTGCACAGCCAGACCTTGTTGGTATGCTGCAGATGTAGGTGTTGTCAAGTGACTTTGCTCCTTAGGACCACCAAAGAATTATTTTGTAGAGCTAGGGAAAAAAATAACAAAATTCATCTGGAAGAATAAAAGATCAAGAATATCAAGGGAATCATTGAAAAAAATGCGAAGAAAGGTGATCAAATTTTAAATTATATTATCAAGATGTAATCATGAAAACAATTTGGCACTGTCTAAAAAATTGAGTTGTGGATCAGTGGCATAGATTAGGTACTCAATACACAACAGTAAGTGACAATAGTAATCTAGTGTTTGAGAAACCCAAAGGCCCAATATTTTGAGGAAAGACTTCACTATTGGACAAAAAAAAATGCTCAGAATACTGGAACAGTTTGGCAGAAACTAGGAATAGACCAACATCAGACAAAATATGCCAAGATAAGATAAAAATGGATAAATAATTTAGACACAAAAGGTGATATAACAAACATATTAGGGGAGCATGGAAACACTTATTTGTCAGATCTATGGTTAAAGGGAGAATTTATAAAAACAAGAGACAGAGGCCATTAAGGGGAAATAAAATATATAATTATTATTACATAAATTTAAATGATTTTGCATAAACAAAATGAATGTCATCAAATTTAAAGGAAATCAGGAAACTGGGGGAAAATTTACAGCAAGTTTCTCTGATAAAGGCCTCATTTCTCAGATATAAAGGGAACTGAGCCAAATTTATAAAAAAAATAGTCATTTTTCAGTTGATAAATGGTCAAATGATATGAATAAGCAGTTTTTAGATGAAGAAATCAGAGCCACCAATTGATAAATGAAAAATGCTCTATATCACAAATTGATTAGAGAAATAAAAATTAAAACAACTCAGAGATACCACTTCTCACCCATGAAATTGATTAAAATGGCAGGAAAAAAGCGACAAATGTTGGAAGTGATGTGGAAAAACTGGGACACTAATACACTGCTGGTGGAATTGTGAACTAGTCAAAACATTCTGGGCAATAATTTGGAACTATACTCAAAGATCCTTTGACCCAATAATTACACCAAAGAGATCAAAGAAAATGGAAAAGAACCTATTTTTGATATTATAGCAGCTCTTTTTGTGGTGGCAAAGAAATGAATATTGAAAGGATGCTGATCAATGGTGGAATGGCTGAAACAAGTTGTGATATCTGATTGTGACAGAATACTTCTGTGCTACAAGAAATGATGAACAGGATGGTTTCAGATAAACCTGGGAGGACTTTGTTCCAAGAAAATTGCAAAGCACCCATGATGAAAAATGTTATCCACCTCCAGAAAGAGAACTGATAAACTCTTAATTCAGATCAAAGCATGCTTCTTAAATTTTATTTTTCATGTTTTTGTCTGTTTTAATTTGCAACATACGGCTGTTACGTTTTGTATGATTTCACATCAATATAAATAATCAGTTTAAAATAGTTGGGGGAGTGACGAGGTAGAGAAATAATTTCATACTCAATACATGCAACATTTAAAAAATGATTATCATATACTTTTACATATAATTGGGATATAATTAATGAAATATATTAAAAAACCATGATGGCTCTTCTTAATTCTTGTACACTTTGACCTCCATGCAGCTTTTTCCTCCTGAAGATCATCCTAATCCTTCATTAGTCTTCTGCGGCATGAATATCTCTTGATTCCTCTCCTATTTGTCTGACTGCTCCATCTCTGTATCCTTTGAAGGATCATCACTGATCTTTTATCCTCCTTTAGAGAGAAGGATTAATATATCTCTATCCTAAGTCACCTTCTCTTTTCCTCCTAAACATACCTTTTTTGGAAATCATCTCAGGCCCCATGAATTTAAGTGCCATATCTATGTGGCTAATCATCCAGCTCTAATCTCTCCAGAATCTCATCTACACATTGTCAATTACCTTCTGAATAATTTCTCTTCCTACCATCCTATAGGCATCTCAAATTTATCTAACTAAGGCAGAATTTCTTATTGTTTCCTAAACTTTGCCACTTCTCCAAAATTCATCATTTCTGTTGTAGGTGCTACCATACTCCTTCCAACTAGACAGGTTTATAATCAAGATATTATATTTTTGTCTTCACTGTCCCTTAATACCATATTCAACCTGTTACCAGGTCCTGTGAATGCTGTCTCCACACCATTCACATCTATCCCTTTCACTTTATTTGTATGGTCACTAATCATGTTCATATCTTCATCTTTTCTTATCAGGATTACTGTAACAGCCTTCCAATTTATCTCCTTGCTTTCATTCTTCTCTTATTCTCCAATTCAGTCCCTACATGGCTACCAAAGTAAGTTTCCAAAGTCACAGTTGGTCTGACCATATCATTTTCTGCTAAAAAAATATACAATAGCTCCCTATTACCTGTAGGATAAAATACAAAACAAAATCTGCCTCTTTGAAACTTCAAAACAATCTTTTAATTTCAGTCTCCCAGATCCCAGTCAAATAAGACTAATTCTTCTTTCAAATGATGGCCCTTCAAATAGTTGAAGATATGAATTACAACACCTCCCCCACCCCCATATCACAAGTTTTTTTTTCCTTCAGTTAAGCACTTGTAGATGGGATAGAAAGGGAGGTTTCAGGGTGGAGCTGACATTTGAACTGGGTAAAGATATCAACAGGTAGAAAAGGGGGTGAAAGATGAAGAAAGGCAATCTAGACATGGAGATTGTATAGACAGAAATAAATTAATGGAAAAGCATGGAACATGTCTGCAATATTTTGACTAATCTGGTTTGACTTAAGTCTAGGCTACTTGAAGAGAGGAAGCAATGAAATGCTTGGAAAGGTAGTTTAGAGCCCGAATGTGGAAAGGTAGTTTAGAGCCCGAATGTAGAGCACCTTGAATTCCAGAATAAGCAGCTTAAGCTTTATTTAGAAGGCCTTATAGAACCATTAAATGTTTTTGAACAGTGCAATCATTATATCAAATCTGTGTTTTATAGAGTTTGATAAAACAGTAGTGGTATAACATTGATTACAAGGAAGAAAAGGCTGAAGGAAGTGTGAGAGACCCATTGGAAATCATTACATAGTCTTGGCAAGAAACAATGACAAATCAGCATGTGTCTGGGCAGCAAGATGGCATAGTGGGTGATTCTCTACAGAACTCCCCAACCCTACTATGTTGAAACAATAATCAATCAGCAAACAGTTATTAAGGGCTAACTGTGTATAAGGCTTTATGTAGTTTGAAAATAATTCTTACTTTTTTTGCTATATTATAAATAATTGAAGTAATAGCAAGAAAACCCCATAACAACAAAACCCAAGAAATATTTTCAAACCACGTAAAACCTTATTCAAAAAAAGCAGAGGGCTAAGTAAGGATCCAGGTCAGCTAGCTGGTACAGTGGATAGAGGACCAGGCCTGGATTCAGGAAGATATGAGTTCAAATTCAGTCTCAGACATCTACTAGCTGTGTGACCCCGGGCAAGTCACTCCTATTTGTCTCAGTTCCTCATCTCTAAAATAGGTGCATGCTGGAGAAGGAAATAACAAACCTCACTGTGTGGGAGGAGGAACTGAGAAGTAGCAATGTCATCTTTTATTCTGAGAGGTAAAGGAGCTATAAAACTAGATATAGTTTCCTCCCTGTGAGTTGGATATTTTTATATATCATTGCAAAGAAGATTCTAAAACAGACCAGGTCTCATGTTTCAACAAAAAAAAATATACTAGCATAAAAGTTGATAGAAAGTTCAGACACTGAGAGCACTGATTAATGCTGACTGATAAGAAGGGTAGGAATTGAAGATCAGTTGACTAATACAGATACTGAGAATAACCCTAGGTCCTAAGCAAAATGTTTTTTAAAATGAAACTCATAAAGAAGGAAAAATGTGTAATCAGACTAGAAAAGAACACAACAGAAAGAATACAAAATATATATCATTATTGAAAGACCGCCAAATTGCTAGTCCAAAAGAAAAGAAGCAACAAATTTTATGTTCTTCCCTATCTGGTCAATCTTGTTATACTTACTCCCTTCCATGTATTCTATGATCCAGCTATACCAGCCTAATTGATCTACTTTACATACAACATTCCATCTCCCAATTTCTGCCCTTTTTAGCTATGCCCCAAATGCTCTTATTTCATACCTCTACTTCCTGGCTTTCTTCAAGACTCAGCTCAAATCTTAACTTCAGAAGGACTTTTCCTATCTACCTCTCCCACAGTAGTGTCACCTCTCTGAGATTAACTTGCATTCTTTCTCTCTTACTTTCTCCCCCAAAGCCATCTGGGTCCAGTGGCCAGATATTCATCAGGACTGCTGGAGATGGCCCATTGTGTTCTGGGCCATCTCCAATCCTCGTGATGAATATCTGGCCACTGGACCCAGATGTCTCTGGAGGAGAAAGTGAGGCTGGTGACCATCCTTAAGTGTAGCCTTCTTGGAGGAGGGGGGAAGAAGTGGGGAGGAAGAAGAACAAAGTAAAAAGTGCACAGCAGAGAACAAAAGAAATTGCACAAGGAAGCGAAGAAGAGATGGACAGCACTGAACACAATGTGTAGTACTTGTTATATAAGCTTTCTTTAAACAGAAATTTGTTGCTGTATGTTTTGAATACTCTCTTACGTTCTGCTGTGCGCATGGCAATGCTTTTTTTTCCTTTTCTTATTTTGTATTTAACTTTAAAATAAATTTTAAAAAGAAAAAAAAATAATAACTATGAATGTACAAAATGTCAAGAATCTTAAGAAAAATCATTAATATAAGTGGGAAGAGTGCCTAGCTGTAGTAAATGTAAAACTAAACTGCTAAGCCATAATTATAAAAAAAAGTTAGTAATGGTTATGAAATAGACATGCTTATCAATGGAACACCTTAGGTACAAAATAGACAAAAGAAAACTATTAAAATAATCTAGTATTTCATAAATCCAAAGATCTCAGTTACTTGAGGGTAGCAACTCACTATTCCACAAAAACTGCTGGGAAATCTGCAAAGCAATTTGGCAGAAACTAGGTATACCTAATACATCTCACCTCATATACAACAATAAGCTCAAAATGTGTGTGTCTTAGACATAAAGGGAGAGATGATTAATAAATTAGAGGAGCAACTATTGTAGTTAATAACCAAATAAGGGATAGAGAAGATGACAGAAAGTAAAATGTATAATTTAGATTACATAAAATTAAAAGGCTTTTTTCCACAAGCAAAATTAAAACATCTAAAATCAGAAGAAAAGAAGGAGAATGGGGAAAAAAAATCTCTGTAGCTAGTTTCTCTGAAAATGGACTCATTTCTAAGATATGTACACAATTGGTTCAAAGGCACAGAAAATAAGAGCCATTCTCTGATAGATAAGAGTCAAAGGATGTGAAGAAATGGTTTCCAGAGGAAGAAATCCAAGTTATCAATAGCTATATGAGAAATTGTTCCATATTAGTACCTGGAACATAGTAGGTGCTTAATAAATGCTTCTAATTTTAATTAACTTGAAATCACTAATAGCGAAATGCAATCTAAAACTGCTCTGAAATTGTACCTCACACCCATCACACTGGCAAAGCAGACGAAAAATAAAAAATGGCAAATGTTGGAGGGGCAATGGGGAAATAGATACATTAATGCTCTGTTGGGGAAACTGTGAAATCATCCAGAAATTGTGAAAAGCAATTTCGATCTATGCTTCTAAGGTTTCTAACCAATGCCTTGACCCAGTTATACCATTACTCTATCCTGCAAAGAGATCAAATAAGAGAGGAAAAAAAAAACCCTAATATATATATGTATATGTATATGTATATCTATATCTATATCTATCTATCTATCTATCTATCTATCTATCTATCTATCTATATATATATAAATTATCCCATCTCCTTTTTTGTACTGGTAATTGTTAGAAACTCAGGGTGTATTGATCAGTTGAGAATGGCTGAACAACTAATGGTATATGAATGTAATGGGATTGTATTGTGCAATAAGAAAAAAATCAGGAGCCAGTTTCAAAGAAACTTGGGGAGACATAGGAATTGATTCAGCACGAAGTGAGCAAATCCAGGAAGACGACTTGTTTAGTAATAACAATATTATAAAGTCAAACAACTTTAAAAGTCTTTGGGATTCTGATCAAAGCAATGAACAAGCACAATTCCAGAGGACTTGTGATGAAACACGCTAATCACCTCCTGAAAGAAAAGTGCTAACCATAAAGTACATATTGTCACAACTGGTTTTTGGATACAGACAATGGAAGAGTTAGTTTTGTTTGCCTACACATATTTGTAAGAGGAGTTTTGTTTTCTTTATTTTTCAGTGGGATTTAGGAAGCAGGAAGTGGAAGGGAGAGAAGATGGACTATTGTTTATTAAAAAAAGATTAATTTATAAATGATAAATACAAAAGAAACCAGATGCAATCATGTTATTCAGCATGCAAACACAGCTAATAAAACAACCATAATAAAAGTAATTAAGTATAGTTAATAAGAAAAAATAAGCAATGAAAATAAGCCTCCCATGTTTCTAGGTGTATACAAATCTATTTTAGAAAAATAAAATTATTTAGAAGGTTAAAGAAAAAAACAACAACAAAGAGAAATGATAAAGGCATAAGGTAATCTAAGAGGCCAAAGACTTAATATAGCTTGAAACAGGAGAAAGGTTGGAAAAAGAATTAAATTAATACGCTGTTAACTAAGACTCACATCCTATCATAAGTATAAAAATATTTTTGAGTGTGTGTGTGTGTGTGTGTGCGTGCATGTGCATGTGTGTGTGTGTGTGTGTGTGTGTGTGTGTGTGTGTAGGAATTCACTTGAAAGAAGGGGAAAGCAGGAGATTCAGAAGCTAAAGATTCACTCCAATCTAGTTATGTTTGTGAGAAGAGAGGGTAAATCCATTAATTCAATTAAACCAATATTTATTAAGGAAGTACAAAGGCCCAGATTTTTAAAAATAACTTTTTGACTTCCTGGAGTTTGATGAGAAGATAGAGTAAACTCAGAGTAAGGGATGGACCTTGAGGGACGAGAAAGTGATTAATGATGAAAATAAGAGTAGGAGGAGGAAGAGGCTGGAAGTACCAAAGATTTTAGGAAGAAGAAATTTCAAAGACATCAAATATAAAAAAGATAAATCAACAGGAAATACAATAACAGAAAGAAATACTGTTTCCAGATCTAGTAAAAAAAATGTTTAGGCATTTATGAATACATACTGCAAAATGAATGAAAGTGAAAGCAAACATCTGATGAGAGAGGACCCTGTGAAATTTGAGAAGAATATGCTATTCCTGAGTGGTTATAAAGAGAAGTGAGAATTATGAGAGCAGAATTTATGGCCTTCACAGAAAAAATAATGAAGACAATGCTAAAACTTGAATCTGTAATGGCAAATCTCACCAAAGAAACAAAAGAGAGAACAAAAGAAAATATGCTTACTATGCAAATAAAACATATAGATCTTGAAGACAGAATGTATAGAGACAACAGAAAGATTATAGGTCTACAAGAAGAACACAAGACAAAAAAAAAACCTTTAACACCATAACAAAGAAAATAATAGAAGAGTAAGGCCTGGAACTTCTAAACACAGAAAATGTACTTCTAATCAAAAGAATTCACAGATCACCTCCATTTAAAAAAGAGCTGAAAACTCCAAGATATATAGTGACTAAATTTAACAAAATTTAACAAAAAATTAACGATTAAGAAATTTAACAATTCCATTTAAAAATTCAATTCAGAAACAATGAATTCTGTAAGCTAAGGAGAAAAGATCTTCAAATACAAAAGAAAGTCAATTTTAATAACATAAAACTATCCCACACCGACTTTAAAAAGGAAGAAGGAATGGAAAAAAATGTGTTCTAAAGAGCACTAGAGCTGAGCATACAGCCCCCAGTGACTTAGTCTGCAAATCTGTGCTTTAACTGTACAATACAAAGATGGACATTCAATAATACAGAAGAATTTGAAATATTTTAAGAAAAACAAAACCAGAACCAAAGAACTGAAGAGATGATTTATTTCTTGAGTATCACAAACAACAAAAATGCATGAGTAGCAAATAAATGCAGAAAGCAACAGCAGACTGACAACAGAAGAACAGCAACAAATTTCTTTCTAAATGTAGACAAGAAGAAAGAGGTGAGTAAAAATCTGGTAGAGTTAACAGTGAAGCACTGAGAAGAACACAGACTGTTCCTGAGTGGTTAAAAAGAGAAATGAGAATTCTGAAAGTAGAATTCATGACTTGCATATCAAAAGTAATGAACAGAATAGAAGAACTCAAATCCAAAATAAGCCTCACTAAAGAAAAGAAAGAGAACAACAGATTGGTAATGCAATTTTCCTTGTAAAGGTGGCATTATGGACAAAACCTGGTAATATCTTGCCTACAGGTGAATGCTTTTTTTAATGAGACTACATTACAACATAGAAGGGAACATGAAAGATGGGGAGGGGTGCAGGGTGATAGAGAGGAGTGAGCAATACACTAAGATCAAATCAAGGGCTAGTAGTGAGAAGAAGGTGATTTCTGTGGCTTCAGACAAAGAAGAATCTACAGATAGGGAGTGTAAGGAGGTAGAGAGAAAGATTAAAAAGCAGAAGAAAGGAAGGAGACCTTTACTTTGGAGGTGGGAGGGGATTCCACTAATGAATGCTACTATAGGTTAAGGCAGATAAGAACCTTATGCTGGAAGAGGCCTGAAGAATTTGAAGCCTGAAAAATCTACTTTTCCTAGGAGGGGGGATCCTCTAGGAGCAACTGGTACCTGGAAGAGTAGGAGAATGCAGACACAGGGAAGTGATTTTCAGGCAAATGTAGAGAAAAAGAAAAGATTAACATGTTAGGATATAGATCACCGAGTGTGTGTGTGTGTGTGTGTGTGTGTGTGTATGTGTGTATGTGTGTTACCTTATCCTAGGGGGCAGTAGTCCGATCTGATGCCTGCAATAATTGATATTATTCTGGGAGTGAGGGACAATAGAAAAAGACTTTGCATGGTTAGAACAACAGTGCTGCTTGCAGTTGCTGCGGAGGTGTAAGGCCAATAACACCAGCATACAGGAGGGCTGCTAGCATAGGTTCTTTGAACTGCTTTTCTAAGGAAAGCAACTTTAAGGGATTAACAATCTTACTTTAACTAAACATACAAATATCATTCACTTAGTTCAGGAGGGAAAAGTCAGCACCCTTAACTTCAGAGCAAATACAAACAGAAATTACAAACAGAGAAAATAATACAAATCAACAGACAGGCTTCTGTCTGTCCATAGCAATACATACATAGTTACCAGAGGGAGAAGCACCAATATCTGGGTTTGTAAAGCCAGGGGGACTCCTTTACAGCTACCCAGAGTCTTGTCTGGACAAATCACAGCAACAGTCTTCCAATGAGTGAGCCCCCAAAGTCAAATGCTAACCTTAGAGTATGTATGCACTTCTTCAGGGCCAGACCACAGAACGCATCAAAATCATGTGACTCAAACTCATGTCACTTAGGCTTTCTTGTGACTTAAGCAGGTCATCAAAGACTCTTGATTCAACCAAAGACTCTTGATTTAAATAAAGGCAAGTTTCAATCAAAGATACTTGATTACCTTAGTGCGGAGAAGAACTAGAACTCCAAAAGAAAAAAAAAAGAACAAAAAAAAGTCCCTCTTTGCTTGCCATTACATTGATGAAAGACAAAAAAGGTAGTGGCAAAAAGTATCTACAGGGCAGAACCTAAAAGGGATATCTTGGGAGCTTTGGTTGTTTGAAGAATAGAGAGATTTGATGATTATGAGTGCCATGAATCTGAGAATGAGGGATTAGAATAAATAGGAAGAGAATCTGGATAAAGAAGAGAGTGAGAGAAATTATTTTATGAAAAAGATTGTAAAGACGAAATAAAAAAACTGATCAAAAGGACTAGCTGAAGAGGAGGAAAAGAAGAGGGCATCTATTTAACTAGTTGAGAGGGGAAAAAAGAAAGGGAAGTAATATATAATATATAACCAGATAAAAGTGTAAGAGAGGAACTAATAAACAAAACCCTAAATGGAAAGAGCTAACAAGAGAGAAGAACAGATCAGAGGAAGAGAGAAGAGAGCCACTAGGAACAGGGCATATTTTTTAAAAAGATTAAAGTAAAGTAACTGAAGGAACATGATACCGTGTTAGCAAAAGAAGAAGGGAAAACAAATAACTTAAAATTTTAAAGACAGATGGAGGAAAATGTAAACCTAACTTTAAATGTGAATGGACTAAACAATCCAATAAAATGAAAAAGCAACAGATTAGATAAGGAAAACAAAATACTACAATCTGTTGCTTACAAGAAACATTTGAAAAACAAAGGTATACACGAAATAAAACTTAGGAGGTTGAAAAATAATTACTATACATCAAGTGAATCCAAAAAAGCAGGATTTGCCATTATGCTATCAAAGCGAAAACAAACACTAAAAAGAGTTAAACAAGGAAACTATATTATATTGAAAAGAACCAAATTGATATCAGTAATAAAAGAAACAAAACAATATCAGTTATAAATTCATATACTCCAAATGCCTTAATATCTGAATTAATAACAGAAAAATTTTCTGAGCTTCAAGAATATATATATGTATACATGTGCATATATATACATATAGAGAGAGACAGACAGAGACACAGAGAGAGACAAAGAAAGACAGAGACAGAGAAAGACAGAGACAGAGAGAGACAAAGACAGACAGAGCAAGACAGAGATAGAGAGACAAAGATAGAGAGACAGATAGAAAGACAGAGAGACAGACACAGAGAGGGAAGGAGGACATGATAGTGATGAAAGACTTAAATAACCCAGTATAAATTTTGGACAAGTCTAATATATAAACAAAAGGAAAAACATGGAATTGAACAAATTTCTGTAGAAGCTAGAATTACAAGGCTTATGGCATCTTCTTAATGGAACAGGAAAAGAATATACATATTTCTCTCCACTACATGGAACTTTTACAGAAATTAACCTCACATTAGCATCACAAAAAAGTTGCTAGTGAACAGAGGCAGTGAAAACAAAGTTACCAAAAAAAGGCAAAAAAGTAAATACTTCTTTTACAGAAAATAATGCAATAAGAATAGAAACTGCTTCAGGGACCACAAATAAAAACAAAGTTCCAAAAAGAACCTTAACATTGAAATCTTAAAAAATGAGTGATTCAAAGAATAAATAACAAAAACCATAAATAATTATGTAAAAGAAAATGATAATGCTACAACAATATACCAAAATTTCTGAGATGTAAATAAAGCAATCCTGAAGAAGGAAATCATTTTCTTACAATCATGCATTAGCAAAATGTAAAAATAGAAGAACAATAAACTGAACATTCATTTAAAAATTAGAAATTCACAAATAAACCTAAAATAAGCACAAAAGAGATAAAAATTGGAGGGAAAATAGATTAAATAGAAACAAAAAATAGAATGATAAGTAGATCTAAAAGTTGTTTTTTGAAAAATAATAACAAAATTAATAAAACCATAGCTAATTTTATTTTAAAAAGAACAGAAAAATCAAATCAATAAAATAGCAAATAATCAAAGTGAAATCATATCTAAAACAGAAGAAATAAAAATAATAAGGACATATTATGCACAGTTATATGCTAACAAACCTGAGAACATGAAAGAAATAGAAATATTCCTTCAAAAATATAAAATATCTAAAAGTATCAGAAGACCAAATAGAATCTTAAATAACCAATTCTCAGAAAAGGATATAAATCTAGCAGTAAAGAAACTATCAAAGAAAAAAACAACTCCCAGACCTGATAGATTTACAGGAAAATTTCATCAAACTTTTAAAGAACAGTTAGTACACATACTTCACAATTATTCTCAAAAATTGAGGAAGGACCATACCAGAATCTTTTCACAAGACAAACACAATCATAGTTCCTTAACTAGGGAAAGGTAAAACACAGAAATAAAACTATAGGCCAATATTATTAATGAAGATTGAGTCAAAGATTTTAAACAAAATCCTATCAAATGCATTACAGCAATTTATTAAAATCATCCATTATGATCAAGTAGGATTTTTAAGAGAAACAAGGATGGTTCAGCATTAGGAAAACAATCAACCAAAACATCCAAGACTACATGAATATTTCAGTAGATAACAAAAAAAAACCCACTTTTTATCAAAGTATAACACTTTTGTGTTAAAAACCCTACGAAGTATGGCACAAGGGACTGTTATTAATGTCATTAAAAAACTATCTTTACCAAAAGCAATTATAAGCAATTATAAGCAATGGGCATATACTAGGACCTTTGCCAATAGATATGGAAGTGAAGCAAGGTTGCTTACTCTTCCCATTATTATTTGATATAGTTATGGAAATCCTAATAACAGCACTAAAATAAGAGAAAGCAATTAAAGAAATATAGGTAAATGGGAGATAAAACTATCTCTTTTTGCCTTTGATATGATGGTTTACTTGAAAAAGCCCAGAGAATGAGAAAATATGCTAATTGAGACAATTAACAGCTTCAGCAAATTTGCAAACTACAAAATAAATCCTCAGAAAGCAACATTTCAATATAACAAAGAAAAGACACAAAAAGCAATAAAAGAAAGGGAAAGTCATTCTAGGTAGCTACAAAATGCAAAAAAAATCTAGATCGATATTAATTTTCCAAACACACAAAATATTTGTATGAATTTAGTTACAATGTTCTCCTTAAAGAAATAAAGAACAACCTAAATAAATGGAGGGGTATTAAATGCTCATGGTTCTGCTATGCCAATACAATAAAAATGACAATACTATCAAAATTAACTTATACTTTTAATGTTATGCCAGTCATATTATCAAGAAGATATTTATGCGGTGGCTGATAAAATAATAAGAAAATTCATTTGGAAAAACTAAAGATGTAGAATATCAAGGGAAATGATAAAAAGAAGTAAAGATAAAGGGAGAATACTTTCCAGACCTCAAACTATATTTTAAATCACAATCATCTATATTGGTCAAAGAATAGAGAGATGAGAACAGAATAGAGAGAATAGAACAGACTAAATAAAGGATATGAAAAAAACTGGGAGAGGAACAGATCACATACCTCTTACAGCTATAGGTAAGAAATGTATTCTTAATCAACTAAGAGAGAGAGAACTGCAAATAATAAAAACAGATAACTTTGATTACTTGCAACTGAAAAGCTTCTGTACAGACAATGTTAGTGTTTCTAGGACCAGAAGGGAAGTGGTTAAATGTGAAAAAAAATCTTTGTATCAAATTTCTTTAATAAGGGTTGGGTATAAGATATACACAGGTGTATATATTTGTATATATATGTATATATATATATATATGTATATATATATATGTGTGTAGATGTTAAGAGGTGTTAGCTGTTGACACTGATGTCTCATCTATGTTTTGTTGTTGTGCCCTCTCATTTTGACAGAACCCTTGTGTATATTTTGTATAATATACCTTTGTACATACTTGCTGAAGATTTTTAGTATTTAGTTACCAATTCTGGTTCCTTTACACAATAAGCATCTGAGAAAATTAAATATACACATATGTACATGTACATATACATTTATGAATATATATACACATATAATAGTCATTCTCCAATAGATAAATTGTCAAAAGATATTAACAATAAGTTCTTTCAAAAAAGCAAAGTATGCATAACTATGTGAAAAAATGATCTAAATCATTAATAATAAGAAAAATACAACTTAAAACAACTGACACTTCCTTGCTGTAAATTGGCCAAAATGACAAAAATGGCAAAGGTCAATATTGTAGTGGTTGTGCAAAGATAGGCACACTAATACATTGTGGAATGTGACAACCATTTTGCAAAACAATTTGGAATTATTCAACTAAGGGATTAAAATCTCCATAGTCTTTAAACTGGAGAATTCTTTATTGGGATTAAACCTCAAGGAATTCATCATTAAAGAAAAAAAGTCCTCATGATTCTCTGAAATATTTATAGCAGCACTTTTTTTGTGACAACTGAGAATTGGAAATGAATAGATGCTCCTTAATTGGGCAATGGCTAAAGAAATTTTGGTACATGACTGCAATAGAATACTATTGTGCTATAAGAAATGACATATATGATGAATACAGAGAAGCATGGAAAGGTCTATATGAACTTAGGCAAGATGAAGTAAGCAGAGGCAAAAAAACAGCGACAACAATGCACACAGTATCTACAATGTAAATGGGAAGAATAAGACGCCCAAAACAATAGAAAATTAAGCAAAAATGTAAACATCAGTTAGACTCGAAGGAAGAGATATGAGAAAACAATTTCAACCCACTCTTTGGTGGAGGCTTAAGATCCCCAAGTGAAACACATTGCACATTCTTTGGATTTTTTAAAATGTGTTCATTAGTCAGTTGCGCTAGCTTTTTTTCCTTTATAAAAATATTTATTATCTATTTATTATATGGAATAACTCTGGGAGAGGGAGGGATATATGGGATGTAAGATATGATAATAGAAGAAACAGAAAATATCAACAAAAACTTGTAAAATCTTTTCCTGTACACTGAAAGGGAATTGTGTGTCATGTTAGCACTATTATTAGAGTAGCGGTGAATACCGTGGCTACAGGCGGCAGCTGGCTCAGTCAGCCTTAAGGCTGGAGGAAGCCGTGAAGGGGGCTGTAGCTTGGCTTCATTATGTTGTATCATTGTATCATCATGGGCCAATCTGGGGAAAGAATTAGATCTTATATTTAAGAAGGAACTACTTAACTACTGGTTGCTGGCAGAGTACTCAGAGTGACTGACTTGTTGAGTTTTTTGGTTAGATTGTTTGCAGAACAAGAGAGATACCCAGGGAAGTCTCTGGAGTATTGGTAAAACACTAGTGTCTTATGTTTCCCGAGAGGAAAAATCCCTTGTACCAACGGTGATTCTATGTTTCTGTTCTGGTCCGTTGATAAGGGGAAAGGAAGACTGGGGAGATACTGTAGGTCTAAATGCCTCTTCCCAGGGCATAGCATATGCTGTGACAAGATTTGCTATTGTTTGTCAGGGGGACAGTTTTCTTTTAAAGGCTGACTGATGAGAGGACCTTTTAAAAATAGGTCTGGTTATACAGTGTCCCAAAAGTCTAATTGCAGTTTTATATTATTAAATCTTTTTGCTTAGATAAAGCTATTTAAGCTTTAATACCTTAAAACTGTACTGAGACTTTTGGGACATCCTGTACTTTTGATATGGAAGGGTCCCCTGCCTTACTATGCTCTTTCTATACCTCAAAAGTATATCTGACAACCCAGGTATAAGATCCTCCACTAATGTGCTTCCCCAAGGCTCAGTTCCTGCATCTGAAAAATTAGGGTGTTGGGCTAAATGCCTCTGAGGTCACTGTAGGTCTTTCGAGAATGTAGCTGTCTCAACTGATAATGCACTTCCTCCCTCCTTTCCTTTTCTTCCTTACTACTGTATCATTAAGGAGATACTTGCAGCTGCTGTAAGTACTTTTACAGTTTGGATTGCATAGTATAATAAGCACTTTTCACACCAAACTAAGATTGGTGTAACATTTACTCTGCACATGATAGTATTAAAGAAATATAGAAGTATAAAGATAAAACTTCAGAATAGTAGAAATATTTGCATACATTACCAAACCAGAGAAGCACCAACATCTGGGTTCATATGCTGGGGGCCCCTTGATAACAGCTCCCAGAGTGTCAGTGGGGAAAAAAGTGTCTCAGGTGAAGGGTCATTGCCATGAGTGAAGCTCCAAGAAAAAAAAATCAGTTTCCCAGAATACATCCAATTCCAAACAAAGGAAAAATTGGTGTGGTGTGTTTTAGCACCTGATAGGCTCAGCACCAAGGCTCTACTTGACCCAGCATGGGATATGTTGTGGCTGTGGACTGGGTCAAAGTTCAAAGGAGTAAGGCATCCGTGATGGATAAGGCAAAATGTCTGTGTTCAAATTCCGTATATTCCTAGAAGGGTGGCCAACCGTTCATGGAAAAGGAATCAGACAGGTATACTCTTACTTTTAGTCCTGGGAACGTGGCCCCTCTTCTAAGAAGAAAGGGCAACATAAATAGTTGTGTAGACCTATAATTGTACAGGGAAGATCTTTACATTTCATTAGTCTTTCAACTACATATTTAACAGCTACATGTCTCCTCCAATAGAATATAATATCCTGAGAGGAACAGTTAATATTTAGTGCCTTGCATAGTACTCTACAATTTGCAAAACAATATATATGAGTTATCTCGTTTCATCTGAGTAGGAACTGTTTCTGTTTGCTCTTTGTATCCCACACAGCACAATAACAGGAGCATGGTATGTGCTTAAAAATGTTTGTTGATGGATAGATATGACATTATGACTCTATCAACAGGTGCACTGCCTTTCTCTGGCTATAATATGGAAAGCCCACAAGATAGTCCCTTCTGTTATGTTCTGAAAACCAATTCCAGGTTGAAGTTCCACTGTGTTACCTTAAAATTGAGCAGCAAACTTTTAAGTAGGGGTTCCCACGTTTTGTCTTCCAATCAATGCCTTGACATTGCAATGCTTATTAGAAGTCTCTGCAGCACCTGCGTCCTCTCGCCCAGATTCTGCTCTTCACCTGCCTCCTGTCTTTTTTCTGTTCACTTCCTGTCTTTCTATGGCAGCTGGATGTCACAGTGTCTAACTGAGGCACCTGCAAAATTCAGAACATAAATTAGACTCACAAGTTTTTAATGAATTTTGACTTAAGCATTTAACCTATCTGTGAATTTTACAACACTTCCCCATTAAAAAGGGGAAGGGAGGGGGGCTACAAACAGTTGAAAAATGATTGCTGGTTATTGAGCCACGTGTGGTCGCATGTGTAAAGATTTTATTTTCTTCTGAACCTACTACCACTTATAAATCTCATCCATCACCCATAATGAGGGCTGTCAGGAATATTTAGCTGAGAAATAGCTGCTTGATATGCTAATAGTGGTCCCTTAGTGAATTCATTTGGTTCAGCTATGTGACATTAATGGTTTTCATAATCTAATGAATGATGTGTGTAATAGACGCATTGCCACAGGGAAAGATTGTATAAAGTGCTGTATGTCTATGCACTTATTTGTATTTATTTAGTAAAATATGTTTATTTATCCAAATACACCTTGAGCTTTCCGGATTCACCTTCCAAAGTATCATTTGGAGTTATGGATTCTAGTTGACTACCAGTTTGCTTCCTTTAAAACATGCCTTAATGGTGCAATTGCTCAGAGTTTTCACCCAGGCTGTTAACAAAACTGTGGATCAGCCATGCCTGTGATTGCTTATACCCTCAAAAGCGGAAGAGACTTCTAAAGCTTTTGCATGCTATTGATTTACAGGTAAACACCAGTGGTAGCTCTGGGTTGATGAGTCAAATCGGTAAATTTGACTCATCAAATGGAGAGAACTCTGTTCTTGTTATACAGCACTCACTATTTTGCAAATCTAAGTGTATTATAAATTTGAATTAATTTCCTTCTCTGTATGGCTTTAAAAAAAGGATAGATGTTCATTTGTCTTGGATGTGAACAGAAAATGGAAGACTAAACAACCTATCAAGGTCCCATTCATTCCTCTGTTGCTATAACAATAAAAAGGCATTGCCTGAATCAATAGCTGTAATAGGATTTTGGTGTGTGCTTATCAATCTATGCTTATATATTGGATTGTCTGTTGGGTAAAGATATCATCTAAGTATGTCTTGAACAACAGTAAATATTAGATGATATATAAATATATATATTTGTCTATGTGCCACTTATATACGGAATGCACAAAATGCATCCCGTTTTTGGTCTGTCAGGGTCATTTGCATACATTTTAAGTGTCTTTTAAATTATAATTTTAGTTCTAGATTGAGATTCATAAAATCAGCTATTTCTCCATGACCATTAATTGTCCAAACATTACATTTCCTATAAACTTCGACTTAAGGGTGAGGGTAAATTAGTTGCCTTCAAATCCTTGAAGGGCTGACACAAGAGCAGGTAAATGTGGAGGTGGCAAGGCAGATAGAGCACCCAGGCCTATAGTTAGGAAGACCTGACTTCAAATCTCATCTCATGTACTTATTAGCTGTGTGACCCTGGGCAAGTCACAAACCTCTATTTGATTCAGTTTTCTCATTTTTGAAATAGGGATAATGATAGCACCTACCTCACAGTGTAATTGTGAAGGTCAGATGAAATAATATTTGGAAAGTACTTAGTGCAGAGCCTGGCACAGAACAGGCACTATATAAATGTTAACTATTGCTGTTGTTAAGTGGAGATAGGATTAGATTTAGTCTGTTCTGCTGCAGAGGGTAGAACCAGGGGGAAACGAGGTTAAACTACCAAAGAGGAATATTTAAGCTTGTGCAATGAATAATTTCCAAACAATTAGAGTTCTTCCAAAATGGAATAATGTAATTACACATGTGTATATATTTACAAGAGCAGCTAGATGGCCCAATGGATTGAGCACTAGATCTGTAGTTAGGAAGACTTGAGTTCAAATCCAGTCTCAGACACTTACTGGCCATGTGATCTTCAGGAAGTCACTTAATCTCTGTTTGCCTTAATCCACTGGAAAAGGAAATGGCAAATCACACCAGAATCTTTGCAAAGAAAACCCCGTGAAGACTATGATCCATGGGATGAAGAAGAGTTAGCCATGAGTGAATAACTGAACAACAACATATATTTATGAGTAATGGATGTAATGGGTTCACCCAACTAGAGTTGTTCATGCAAAGACTGGATGGCCATGTGGCTGGTACATTATAGAAAGTACTCAGTTTCACATGTGGATTGGCCTAACTCACCTGAAGTCGCATCTTTATGATAATGAATGTATAGCACCAAAGTGGGGACAGGGGAAAATACAAAGTTAAGAGAAGGCACAGGCCGTGCACCCCAGGAATTTGTACACTAGAGAGAGAACAATTCACCTTCTTTTTGGGCAAGGCAGCATGGGACTGTAAGAAGAGAACTAGCTTTGGAGTTAGAGGATCTGGGTCCAGGGGTGTGCCGGTAAATGTTTAACAATCACCCTTCTAAACCCTCCCTACCTCACAAAGAAATGAAGGCAGGTTATATTTTAAGTTTGATCTACACACACTTTCTTGTCTAGACAATCACAAAACAAAAAACTAAGGCCTGATTTGTGTTTGTCTATTTCTGAAGTGTAATTCCTTACATCAAAATGTAATATTTGGCTTTCTCAAGCCGATTCCAGTAAACTCCTACCCAGGTTTATATCATTCATCTTCCCCTTATTACTTGCATATCATCTTCCCAATTAGATAGTGAACTCCTTCCCCAGGGGCAGGGGACTGTCTTTTGCCTTTGTTTGTATCCACAGTGTTTAGCATTGTAAGCAAAGTCAGCACTTTATAAATGCTTATTGACTGGTTTCCAATATGACCCTAAGCAAATCAATAAACTTCCCTGATCATCGGTTTTGTTGTCTGTAAAACAAGGGGGCCTGGGAAGCTAGGTAGTGCGGTGGATAGAACACTGGCCCCAGAGTCAGGAGGTGCTGAGTTCAAATCCAGCCTCAGATACTTACTAATTGTATAACTTTGGACAAGTCACTTAACCCTGATCGCCTCCAAAAATTAAATTAAATTCAGAAGGGGGATTGAAGTAGATGGTCCCTATAGTGCCTTCCAGCTCTAGATCTAAGATCTATGACCCAAATATACAACTATAACACAAGATATTACATAATAAGTTCTTTAAAAAGTTACAAAAGAAAGTGCTATGTAGAGTCTAAGTGGAAGGTTTCTCACCAGTCAAAAGGATCAGAGAAGGCTTCATAGAGAATATAATTATTTGAATTGGGCTTTAAAGGATGTATCCTGGGGAACAATTAACTTCCCAATAAGTATATGTTGTTGGTTTGAACCTATGTCTCCATCCTGGTATGTTGACCAGTAGGAAGGCAGCCTGGGGGAAGTGTGGGTTTGAATGTCCCTTCCTTAGGAAAATCAAATTCTGATGATTTAAAATTTTAGAGAATGAAAGGAAAAAAGGAGAGTGATAAGGATAGGGACTGGACCTGTGACTTTTTTGGTACAAAGCACTACCAGATGAGGAAACACTCTCTACCAATACAGGCTATCAATTTCTCTGCAACTTAGAGAGATGCTTCGAGTACTAAGATTTCAATGACTTCCCCAGGGTCACTCCGTCAGTATGTGTTAGCAGTAAGATCTGACCCAAGACATCCTGGTTTCAAGGGCAGCTAGGTGGCCCAGCGGATAGAGTATGAGACCTGGAATTGAAAACTGTGTTCATATCTGATCCAAGATGCTTATTAGCTATATGACCCTGGGCCAATCATTCAACCTTTTTTGTTTTAGTTTTCTTGACTGTAACATGGGTATAATGGGAGCAACTGGTTCCCAGGGTTGTTGTGAGGATTGGTGGAATAATATTTATATAGTGTTTAGTAACACACTTGGCACATACTAGGTACTTAATAAATGCCTGTTCCCTTCTCCTTCTATCCACTATATCACATTGTTATATTTAATTTTAGTATATTTAATATATTTATATATTATTTATATATTATTATATATTATATTATAATATATTATATATTATTATTAATATATATTATATATATTTATATATATTTAGTATATTTAATTTTATGTATGTGAAATCATCACAGCATTTTAAATTGTGGCACAAACAGATTGTTTCTTCAGTTGTTGCTACAGCATTGGCAAAGTCTGTAAGGGATTTTTTGGCCTAGTATATTGTTCTTTATATAGTTTTAAACATAAGAAGCACAGAAAGCTTTCAAGAAAATATAAAAACAAACTGGATGGATGGGCTCACTTTAGTCTGATTGTAGAGTTCAAAGGAAAAGGGAAAACTCAAAACCCTATTTAATCCAAGTAGGTTTTCAACCTAAACACAAATTTATAAAGGTATTAGTATAGACTAATGAGCAACTCTCCTCTCCAAATTTTTCATGAAATGTTTTAGTTCATGACACAACTTAAGCTGTGCCTACCCCAGGAAATTTTCTCTAACCAACTCCACTTCATGCCAATCCCTTCATTGCTTCTTGTTCTCTTATACATACAATACAGGTAACATTCTCTGATGGATAGCTAGACTGCAAACTCTACCTATTTGATATATTTGTCAATAATCATTCATCAGTAAACATGTATTACACATGTACTATGTGTAAGGCACTGTGCTAATTGTGGAGCATATAAATAAGAAAAAAGAAAGACTGTCTCTGCCCTGATGGAGCTTACAATCAAACGGGGAAAGACAAAACAGAAAAGTAGACACCTGGGTGTCCTCAGCAGAGTGGGGGTGAGTATAATGTACCTAGAGTCAAAACCAAGCATATCTGCTGATGGGAAAATGGAGAGTTATCTGCAAACTTCGAGGCTCTCTTTAAAGGAAGGCTTTGGGAGGAGTTTATTGCTCTGCCCTCCAGTCCTCCAATCATTTACTTTATCTAATAAGAGGGACCATATTTCCTACCTAGGCATACAACAAACCATAGAGTTCCTTTAGGATCATAGGATTTAGAACCGGAAGGGGTTTCAGAAATCTTGTCCTATACCCACACTTAGCAAATGACAACCGTGAGGCCCACAATGTTAACATGACTTTCCAAAATCCTACACTTGGGAAGTAAGACTGGTTTTCTGGTTCAAATCCATTAATTGTTCCACTTTTTAATGCTATACTACTTCCAGGTTCCAGGATTTTGTCAGAGCAAGTAGGCTACTCTGGTTTAGGACCTCAAGGGATAATAGCACACCTTTGTACACATGCATATGCTATTCCATTTTGCATATCCCCCATGCCTTGGACATAATAAATGTAGTGGTATATTTGGTATCTTCAGAAAACCAACCTTGATTATACCTGCTGGCCTGGAATAATGAGCAGAAACTGGACCAGTGGATGTGGAAACAGAGCATCCAGGTAGGGAAACAGCATGGAAAGTTGGAAACAACATGGAAAGGAATGGAAGTTGAAAGACATGTGTGTTTTCAACAACCAGTAGATAGTCTAGTTTGACTTGAGTGTAGAGTATGTCATGGGCTACAGTGGAAGATAAGCCAGGAAGGTTAGATTGAAGCCAAGCTACGGAGTTTGGGGTCTATTGTAATATTACCTTTTAAAATTATAATTGCATTTTATTAGTAGATTAGATTCTATTTCATTTATTTTTTAATTCAGATTTCTCTTTAAGGTAACTAGAATCAGTTTTTAAAATAATGATTCTCAGTCACTATCAACTGCTTTTCTAAGATCAAAAACGTATCAAGTTTAGTGCATTTACTTCATTCACTAATTGTGTGATTCAATTGAAAAAGTAGTTAAACTTGCCTAGTGATTTCTTTTTTTTATAAATGCATAATGAGTAATGCTCATATTTCTATTTATATTTTATGTATTCATTATTTTTTTTGGTTAGTGTTTGATTCATGATGTTACTAGAGATAAAAATTTGGCTCTCGGGAACCCTAGATAAAGATTGTAATATATTTACTATTCCTTACTCATAGGTAGCTTTTCATTTGATCCAAGTCTCCAAAAATAATGGCTTATTATCCAGGAAGTCACATTGACTTAACAACAACCACAACAACGACACACAACAACAACAAAAACTAACAGTCCAGTTTTTATCAGTCCTCTTATATTCCTGCATAATTCATACAATATCTTGAAAAAAATGCTTAGCTGTTCAGTCATCTTGGGTTCACTATTGATTTTTGTGTCACATGTTTATTCCTATCACTCCTTTCTTGTCCCAGCACGTCAAGATAACATAAAACAAAATTTCTGTTACATAGGAATGTAATAGAATATTATTTTTCCATGAGAAACAAGTAATTCAGAGAAATTTGGGAACACACATATGCAAAGGTGGAGAGACAAACAGAATCAAGTGAACAACCTACATAGTAACCACAATAATGTAAAGGAAAATAAGACAAAATGGCAAGAGGACAGAATTTTGAGAGTTGGAAGAGATCTTAGTGGTCATCAAAACCAACCCATACTAAGAAGGAATCCCTATTACAAATGTCTCTGACAAATAGTCATCCAGTCTGACCTTGAAGATCTGTAAGAAGGGAGAACCCAGCACCTCTCAAGGCAGCCCTTTCCACTTTTGGTATAATACCAACGGTCCTGATGTTGTTCATGACATCAAACCTAAACTGACCTCTTTGCCACTTTCAGCCATTGTCCATGGTTCTTCTTTTTGGGCCCTAACAGATCAAATCTAATCCTTCTTCTACATGATAGTCCTTCAAATACATGAAGAGAGCCATCATGTTCCTCTAAGATTCTTATCTTTTCTATGTTAACATCTTCATTTCCTTCAACTGATTTTTACACGGCAAGACTCAAGTTCCTGCACCATTCTTGTTGCCAGGATCGTAATGTCCTTCTGAAGCTGTGGTGCCCACAATTAAACACAATATTCTAACTAAGGTCTGATTTGGTCTTAGTAGAAGGACTATCATTTTCTTATTCCTGAAAGTTATGTCCAAGATGTAGCCCAAGATCACATGAGGTTTTTTGGTTTTCGTATCACACTACTGAATCATATTGAACTTGGAGTTCTCAAAAACCCCTCAGTTCGTTTTCAGAGAATCTTCTCTCTAATCACACTTCCTCAATTTTATACTTAAGGTGCTGATTTTTTTTGCCCTGTTTTTTCCTTATTCATTTCATCTTATTAGACTCAGCCTAAGGTTTTATCTTGTCAAAAATTTCTGGATTCTGACTTGCTATTCATTATGTTAGCTACCCCTCTCTCAGTTTAGTAATATCTACAAATCTGATGAGTACATCACTTTGGCCTTTTATAAGTCATTGATAAAAATATTCGGCTGCCCTAGGTTAAGCCAAGACCTCTAGAATACTCCATTAGAGAACTCTTTCCACTGACCATTAATAACTACCTTTTGAGTCTGGCCATTCTTCCAGTTTTAAATCCCTTTTATCCTATATTCTAGTCTACTGTCTTCCGTTTCCTTTATAAGTTTAGTATGAAATTCTTTATGAAAAGTTTTTCTAAAATCTAAGCTAAATCCTGAGCATTCTTCTTAAGTGCCAGTTTCCTAAACCTGTCAAAAAATGAAATCAGGTTAGACTGGCATGACATATGCTTGATGATGCCATGCCACCTCTTTTAAATCACTGCTTCTACTTCTAGATGTTCACCAAATATCTCTTTAATCCATTCTAGAATGTTCTCAGGAACCAAAGTCAAACTCACTTAAAAAAATTAAAACATTAGAAAATATCATAACTCAGATAAAGGAAATGAACAAAATTGAATACAGGAGGCTAATGATGAACCATGCTTTGCTTCTTTTAGTGGAGTAGTGGTATAATACTGTTATAGAGTGAGGAACAGAAAAACAGCTAGCTTTTATAGCGAGCTTTAAGATTTGCAAAGTGCTTTGCATTTTGTGTCTCATTTGATCCTCACAGCAACTATGTGAGGATTATTTATTCCCATTTTATATATGAGGAAATTGAGGCTGAGAGAACTTAAGTGGCTTGCTAAGGGTCACACAGAAATGCGATATCTGAGGTAGGATTCAAACTCAGATCTTCCTGATTCCAAGTTTAATACTCTATCAACTGTGCCACTTAGCTGCCTCAAACATATGCTGTCTGAAATGGTCAGTATATTTGTTTAACTGCTTGAAAGAAAGAGTTATACATGGGGGATAAGTATTAGGAAAAGCCAACACTGTTTAAAATTTAATAAAACATTAAAATACCCCAACTTTGTTAAGTTCTTACTCTGTGGAATGCACTAGGAAAAGAGATGCGGGATTTACAACTATATATAAAATTATTTCTGTTCTCATAAAACTTAGAAACTAAATATTAATTTGACCTTCTAAATCTGTAGCTCTTTAAAATTTCCATGCCTTATAATATAACTTCATTTAAAAAAACAACTTGACCCCCAATTCTGATGGAACAATATTTGAATCATAAACCCTTTTTTTGTGATGGTGTTGGCCATAGATGATTATTTCACTACTTCCTTTCAAAATTACAAATTGACAGTACTAACGTTTAACATTTATCTCTTATAGTAAAGCCTAACCAATATTTTGGATCAGTTCATCTTTTACATAAATTTTCTTTGAAATTATTTTCTTCTAAATATTGAAGCAGAGGTTAGATAGATGATAGAAAGGAAATGTATTCTTTTAGAAATCCCAAATGTAACATGAGTCCTGACAAATATCCTTGGGGCCTCTATTTACTTCCAGTTCAGTAGGGTAATTTAGGTAATGCTTATTGTTATTTTTGTGAAGATTCTTTGAAAATTTACTAATGGTGCTATCTCTTGATTCTTGTCACTAGCTTGAAGAACTACAGTTAATAAAAGACTAGTTTAATCACTCCTTATATGCCAAGCCTACATCTCCTGGGTAGGTGTGGGTAGGGAAAAATTCTTGCACTTTAGATTTTCACTAATAAATTAATTAATTATCAGCTTCATTGAATTTTTTTTAACCAGAAAAATCTCTTAATCAGAAATGAAGGTTACCATATAATATGATACTAATGTTCAGTTGTAGTTAAAACTGCAGAATCCTGGACATATTTATTTTTGAGCTGGCATGTATTAAATGACTAAAACTTTTACCTCTGTGGATGGGGGACTTCTCTTTACACCAAGTAAATCATTCTATTTCCAATCACAACACACAATTGATTATCATTAAAGATTTTAATCAAATATTTTGAGAACCATCTAGTTTACTAGTAGTCAGACAATTAATTTGTTAGAACAAAGATAAAAATATAAGTTTAAAAGAGGGATCAAGATGAGACAAATACACAGCATAGAATTGCATATGTCTCATTTTGACATATGAAAAGAATTCTGGTGGTGGAAAATGGTATAA
This sequence comes from Trichosurus vulpecula, assembly GCF_011100635.1. Taxonomy (NCBI): domain Eukaryota; kingdom Metazoa; phylum Chordata; class Mammalia; order Diprotodontia; family Phalangeridae; genus Trichosurus; species Trichosurus vulpecula. The sequence continues at coordinate 257,035,508 of NC_050574.1, read as the reverse complement.
GGATACTGATATTTATTATTATAATTTTGCATAGAAGTTTAACCAATGTAGCACAGAGCCACTACCGTGAAGAGACTAAAATAGTTCCAGAACCTCCCTTAATAAGTATATATTTGACCTTGCCAAGTGGAAAGACATGGCATCCAAGAGTAACACCAGTTCAGAATACAAACTCATTTATTAAACACGAGAGGGAAGGATGGTAGAGGATTACTAGTGGTTGTGAGGATCAAATGAGATTATGTAACATATACCACTGTGTACATTGTTACAATTGAAATTAAGGTAAACTGAGGCACAAATTCTGAATATGATCAATTTAGTTACAAAGCACCTATTTGCCACAAACAGGGTCACAGCCTCCTCAGCAAACTAAGAACCCCAAAATGAGGCCTGACACATCACTTTTATGGAAAAAAGGAAGAGCGTACAAAAAATAAAAGGAACCATCGTAGATGGAGAAGACAATATGATCGGTTAGAGAGTCAGAAGCATTATAGGCATGGAGGACAATATGATTGTCTTACTTCCATCTTGTTGCTAAGAAATTCTGATTGATTTAGTCCACCTTCAAGAATAACTAATGGCATATAGAAAACAGATTTCCTCTAATTGTACAAGGACAGCTAGTGCTATAGAGATAATGGGTTTCTTTTCATTAAAATGATTCCTAGGGAAACTGAACTTTTGAACAACTCAGAGAGGAAGACTGAACTTCGGAACCTATAAACTTCTGAACTTAATTCAAAGTGAAACATGACTTAGTTACACAAATGTTAACAGTGATACAGAATACAATGTATTTGATCTTCTCAAAATCTTAAAATATTATATAGGTAAGCTGCATATCCTCACAAAAGAGTGGAAAACCATGGAGCAAAAAAAAAGTCTAAACAAAGCTTGATTGGAGAACTTATGAAACTGTATTCAAAGGACACTCAGAGATGAAACTGGCAAAAAGATGACATGTAGAAATAAAATGAGATAGGTTTGTCAGATTTTCTATAATAATCTATTTTTTACCATTAAATAATATAGAACTATATTTGATTACAGTTCTCATTAGTAGATGAAAATGTAAAAGTTGCATTTAAAAATATGACATCAGGAAGAAAGGTTACACCTAATCAAATACCCTCAGGAAATTCATGCTGGAGGAGATATAATGTTGAAAGCCCTGAGTTATCTTTATGAGATATCAGACACTTTAAGAAAGAGATGTCAAGAGGATGAGGGGAAATAACAGGTGATACTTCTGTGGGAAAGAGATAATCAAAAAGAGAAGTGAACTGGAAAGAATACTAGATTTGGAATCAGCAGACTGGAGTCAAATTTTGGCTCTTCCATTGATTATCTGTACGACCTGGGAATGTTTCCTTGTTAAAATGAAGGGCTGGTATTTTTGCCTCTTAATTTATATTCCAATAATATAAGTATCTAGCAACCTATATACATACTTTGTCATCATTAGTGATGAAAATAATGTTCCATACTGAGCATATCCTTGATAAGATACAACAAAGGAAGAAAGAGGCTTTCACAAATATTTTATGTACCTGACCACATGGCTATGGTCACACAGATGAGTTGGTAGAACAAAATGCAGACTTAAAGGCTCTCTTCCAATAGGATGTCTTCCACGCACATGTCACAATCATAAAGACTTCTTGATTAGATGCAACCACATAACTGAACAACATATTCATTGACCTTCTGATTATAATGACAAGTGAGGCATAAAGTAAGGAAACCATGATTTTCACCATTGTCTTGAAGGATGTCCTGCACTAATCTTATAGATAGTGAGGCTTTCCAGACACTTCTTTTTGTAGGTAACAGGGTGCTTATCATATCAAGCCCCAGGATATCATAATGCCTCTTCAGTCAGATCAAAGATAACTAGACCCAGTGCTTTATCAATTGTACTACCTATCTACCTGTTCTGGTGTAGAGAGGGCATGGCACACTGAAGAGTGCTATATTTGGAGTCAGGAAGCCTTGAGTTTAACTATTATCATGAAACAGACTAGCTGTGTTACCAGCACAAGTCATTTGCCCAGAACGAACCCATGCCACCTCTCTAAGACATATATACTAAGTAATAGGTTGCAATTAGCACCAATGCAGTACAAAATTATATTCAACATATTAAGAGTGCCGTTGTATGCCTGCTAACCTCAAAATACCACAATCTCCAAAACTTCAGAATTGCAGGTGATCCAACCAACTCTCTCTCTCAGAGAAGCAGTAAGGAGACTGAGAGATAACTGTTAGGTTATGTCATTAATTGTCCTTTTCCAGTATGTAACTTTTCCTCTATGGGGAATGTCTTAATAACAACCGGAGAAGCTTTCATAATGCCAAAAATCCTGTGCAAAGACAGCAATTTCTCTTTTCTGACAGGTGACAAAGGCAGGGCCCACAAGATTCCAGATTCACCCCTTATTTTCAGAGCCCTCAGTGAAGAGAGCTTATGTTTCTAAGAAGACAATTGGTGTGGCTGAGAGGCATGATACTCCCCAACAACGTAGCAAGAGAGTGTGCTAATAAAAAGTGAAACAAGTCAGCTTTATTGAGAAGAGATACAAAATGAAGGATTAAGCATGCATACTGGGCAATTCATTAGGGTCCTGAATGAAGTTAGATGCTCCCTCCTACCTTATGGGGCATCCCCTTCCAAACCTGTGAGGTTGAATTGGTTTTTATACATCTCTTATCTGGTTCTTTCAGGGCCAGGTATTGGGGGAATGGAGAAGGGGAGAATCTTGGGCAATCAGTGGCTAGTTCAAACTGAGCTTTGTGACAAAAGTGTTTTGGAGCTGTCACTACTGGTCTTCCTCTGACACAAAGTAGGTGGGGTGAGTCAGCTCAAACCCACTGGTGAGAGCCTATTGTTAAATTTTCAGCGTAAGCATTTATATCTAAGAAAAACTACAAATCAGGCTTGAGTTATTGTCTTGTTGATTATCTAGATTGAAGAAAGCAATAGGGAAAATATTAACACAAATTAAATTGTAAAATGTGTTGTATATACAGTTTTTTTTTTGAGAACCAGTTTTTAAATTTACCAGCCCTTGGTGAGCCAGCTTCCCTATCAGGGTGTGTTGTTTTTTTTTTCCAAACTACCCCTGGCATTAAGGTTTAGCTGGTCAAAGGGGCCATTGTATTCCTTAAAGCAAGTAGTTAGTTTATGATAACCACATATCTTATCTTCAGCCTAGGGGCCAGTGTCTGACTGGGTCAGCTGTGAACTTTCTATCTCCATCTCCAACCCAAGAAGTATATGCTCTGTAGGGGTAAAAGGACAAAACAACTGGATTAGGAGTACAGTAACCTGAGTTTTAGTCCTGGTTCTGCTATCAACTAACCATATTCTTTGGACAAGGCTCTAATCATCTTCAAGTCTCTGCTTTCTCATGTATAAAGTGAAACTGTTGGGTTAATGATCTCTAAGATCTTTTTGAGCTCTAAGAGTCTGAGTATCTGTAATCCAACCAAAATTACCTTGAAAGCCAGCAGTATAGGCTATTGAAAGTAGTCAGGAAAACAATTTGTCCTTCTCTTTATAAACTACAAGTAGTTTAGTTTATAGTTCAGTTGCCCCTTTCCTGGCCCCCACCTCCACTGAGCTAAATAAAGCCAACATCTATTTTCCTCTTCATGTATATATGTAATGCTCCTGACATTAATAGAAGTTATGTTCACAAAAAAGAGGTAGCATCTTTATGCAGATGAGACCATGAACATATATTTAAACTCAGAGAAGTTATGCCTATGTTCAAATGCAAATGAATGCCCAATAAACCATAGGCTAAAATGACTTGAGTGAGACAAAGGCAAAAACATGCCTTTCAAGGTTTTCCTTCTAGTGGGTTTAATTCCAAAGATCTCTTTAAAAACAGAATCAAAAATGTTCTGAAAGCAAATAAGAAAGGCTAAGAGAACATAATCAAATATTCAGAGTCAGTGTTCTGGAACAAGGTAAGCACTTGGAGGGATACATTTACAAAGGAATGAGTGGGAGGAGTGCACACAAATCCCATTAACAAATAATGAGAATTTTACACTGTGTTCTAAAATGGTGTCCTAAAATACAGAAGGGACAGGTACATTCATTTCTGGTTCCTGGTAATCAATCAACAACCTTTTAGGGAGGGCTAATAAATCCAAATACCCTTCTTTACCCTCTGATGTTTAACGAACTGCTTTATGCACACTTAAATCTTTCTTTTCTCAAATTTAAATTAAAGCTTCCCTCTACACAGGCCTGGCAATACAGAACACACATTCCTTTCCAAGAGTCACAAAGCCCTGCTCAGTATCATAGAGAGCTCTATCTTTGCTCACCACATGCCAGTTGCAGCTCCTTCTTGTTCAGTAAAAGGAAGAAAATAATAAAAACCATCCATTCGGTTTGGGAACGTACAAAAGAGCAGTACCTGTTAGTAATAAGAAATCACAGCGTGTCCAGACACAAACAACTTGTGACCTGACTAGTGGGAAGAAAATATATTTTACCACAAAAGATGTCATGTGTAGTTTCAGAAAATAAACAGCCAAAGAAAACTAACACTACAGGATATGGATTTGTTATTGTTATTGTCATCCCTGCATTACAATATGGCTTCCTAGACTAATTTGCTATTATGAGAAAGAGCGAGGGAGGGAGGGAGAGAGAGAGAGACAGACAGACAGATGGAGGGAGGGAGGGAGAGAGAGAGAGAGAGAGAGAGAGAGAGAGAGAGGGAGAGAGAGAGGGAGAGAGAGAGAATTTTCAGCATGTCACCTTTCATTAAAATTGTGTTTGAGTTTTTGTTATTTGCAGTTGCTCATCTGTTAAATTAGAAGTTTTAATTCTTCACAGTTTGTCACCTTTTTAATTCTGGTCGTTTGACATGCACTTTTCTCTAAAGTGGAGGAAAGTTGAAAATGAATTTTAAAAGCAAATTAACAGTAATGGAGGCAGCTAAATAAAACTGTTGTGTTTCTTTCCATGCTGTGTGTCTCAGTGTGTGTGAGTGTGTGCGCGCACGTGCACGCTCATGCATGCTTTGCAGGATGAACCATAGGAGAGCTTCTTTTAGACCTCTAGAATATCAGCAGATGTAATGAGATGTTAGTATTTCAGTGGTCTTTCACCTGCCCCTTCCTCTCCTCCAAAATATATCCATGTCTTGGTGCCAGACATCAGTGACTTGGATACTGAACAAGAGACATAAATATTTAGCAGGATCATGGCTTAAGGAAACAAGATTCAGAAGTTCTCAGATGAATTGTAGAGCCTTTTACTATCATAAACATGTTTTATTGTTATTTTAGATTTGTTTATCTGAAAGGTCAGTTCCCCTCATATGAATTTTGAAGTCTTCTACTCCAGTTCAAAAAAGCCACTTTGTAAATAGGCCATCTGCAGTCTAGTCTTTTAAACCGAATATAGTGTTTCACAGTTCCAAACATACCAAAGTATTCTTTTGGCAGTTGAGCAAATCTGGTTTGGATGTCATTGAATAAGTCCTTATGTGACTTCAAGAGCTGTATGTTTTTAAGATCTTATTGAGCAGATTACTTTTGTCACTATGCTAGTAAGAACAAAATATTTTGGGTGAAGCAAAAGAGGGCACAGGTAGTGTTTTATTCAGTGCTTAGGCGATGCTACTTTTTCTCTCCTTGGAGCAGAAGTTCCTAATTTATGGCCCATGACCATGCTCCCCCCGCCCCCCCCCCCCCCCCCCCCCCGCAAAGGACTTAAGGATAGATTGAAGAGGATCTATGACTTTGGATGGAAAAAAAAATCTTTACTTTCACTAACCTCTAACAAAATTCATCATTTCCTTCAATTATGAATTTTAAAAAAATTCTGAGAAGGAATCTGTGACACATACAAAGTCACTTACCCTTGCCCTCGAGGCTAGCACGGTGCCTTACATCTTGCAGTTAATCAATAAATACTTGATGAATTGAATTGGTTCCACCATGCCAGGGCCCTAGAGAATAAGTAGACTGCTAAGTTGATGCAATCAGCCTTCAGCACTTCTGCCAAGGGCTTTAACTAGTCAGCAGCATACTTAAGGGAATAAGAACATGCTGGAGGAGCTGAGTGTGTGGTGAGAGATAGACTACTTGAAATACAGAAGAGTTGATAAGCTATGGCTGCAGCGGTGTTTGAAAACTAGGTGTTCCTCCACATAGTAACTCTGGCACTCCCCTCTCATATGTACAGTCCCTAGAATAACTATCCAAAGTTTAAGGTATTCTGTTGGTTCATATTTACTCATAATAATAATTCATGAGTCTTCATTAATTTCTTTTTTTTAGTCAGAAAATACAAATAGTTCATTGCAAAAGTATTAATTGAAATAGTATGATAAAAAAAGTGCAATATATTTCCTTCATAAACTTAGAGCAAGGGTATAATTTTTCCAAAATACATATATTTGATCATCAAGGAGAGTGAGTAGGCATAGAAATCTAACATGAAGGGCCTTATATGGGGAATATGTGTGGAGGCACTAATTATAACACCTCAATATCTATTGATGACATCATCAGCCTCCTTTCACTTAACCTGGTCCTTGCTGGGTATGACATCTCTGCTGAGCTAGTCACTCTGTGGGATCACTGGATGTATTCTTTGCTAAGTCTATTATTTCCTAGACGCGTTACTGTTGTCTGCTGGTTTCATGGTTTCTTCTGTAACATTCATCTCTGCTAGCTCAGTCCACTCAGCTGCAGTCTGCTAAGGTAGAGTGGCTTAAATCTCTCCCTTGTAAGGGCAGGTTGATAACTCTTTAGTAGTAGTCACCATAATCAATTTTTTAAAAAGCTGGGCAGAGAACCCTCAGCCTAAGATTAGGACTTTTCTTTTCCAGCTCAAAGTCTAGGCTGGAGATTTAAGCCTTCTGATAAAGAGATAACCACCTAGATTGACAATCTGGCACATGCAATGCTTTGGCCCTTATTAACTCTGACCATGGGCCACTTTACCTATCTGAGTCTCAGTTTCCCCATCTACATGTACTATCCATCCATAAGAGTCATTCAATCTCTCATCCACCAAGTATTTATTGAATGCTTATTTTGTTCCAGGCACTGTGATAAGCATAGGACATGCAAAGAAAAAAGTGAAATAAATAGTTCCTGTCTTCAGATAGGCAGATGATATGTACTTACAGAAGTTTATATGTAATGTATGCAAAACAAATATAAGAAAATTTTGAAAGGGGGGCCACTAATAGCAGCTGGGGGAATCAGTAAAGGCTTCATTTAAAAGGTGGCTCCTGAGCTGAGTCTTATAAAAAATCAAGGATTCCAAGAAGCACAGGTGAGGAGGTCAACATTACAAACAAGGGGGACAGCTGGTATATAAGATGCAGCATGATTGGTGCATACAAGACATGGCAAGGAGAGCAATATGTAATAAAACAGGTAAGATAGAAAAGTGCCAGCTTGTGAAGAGTTTTAAATGTCAAATAGAGAAGTTTATATTTGATCTGAGAGGTAGTAGGGAACTACTTGAGTTTATCTAGTAAAGAGATTGTGTGTGTGTGTGTGTGTGTGTGTGTGTGTGTGTGTGTGTTGGACTGAGAGAGGGAGAGAGAGGGAAGGAGGAAGGAAGGGAGAAACATTGAACCTGTGTTTTAGGAAAACAGCTTGGTGATTAGAAGAAAGATAGATTGTAGTGGGGAAAGGTTTGAGGTAGGTTATTGCAGTAGTCCAGGCAACAGATGAAGAGAGTAGAGGCTGTGTGAGTGGAAAGGAAGAGACACGTGGAAGATGCTGTGGAGGCAGAAATGATACGATTTTGCAATTGACTGGATATTTAGAGAGGGGAGGATGAGGAATTGAGGATGATACTCAGCTTATGAATCTTAGTGATTGGAAGGATGTTGTTACCCTCGACAATAACTGGGAAGTTTAAAAGAGAAGTTTTGTGAACATACTGAGTTTGAGATGCCTATACGACAGTCAGTTGGAAATGTCTGGTAGGTAGCTCTTGATGTGGGACTGGAGCTCAGGAGAATGAGGAAAGTATTTTGTAAGCCATACAGGACCAAATAAATATGAATAACAATTATTGCTATACATCACTAACTTTATTAAGAAATTTTGAATCAAAATGACTTGTTGAAAAATGTACTACTTTTAAAATATATATATCAATTAAAGAAATAAAGAAGAATATGCTAACTAGCTTAGTCATAGGCTTCTGTCAATTAATAGATCATTGATTATCTTTTTACAACCAGAAAACAAACTTAACAAAGAAATCAGGTCAAGAATGTAAAAGGTAAGAATATAAATTATTAGCTTCCTCATTAGCAAAAACAAAATAATAATACCTACCATTTATATAATGCTTTATTTAAGTTTGCAAGTGTTTTACAAATATTGCCTCTTTGTATCCTCAATAATCTTGGGTGGCAGGTGCTATTTTAACCCCCATCTTATAGGTGAGGAAACTGAAGCAGACAGAGGTTAAAGGATTTATCCAGGGTTACACAGCTAATAAGGCTCCAAGGCCACCTATGTGCTTAGGTCATCTTGACTCCAGCTCCAGTGCTATATCAAGCTGCCTAGCATTATAATATCTTACATTAGAATCGTGCTATTCTATATCTTTATGTTATATGCTTAATGGAAGACTTCTGGGTTAAAAGTTATGGATATTTTAGTCACTTTCTTAGAATAATTCCAAATTGTTTTATAAAATGGTTGAACCAATTCAGAGCTTATTGGTGTGCCTATGTTTCCAAGAGCTCTCCAACACTGACTATACACATATTTTGTAATTTTCACTTATTTCCTATGTTTGAGGTAAAACCTCAGAGCTGTTTTGATTTGCATTTGCTATTATTGGTATTAATGACTTGAAGTAATATTTGATATTGTTATTTATAGTTTGCAATTTTGAGACAATTATTTGTTGGACATTCATCTATTGTGAAATGTTTCTTGGTCTTATTTATTTGTTTTAGATTCCTGTGTATCTTGGATATCAGACATGAATTAGAGATATTGAAAGCAAAAATTTTCTCCAATTGAGAACGACTTCTTTTATTCTAGTAAAACTGATTTTGTTCAAGTTGGTTTTTCAACTTCAAATATATCTACTTTATCTTTTGTGAATCATTTCATCTATTTTTTTGGTTAAGAAATGGCCTCTTATCCATAACTGTGAGAGGTAGTTGATTTGACATACATGTGTATGTATTTATGTATATACATACATCCATATATGTATACATAGACATGCATACATACATGTTCACATTCCCATATATATATACATATACCATATATGCCCACATATGTTATACTGTGAACTTTGATATTTAAGTCATATATTCATTTTGAAGTACTTGTGATTTTGTCAGTTCCAACAATACTTTGTAAATAAAAATTTTTGTCTCTATAATAAAAAGAATCATGCTATTCATCAAACTTCAGTGTTATGTGTATATTCTGACTTTTTTTTTACTGGCTGTGGGATCTCATTGGTGTAGGGAGCTCCTAATGATGAACTCTTTGTACCACTGAAAATTAACTTACTCTTTGAAAACTGAAGTCTTCAAGAATTCTGTTGGATCCTGATAGGTTAAGTGATTAGATGAGGTCACACAGCCCTTCATCAGATGCAGGCTATATTCATACATCATTATATTATATACTCTAGTTTATGTTGTTATTATGTAAATACTAGGAAACTTTTGAAACCAAGAAGGGCTGTTGTAAGGTTAAGTCTCTTCTAGAAAAGTGAAAGTAGAGTTAAGCTTATTCCCCAAAATACTTCCCCCTGATATACATGTGTAAGCAACAGCAATAGTTTTCTGCTCGAATTACTTGTGACTCAATTCTCCACTTCATTTTACTAGTATAAATGTGGCCTCAGTACAAAATATCCCCCTTATTGTACTCTTTATAGCTCCTCTTTCAAAAAAAAGAGGTGACTACATTGCAGCATAGTCTCATTAGTTCTTACTCTATTCTTGAAAAAATAGCTGGCACATATCTCTATTTTATAGGTAGAGGAAACAAAAAACACTGAAAGATTCATAATGAAGCAGTAGCATGGTTGCAAATAAATCTCATGTTTCCTTCTGAGGAGCTGTAGCCAGCCATATCATTAATAGTACCTTTTGGGGCTAGAATTCAGCAGCTCTGAACTATGGGACATTCCAAAATTTATCTTTAAAGATAAATAAACAGTAACCTTCAACCCTTAAAATATGTGGTAACATGCCTATTGGAAAACCATCCAGAGATCTGTTTGGCTGTAAGGCTGTAAGATGGTGCAGCAGATAGCTGGTATATGAATTAGGGCAAGTACCTAGGGTAAGGCTAATGTTAAAAGAGCGATGGAAAGATTCCAGGAAAAGCAGTGTCAATAGTAAGGTATAGAGGCAGAGGTCTTTGTACTACTGAGTTGGGAGGAACCTTTACATAGATACCACACAGTAGCCATATAGTTCCCTGTAGGGGATGAATTGCTGTAATGACATCTGAAATTAATTTGAGAGCTTTTATCCTGAAGGCTTATCCATTTGGCTCTACTCTCCCTTAAGAACCTTGGGTTTTTTTTTTGTTTTTGTTTTTAATGGGGCTCAAACTTTTTGCCAGACAATTTCTGTGGATCCTGGAAATAATAAAGCCCCTTGGGTTTTTTTTTTCCTTTTACATTACAAGGGAGAGATCTGTTTTCTAATCAGACTGGTTACTACATTGGGAAATACATATCTTCCAAGTGTAAATCAGCATTGTTGGTTTTAGTCTCCTGCTCATTCTCAGTTTGTTTTCTAGTAGTCCTGACTCTTTGGGGTCAGGAACATTAATACTTCAACCCTATCAAACAAAGAGAGTATTAGGATATATTGACTACCTACATAGATAAGGTAGAGGTCATGATTATGGTATTAATGAGATGGTTGGAGGAGATGTCCTCCAAGGTACCTTTAGGCTGTAAATCTATACTCCTATGATGGGTATAATCATTTAGCCTAACTTCATCCATTTATAGATGTGGAACCTGGGGCTCACAGAGGTGACATGACTAATTAAATCTCATAGTTAGTTACTAAAGCAGAAACTGGAATGCAATTCTCCTGACTTCTCATTCAGTGATCCACCTTTTTTTGCACCAGAGTGGCTCTCCATAAACATTCCTTATATGGAAATGAATTGCATCTGCCCATTATGGATCTGAGAGAATATAGAAGATAGAGGTTGTGCGTGGAAAAAAAACTTTGATCACTTCTGCTCTTCCCATCAAAAATCTTTTCTGTAAGTTCTTACCTATTAGCTCTCTGCAAATCTTTCCAGCAACTTGCTGATTATCTTCTATTTGAAAAAGAGATTTTTGGAGGGCTGTTGCTAGGGTAAACTGTCTTAAGATCAGCATGTCCTCAATGATCATCCTAATCTAACTTTGAACTGAAGTCTTTGTCCACCGTGCCTCACAGGATTGATAAGTTACTGGGACTCCTGAGAATCTGCCCTGCCTTTGTTCATTCAATCAATCACTTCAGTGTTCTTTGAAGTTCCCAGCTGCCTTCTGTTGGTAAAAGAATAGTAGACAGATGCAGTTAATTCATTAACCAGCTGATTCTTCAATTCTCTCCTTAAAACCCTGCAATCATAAGAAGATTTTGCGAGATCCCCTGTCTTAATATAGTTTGAGTGAGGTTCAAGATTCCAAGCTATAGTATAAAAAAGGGGGAAGAGTACTGCAAGAACTTACAAGATTGGAGTCAGAGAGAAAGTAAAACAAGCCAGCTTTATTGGGGTGGGGAGGATACTCAGAAAACAAGGGGTTAGTCAGGGATGGTGCAAGCAGGTCAGGTCTAATGGGATACCTAATGTAATAGAGAATCCCAGCCTGGTGCGTTTTTATAGGTTCTTTTCTGGATCAGACATTGGGAGGAAGGAGCAGGTAACCTGAACTTGGTATGCAGGTTAAGGTGGGGGGACTGGTATTGATTAATGAGGAGGGGATGTAGTAGATGCCTGGGGAATTGGCAAATTGATCGATAGTCATACTCTGGGGTGTGGTGCTGATGGAGATGGGACCTGAAACCCCAAAAGGAAAAGACCATGTCTTTGGGATCTGGACCCCAAAAAGGAAAAGCCCCTGGACTTTCCCACATGGTCTAGGTCCATGCAGCAATCAGGCCTTCCCAGTTAATTGACTGCTTTTTCATTGTATGCACCTGGCCCCACCCTAAACCACCACTCCCTTAATTCCATCTAGACCCTTTCTCTGTTCCCACTGCCTTCTGTGTAAAAGATTCATTTTGCCTCCATTAAAGTGCCCAGATTCCTTAAGAGTCTGGCCAATGTGGCAGATTTTTAGAATCTCACCCACCCTGACCGGTGTTCTAATAAACCTTGCATTTGGCTGAAAGAAGGCTTGGGTTGAACTCACTTGAGGCAGGACCCATGTGTTGCTATTTCAGGGTCCCAGCACCCCTAAACCTCAACAGTGTGGTGCCAGCAGGGAGAAGGGGCTTTTGATCATTACCATAGACCTTACTTTGGCTGGGTGATTCTGAAGATTTGGACTTCCCTGGGGCTTTTTCCTTCAACGGGTTGGGGACCTCACTTAGGTCCTAATAACCCCCTAGGTATTCTGGGATTGTACTCTTGATCCTAGGGTCTGGCTCAATGTGCTGCTCTCTATCCAACTTTCCTTCTACCTGGGGACTGGAGGGTTTTGCTCCATGGTTCTCCCTATTGGTAGTCACTTCCACCATTTTTGGTCTATTTCTGGGTTCTCACTTGCAAAGTTCATAGGAATGCAGTTTTCCAACTTCTCTCCTGCCCTGTAAGCTTTGAAATAAGCATACAACCCAATGTAACTTTTCTAAGCCAAACATTATGTGCTTATTACCACAAATGTCTACTGGAAAGTATAGATGTTGAGGTTTAGGGGTGCTGGAACCCTGAAATAGCAATGCATCGGTCCTGCCTGAATGAATTTGGCCCAAGCCTTCTTTCAGCCAAAGGAAAACAAGGTTTATTAAAGCTACACCACATTGGTCAGACTCTTAAGGAATCTGAACATTTGTATTACAAATACAAGCAGGCTAGACTGAATCTGAACACTTTCACAGAAACAAGATGGATCTTATAAACAAAAAGACTTTGGAGGAGGGATCTGAGGTTGGCCAAGAAGTCTTGGCATTAATGGAGGAGGGGTCTAGGAAGGATCTTGATGGGAGTGGCCAGTAGGCTGGGGTGACTAGAGGTTGGATGCCAGGAACCAAGAGCATGGGATTTAGACAGGATCCAGGGTGGGAAGTAGCTGGATGCAATTCAGACTATGAAGGCCTGGGCTAGGTTAAGGGTAACAGATAATTGGACATAGCCATAATGAAAGGCTAGTCAAGTGGATTATAGTTCAGGTGACCCAGATCAAGTGGGGAAATTCAAGGAGAGTTCAAGGAGGTTTCCAGAGCTGTTACCCTGTCATAGAGGAGTTAAAAAGAATGTAGAAAAGGAAAAATTTACAAAGTTATAGAGAAGGCTAAAAATCTAAACTCTGTTCTTTCACTCAAATTCAAGAGCAAAGACTAGTTTTCTTGTACTAAAAATTATACTCTTTCCCAAACAATGGGTTATCTACTTAAGCACAATACTCAAAATGGCTCTTTTCCATCTCCCAATAAAATTCCAGGTTGTCAGTCTCCATATTGAGCACCCTCCAGCTAACAAGGGAACTTGATTTCAAATCATGTACACAGATCACCAAAGAAAGCCAAGTGTGTATGTTTTGATCAAGCATGACAGTGTTCCTGGTAAATTGAAATTCAGCAAGGTTTTTTTTTTGTTTTGTTTTCTTCTTGGATAGGAAACAGTCTGGTACTGTGGAAAGAGTACGGATTCAAGAGTTAGAGAACTTGGATTCAAATCCTGCCTCTGGTGCTTATTATCCATGTAACCTTGGGCAAGTCGCTTAGCTAGGCCTCCTAGTCTTGATCTGTAAAATTATGTTGTTTTCTGCAGCCTGTTTTAGGTGCAGATCCCTGATTTTAGATGTTAACTTTTAGTCTAGAATCAATACACTTTGCAAGTATGATTTTTCAACAGGCTGCAATATGTACTTTTCCACCATGCCCCAGAAACCTCTTCAGATAGTTTAGCTGAGAAATTGACACCTGGGAAGTATCTTTTGGCCCCTCATTTTGATTGGATTGCTCCTACTTGAACCTCCACTGAAGGAGATCACCCAGGTCAGATATTCCTTCAGCTTTCATCAAGCTGCAGTCTATTATTGGTCAATCAGCAAGAGCCAGAATGATTTGGGTTAGTAAAGTAGCAAGCCTCACTGGCTCATGGTTTGAGTGAGAATGCGCGTAAATGGCAATTGTTGTTCTGGCCTGAAACTTTGAGGGTCTTCCATTCCCAGACTGATTCTTTTGTGAAGGCAAATTGGGTTATCTTTTGTTTCTATTTTTACCTAGTCTTTAACTACTGAATGAGGGTAGCCTCAGACAAACTGAGACCTGGGAAAGACCTTAGCTTAAAAAGGCTAAGGTCTCCCACTGCATCCAAGATCATCTCCAGTAGTCCTGACCTATGTCTTGCCTCTGGAACCCGAGGACTCTGGAAGAGAGTGAGGCTGATGATTTTGCATAGCTCTGCCTCACTTAAATCCAATGCGCTTACAAGTCAAGACATCACTCTCCTGATGTCATTGGTCCTCTCTGAGAATGAAGAATGAAAAGCAACAGCGGCAGCCTGGAGTTCTCCATCATGCTCCTGGCAGTAAACCTTCGGAAGGGAAGGTATGTTCCCTCAGCTTCTTTTATGTTGTATTTTCCCCTTAGAATGTAAGCTACTTGAGGAAAGGGATTGTTTTTCTTTTGCTTTTATTTGTATTCCCAGCATTTTGCACAGTGCCTGGCACATAGAAAAAACTTAAATGCTTGTTGACTGACATGTATAATAAAAACTCCTATCCATTTGCTATGAATAGACTAATTCTTATCACAATGACTATGTTGACTATAATTAATTAGTGGTAATTAAAATACTATATTTATGTTGTCATCCATTCTTTTTACAAGTCACTTCTTTGCAAGGGTCTACATGTTGCTAGACTGGGAATTTCCCCACTTGTTAGGTCTAGCAAGTAGTTACTCAGGTAGCAAGCCCAGTCTCTTAAACAGAAGAAAATAAAATTGATTGAGCCATTTTGGTTGTTTTAGCGCTGCTGAGAAATAGTAGAGATAAGAGGAACCACTGAATTGCTAACCTCCATTACTTGCTGTTTGGAAAAAAAAAAAGTTTGAATTATTACATAGAGATAGCCTTGGACAAACTGAGTTGCTATGTGGCAATCACTTGTTAGGTGGATTTTAAATGACTACAAGGTTCTTCTTATCTTTCTGACTCTTGAGGTCAGGAAACCACATGTTGAGGTTTAGGGGTGCTTGAGACACCAAAATACTGACACCGGGTCCTGCCAAATGAATTCGACTCATGCCTTCTTATGGCCAAAGAAAAGCGAATTTTATTAAAGATTAACCATAATGCGTAGATTCTTAGGGAGCCTGAGCATCATGACGCTAATGCCAGCGGGCCAGATTGAATCTAAGCTGAGCTAGATTGAACCTGAGTGCCTTCATGGAGGCAAGATGAGTCTTATACACAGAAAGATTGTGGGAAGGGTCAAGGGGTGGTCAAGCAGCCTGGGGTGACTAGAGGAGGGGTTTAGGGAGGGTCTTGAGGAGGAGTCTAAGGAGGATCTTGATGGGACTGGGGTGACTAGAAGTTAGACCCCAGGAACCAAGAGAATGGGATTTTGATAGGATCAAGAGTGGGAAGTAGCCAGAGGCAACGTGGAGGTAACAGAGATTTGGGCCTCTTGATAATGGAAGGCTCATGGCCTAGGCAAAGGCCAGATCTACTGGGAAGGTTCAAGGAGAGTTCAAGGGGGTTTGCAGAGATTGTACCGCATTATGACCAAATGCCCATGAATAACTATTTACCAATGGTAATACTATAATGGTAATTACAATAATAATAGTATAATTAATAATAATAATGGTAAATGTAATAATAATAGTGTAATAAGAAGAGCCCTGGTCATATAGGTAGATAATTTAGACTCAAATCCTTGCCCTGCTGCTTTCTAGTTGTGTGACATTGTGCAAATTGTTTACCTTCTCTAGGCCTCCATTACTTACCATGTAAAATTGAAAAGCATCCATCTTGGTATATTAGAAACAGGGCTTGATCTGAAATCCAGAAAACCCTGAGTTTGAATTCTGCCATCCACATTTCTAAGAGGCAGTCTGGCAGAGAGAGCAAAGAGCTGGCCTCAGAATTGTGAATATTTGGGGTGAAGTACTAAGCTCCTAATACATACTCGCTATAAGACCCTGGAGAAGTCACTTATCTTCTCAGTGTTCCAGGCAATTCCTAGAGGTCATACTTGAATACTTCTTGTCATTCCTCGTTGGTAGAGTGAGTTTACACAACAGTTGGTCCCTATGCCAACAAAATCCAAAATCATAGGTCAGGTTAGATCCCACCCCTTTGTGCAATTCACTTCCCTACCCTTCCTCACCACCCCCCCCCCCCAAAAAAAAGAGAAAGCAACTTCCTGCCAAAAATTTCTACCTGTGTAACTTTGGCAAGAGTCTTAGCTTTCTCACCTGTAAAATGAGGATAATCACAATAGTCTCTACCTCCTGGGCTTTTTTTTGTGAGGATCAGATGAAATGATGTCAGGCATTTTTCAAATTTTAAACTGATATATTAATGACAATTATTCATAATAAAATGAGGCACCTGAACTCTACCTTTGAAGTCCCTTCCAGATCTAAATCTGTGGTCCTGTACATGGCATGGGTATGGCCACAGAGTCAGAAGACCTGGGTTCTAGTTCCAATTCCACTTAATAGTTATGTGACATCAGGAAAGTTATCTAAGTCAGAGCTCCAGTGGAGAGTGGTGGAAGTCAAGGGGTTAAGCATCCTGGCAACAAGCAAGGAGATTGGCAGAGGACTGCTGAGTCTAGACTGAGCGGGGTAAGCTTGCAATTATTAGTTCCAGCCAGCTGGGAAGCAATACAGACAGCTTGTGTAGTGTCAAAACTATAGAGGAACCATGTTTATAAGTTGATGCCATTACCAGAAGGTTTGGCTAAGTGCAAAAAGAAAACCAGGGGATTCTGATGTTAGATTCAAGAAGCACATACATATATGGGCAGATATGAGTCCAAGGTAAATGAACAAGAGCAGGATACAGAGAAGGTAATATCAACTCAACAATACAGACAATAGGGAAGATTATAACTAAAGGGAATCTCAACTAGGGCAATGGTGAAGTCCAGGGCTGTGACTAGTCCAGGACCACTAAGGACAGGAATTAGAAGGTTTAAGCTTTTAACACACTGTATTCTTCCACAAGATCAAAGAGAAGTCAGGGATATATGGACTAAGACGTGAGGAAGAGATTTGGATTCTTCCAGTAGACTTTCTACTGGTTGCTCCTTCTCTCTCTCTCCCATTTCAAACATAAGTCACCAGTGCTCTTTAGCTGTCACTATTCCTTCCTCACTTCTGCTTCCTTTTCTTCTTTTCTGGCAGACCAAGCCTCCCCCTCAATCTCTTTGTACATTCATGGACTCTTTGTTCCAGTAAAGGAGAAAAAGAACCATGCTGTTAATCTTTGTTAATGCAAACTATGTGGGAGGGAGTCAATCTATGTCCTTTCCAATAAAACAGAAAGAGTAGGGAATGCAAAATCCCATGGACAGGAGTATGTGGCCTCTGAGGCCCCTTCAAACAATGAAATTTAATAATTCTGAGTCATGGCTGGATACAATTAGCAAATTGAACAAAAAATACATATATGTCCAAGGCATGTTTACCTATATCCGTACTGTTCAAATATCAATAATGATTTATGATGTCATATGTAGAATTCCCTGTTCCCTCTAGTAGATAGCCAATAGACAGACACACATTTTGTTAGGTATCCTCTGCCATTGAAAATACCTACATTTATTATTGGATTAGAATCTGAAAAGAAGTTGTAAAATATGAACTTTTTGTGATACCTTTTTCTATAGAAATGGGGAATATTAGATAGCTTTGGAGCACCTGAAAAAATATTGCAGTACATAGCTCAAGGGAAAGCAATTGTGATAAAAACATAAATATTCTATGTCCCAGATCTTGTAAGCATCTGTGTTCTAGAAATAGTGCAGGTGTTGTTTCAGTTAAAAAAAAAGAAAAAAGGGGAAAAAAGGAAGGAGACCAACAGTATCATATACTGGCTAAGAAGAATATAGATGTGCAAGAAGAGTCTAGAATGTATATTCATTTTAGTGTTTCTTCCCATTATGTGTACAATAATAATAACAAAAAATTCCCTTTCAACTGTGCATTCTTGTATTTTAAAGCATATCTACCCGTAATAAGAACAGTTATTATTTATGATGATACAGAGAATATGTGAGTATAAATACATGCATATATAAATATAGATCGATCTATCTGTCTGTCTGTCTATCTATCTATCTATCTATCTATCTATATTAGGACTGGACTTGTGATTTCACTGGCATAATGAGCTCCTAAGGGAGGAAACTCTGTCTACCAATGCAGGTTGGTAACTTTTCTGCCACTTAATAGTCTTAGAGTTGCCCAGAGTATTGAGAATTTCTAACTTGCTTGGAGACATACAGCCATTATACGTCAGAGGTAGATTTTGTACCCAGGTCTTCCTGGCTTCAAACTATTTCTGTATACACTATGACAAACTGCTTCTCATCTCAGAAGACAGCCTGCCACAAGGTAACAAGTTTTAGATTTAGATTCAGAGGACCTGGGTTCGAATTTTGATTTTGGTATTTACTAAAGTGCGACTTTAAGCAAGTTGTTCCTCATCTCTGGGCCTCAGTTTAATCATCTGCAAAATAAAAGGGCTGGACTAGATAAACTCTGGCAGAAGTATCAAACTCAAGGGGTCTAACCAGATTAAAATGTAATTGGGAAATGCTTAATAAAATAAAAATACAATATGGCATAGATAATATTAATTTGTGGATTTCTAAGTCAACATGGGGTCCTACAGGCCACATTAGTGTATTCTATAAGGCTGGAAAAAATGTCTAGGTGTCTGGTATGAGGATCACATAAAGCTGGTCAGGATAGTTAATACAAGAGAGAGCAGAATTGGGATTTAAAACTATCTTGATGGGTCCAATATAAAAGGTTCATATAAATGAATATGAATTTCCAAATTTAGGTGCAAAAATAAACTACACCATTTCTATTTGAGCTTGATACTATTGCTCTAAGATATATATAAATGTATGCACACATTGGAAAGTGTAGCTGTAAACATGCAAGTACCTTATTAATCATGGAATAATGGCATCAGGGAATCTCAACTACTCAGAAGTATGTTAGAGTTCTCTGTCAAAACAAGATAGTTTATAAATTCTTTATATGCTTTATTTATTTATTTATTTAAATGCTTTATTGATTGTATCTTTCTTCAGAAGGTTGAGGAAGAGATAAGGGGCCCATTCATTTGGACCTGATTATGAATAATAAGGAGCAATTGGTTACCAAATTAGAAATGACAAGAAAGTTGGGAGAGACTAACTATCTTCTTAAAGTTTGGGATGGATAAGATAGGGAAAGGGCTATGGTTTGAGGTGTTTCCTAGATTTAGGAAAAGCAGATTTCAGAGAGGTCAAGAAAGGTCAAGTAGGTAATACAGTATGGTTGACTAGACCCTTTCCCCAGCATTGCAGGTAGGGTGGAATTGAAGGGTGGTGATTGAGGGGATTGGGGGTTGACATGTAAACAGAACATTGAGAATGACCAATAAGTACATTGAGTACAATTTCTTGCACCAAGAACATTTTACCAACTCTTGGGTTTTTGTCCTCTAATTTATTCATCCCATTCTAAATATCAAATGCATTCATATTAATTATATATATTATATATATGCATATATATGTTACAGATATATATACATACATATGCAAATATATTTGTACATATGTATATACATATTCTTTTGAAGTATGTATTCTTATATTTTAAAACATATCTACATATGAGCAAAATAATTGTTGATTATAATGCAGATAAATATGTGTATAAATACATACATATGTGATGTCTATATATATATATACATATATACTATATATAGCAAAAAACCTCAAAAACTAATTAGATCTTAGGGAAACATCTAAATCTCATGTTTTGCTTCTTAAAAGATTCCTGGAGTCTGCTTACCCAATGTTGATGTTTCAGTTTCATAGGCATAAAACAGTGCCAGCCCAGCCTCATCACTCTGGGCCACTTTGGGTCAGCCCGCTGCTGTGCTCAGAACTGGTTTTCTAGTGCAATAGTGTGTGCTCCTTCCCTTCATTTTTCAGAACCAGAATCAACACTGGAGGCCGGGGTAGCACTTCTCAAGGAGATAATTCTGATAACACAAACACAAATAATTTGGATAGAAAAAGAAGAGGAGTTTCTTAAACAGACCACTGTGATCACATAGGGAACTTGTGAACCAACTAAAAATTTTAGAACATGTACAAGAGATAGAAGCAAGGATAGCTACTGAGTGCAAATATAAAAGAATGTCATAGACTTTTTTTTTAGTTCCACATTCATTTTTATTATTATTATTATTTATTTTTAGTTTACAACACTCAGTTCCACAAGTTTTTGAGTTCCAAATTTTCTCCTTCTCTCTCTCCTGTCATAGACTTTTAAGAGAAAAATCAGGACCACTGAAACTTAGAATGAATTGGGTCCAGTGACGAATACTAAGGGTAACAAAAAGTAGATTTGTAAGAGACAGTCAAATGCCTGTTGAAATTCAAGACATTTGACAAAAGTCTCTCACAAATAACCTTTTGTACAAGATGGGCAGATGTGGGCTAGATAAATTTTCATTTGGTTGATTCAGGACTGTTGTGATAGTGTATTCTATAAGGCTGGAGAAATGTCTTTTGTGTGGTGTCCAGTATGAGGATCACATAAAGTTGCTTAGGACAGTTAATACAAGAAGGAACAGAATTGGGATCTAATCTTGATGACTCCAATATGAAAGGTTCATATATGAATGTAAAGTTTTAAAAGTGGGTGCAAAAATAAACTGCCCTATTACAGGATTCATGATCAGACATCAGGCCAAGGGAAAAAGACCTATGAGTTTTATTTGACTGCAAGTTTACTCTGAATCAAAATAGGTTATAATAACAAAAAAAAACCAACAACAACAAAACAAAAAACAACAACAACAATAGACTAATTGGGAATTAGGGAAGCATTAATAGAAGAGATGGATCCAGGAAGAATGTCAGTTCTTCTATATCCTGCCCTCAAAAACACGTCTAAAATGTTGAACTCAACTATAGGCTTCATGTTTTAGAAATAAAAGTGATGAGATTGATCCAGTCAGTCAACAAGCATTTATTAAGCTCTTACTAAGGGTCTGTGAGCACTGGGTATGCAAAGAAAGGCAAGAACACAGTTTTGTTACCCAAGAAGCTCACATTCTAATGAAGGAGGGAACATAAAAATAACCATATCCAAACAAGACACTTACAACTTAAGTGGAAAGTTATGGGAGAAGGAAGGCACTAAAAAGAAGTTAGGGGGTAGTTTTTTGGTCTGTTTTCTTTCACCACATGGCTAACATGTTTTGCATGACTAAAAAAATATAATAAAATGATTGTTAGTAATCACAAATGATGTTATTCTTAAGGTTGAAAAGATATGTACTTCATATATATCTACTACTTCACCTCTGTCTCAACAGTCAAACATGTCAGCAGCCACACGTTGGGCCAGAAAGGCAGGGCAATGGGAATTCGGCTACATGAGTTCTTCAGTCACCGACTCCCCATAGTTTGGGCCTTTTATGCCTCAGATGGCAGCAGAATCTGTCAGCCTCCCCTCGACCCTGTTAGAGGATTAGCCCAGCATACATAAAGAAAGCATTACTCCTACTATTCTCCCCTTTGCCCATAGAATAAAACAAAAATTTCCATAGCATGACATTTAAGGCCCTTTGTAATCTGGCTCCAGGCAGATCACCATCATCAGAGTGGCTCACATTTGTACAGTGCTTCAGGATTTATACAAATTGTTTCAGTTCATTTTATTCCCTTTCACTTCTCTAGTTCAGTCAAAGAACACTACTTGTTCCCTATCTTGACATTCCTTTTCTCATCACCACAACGTTGTAGTCTTTATGCCCAGAATACAGTCCTTACTCACCTCCACGTCTTAGAGTCCATGACTTCTTTCAAGGCTCAGATCATCTACTAAGTCAGATAGCAAGCTTTTCCTGATCCCTATCTCCCTCTTTAAATTATTTTGTATGTACTTTTTTTGATTATATTATGTCCCCCAAGTCCAGAGCATCTATCAGTAGATAGTGCTTCTTTGTACCAGACTGGCGCTAAATAATTGCTCCATGGATGGGGAAATACACTATTTAAAAAGGACATGCCTGTTGTCCTTAAGTATTTTGAGGGCTTTCATGTGGAGAAGGAATTTCATTTATTTTTCATGAGCAAAGGGCAAAATCAGGGATAAATTTTGCATCAAAATGAAGGAAAAAAATATAAATAGAATTGTCCAAGAGTGCAATGAAAGGCTTGACAAAGTAATAATAATGATAAAGCTAATAATGATGATCATCATAACGACAATTAGCATTTACATAGTAGTTTAAAGTTTACAAAGTAACTTACAAATGTTATCTCATTTTATTCTCACAATAATCCTGGGAGGTAGGTGCCATTATTTTCTCTAACATATGAGAAATTAGAAGCAGACAGATTAAGTGACTTGCCCAGATGCCTGAGGCAGCAAAGAAACTCAGGTCCTCTTAACTCCAGGTCCAGTACTCTGTTCACTGCACACTGGAAGCAAAAGCTAAATGATTAATTGTTGGTTATGTTGAGGAAGAGATTCTTATTTAGGTATTGGTTGTGCTTGATGACCCTTACCTTGCCCCCTGTCTCTTAGAGTTTTCGATTCTATGATTCTTTTATTGGGCAAACTTACTATGTCATTATTTTGGATAATTTCTAATTCATGGTTCTGCAAGTAAAGGGGGACAAAGAGAACTTGGAACTTGGAAGAGACACAAATATGATGAAATGGTTGAAAACATGGCCCATAACTAAAGGCTAAAGGGACTATGACTTTGCAAGTTGGGAAAGAAATGACTGAAGAATGATTTAATAATGATTTTGAAGCTTTGAAGGTGGATAGGAAGCAATGTTTGTCATTTCCATAGGGACAGAAAGTGACAAATTGCTGCCTAGAAAGTTTCATTTAGTTAATGACAGAATTTCTGGACTCTGCAAGGGCCATTTAACTACACGTTGCTTGTTTATTTTTTGTTGTTTGTTTTGACATAGAAATAGTTAGTTATAGAACCCTCTCAGACTGATGTGTTAGAGGACAGACCATGAGGGAGACCATCAAGACTTAGACTGAAACAAATGGAAGATTTAGTGCATAACTACTGGAGCATTTTACATCCCATTCAACTTGGGATAGTTAACATAAAATTCCAGGCTGGGCAAGAAAGCACCTGTATTAGGGGGGAAAAGAGCTATGGTACTAGTATAGCTAACCTTTACATAGTGTTTACTATGTGCCGGGAACTGGGAATAATCCAACTGTCCATATTCTTTGATCCAGCAATACTACTACTAGGTCTGCATCCCAAAGAGATCAAAGAGCTATATGTGCAAAAATCTTTATAGCAGGTCCTTTTTTGTTGCAAAGAATTGGAAATTGAGGAGATAGCCATCAATCATGGAATGGCTAGACAGGTTGTAGCACATACTTGTGATGGAATACTATAGTGGGTGTCTGGGGAGTCCAGGGACCTCTGGTGAAAGAGTTTGCCAAACTTTTTTTAGGACGGCTCCTCCACATTTGGTGTCCACTCACACAGAGTCATTAGCTTCCACTTGCCCAGTTCTAATTTTTAACAAATTGTTTTTTTTTTCAATTAGCTTTTGTACCTCCTTTTCCATTTGGCCCATTTTATTTTTTGAGTAGTTCTTCTCTTCAGTGAGTTTTTGTGCCTTCTTATCCACTTGGCCAATTCTACTTTTTAAGGAGTTTTCCTGAGTGTACTTTTTTTTTCCTATTTGGCCAACTGTATTTTTAAGGCATTGTTTTCTACACTCTGTTTTTGTCTTTCCTTTTCCAAGGTGTAGACTCTTGCATACCTCTCATTTCTTTTCCCAATTTTTCTTCTATCTTTCTTATTTGACTTTTAAAATATTTCTTGAGCTCTTCCAAGAAAGCTTTTTGGGCTAGTGTAATATTAATTAAGGTGGGACTTTTTACTGTTTTCTCTTTTAGCATTTATTTAATCAAGAGCCCTTGATGAGTGTGGCCTTTGTTTCTTTGATCAAATTAGGAGTCTTTGACCTCCTTGCCTCAAAGGAAAGCCTGGTTTGCATGGGTTTGTCCCAGGTTTGTGACACTTTTAGGTCACGTGGGTGAGTCACATGTGTGATGCCCTTTGACCCTGAACAGAATATATAAACTCAAGAGGTTGGCATCTTCCCTTGGGGCTCTCAGTCACTGGAAGAGTGGCATGGGACTCTGGGCAGCTGCTTTCAGAGCCCCCCCTCCCAGCTCATCAACCCAGATGTTGATGCTTTCCTGGTAACTATGAATTGTGATTTGGTCTGTTTATATTGTGTATGTTTGTAATTTGTTTGAACTTGCTCTGAAGTTCAGGTTGCTGGCTTTTACTCCTGAACTAAGTGAATGATATTTGTATGTTGGATTAAAGTAAGATTGTTAACACCTTAACGTTGCTTTCCTTAGTGCTGGCAGCTCTTGTTGCTAGTGTTGTTGGGTCTTATGCCCCACAACAGCTGCTAACCGAATTGTTGCTGCAGCTTGAGACCAGTTCACATTCCCCCTTGAGGTTTTGAATGTGGGTATATTGACAATGTTGTCTTTTTTCTGAATTTGTGTTTTGATCTTTCCTATCCCTATAGAAAAAAATCTATGGTCATTGTCCATTTCTGCTTTTTGCTCATGATGTTTGCCTATTTCGTGGATTTTAAAGTTGAGCTCTCCTGCTGGAACAGGGGGAACTGACCCAAGCTTCTTGTGCTAGGATCCTGGGTCCTGGTTACTGGCTTTGTGTGCTGGGGCCTCAGTGGCAGCTGGAGGCTGTGGGGGCCCAACAGTTTACCTGGCGCTGAGCTGGGGTCAGCACCACTGAAGCTCTCTAGGTGGGGGGCTCTGGCCCCTGGAGGATGCTTGCTCACCCCAAATTCCCTGAAGCACTGGATGGTTTGGCTGCTGGAGGATGCCTGTCCTCCTGGAGTGGTGCTTCCTGGAGTGGCACTTCCTGGAGAGGTGTTGAAGCATGGGGAGGTTTGGCTGATGGAGGATGCCTGCCAGCTTAGTGTTGTGCCTCCTGGAGTTCTGCCTGCCCAACTCACAGATGGTGGTTTTCTGAGCTGCCAAGGTACTGGGGGGTCCTGGTGTTAGTAGTTGCCTGCTCCACCATTTCGGGGCTCAGGATGTCCTGTTGGTTTGCTGAGGTCAGCCTTGTCACTGCCTTGCTGGAATACCTCCTGTCCTGTACTGCTCCCCTTCTACCAGAGTGATAGACCTTGCCCGTCAATCCCCCAAGCCTCCTGGGCTAAATGACTGCTGCACCCCATATTTCTGCTGGCTCAGCTGTTCTGGTACTTTTCCTGAGGTGATATTTTCTTGAGGTCAATTTAGAGGTCAACAAGGGAGAGTGAGAGCGACTTACTGCTTACTCTGCCATCTTGGCTCCCGGATGTCATTCAACTCTCCAAGTTGCTATAGCATGTACAGTGGCCTCACTCCAATAAATCATTTCAGCAGGTGGGCTAAACTAGGTTGAGTGTAGCTGGCAGACTTCAAATCTATTGGTGAGTTAGGGGGATGCATACTCCAAGCATGTGATGCCAATGTAATGGGTAAAGGAGAACAATTAGTTCCAAGGGCCATGAAGGTGGGTAAAGCAAGCATTGTTAAGTGCTTAGAGCATTCTAAGAAACCAAAGATAGCAAGGTCATCCACAACATCCCTGGCCATTACCTCTCATCCTGACTTTTGTCTTGCCAGTGGACTTTGATGATTCTGGAAAAGAGAGTGAGGCTGAAGACTTACTACAACTATGCCTCACTTATTTCTAACTCACATGCAAGTGAAGATATCACTTACCAATAGTGTGACGTCTTTGTTCTTTGAAAACAGATGAATAACAACAACATTGTGTGAGAAGAAATGATGAGCAGGATGCTTTCAGAAAAACCTGGGAAGACTTATATAAAATGATGCAAAATGAAGTGAGAAGAAGCAGGAAAACATTATAAACAGTAATGACAATATTGTAAGGATGATCAACTGTGAAAGACTTAGCTATTCTGATTAATACAATGATTCAAGGCAATTATAAAACACTCATGATGAAAAATGCTATCACTTATAGAGAGAGAACTGATAGTCAATGGGTATTGAAATATAATCCCACTTTTTCATTTTTCTTGCTTTTTTTCAACATGGGTAACAAAAATTCAGCTTGCATGACTTCAAATGTATAATTCATAATCATATTGCTTGCTTTCTCAGTGGGTGGAGGAGGGACTGAAGGGAAAGAACTTGAAACTCAAAACATTAAAAGAAGAATATAAAAATAAATGAATAATAAATTTGTTCAAAGAACCGCCCCCCCAAAAGAAAGAAAAAACAACCAACCAATGGAACAGATAACTTGCTAAAATATATAAATAATTTTTAAAAGGAGAAAAAATATTTTGAAGGGCATAGCCTGAGAGAAAAAGTATAAAAACTATTGTGTTTTTGAGAAACTGAGAGGTGATTAAATTTGTATGCAGTTATTCTGGGGGAGGTTTGGGGGTGGTAAAATATTATTTAATATATGTATCTATCTATCTATCTATCTATCTATCTATATATATATATTATATAAGTATCTTTAATTGTAATGATTTGAAAATATCCTTGAAATTCTATGCTCTAAAAGTCTTTTAAAATCCATGTTTAACAATAGTTTAGATGCAGTCTTGTTTGTGTGCAGAGGGAGAAAGTGAATGACTTCTCAAGGTCTTTTCCAATCTTATGAGCCTCAGATTTTTTCCCACCCTGCTTTTTCTCCACCTCCATCAAGAATTTTATGGGCTATCAACTGAGAGGTATGAAAGTTTTGGGGAAAAGTAAATTACTCACGTCAGAGAAACTGTTTTGATGATATGATTCATGCAGCTTCTTTGGCAAAATTCACATTGCTTTCTTTCTTCTTATGATTCATTTGTATGATGCAAAAGAAAAGCAACCATAAAATTATGATTTATGACTTATGTCGTAATTACAGTGGAACCTATTTTTACAATGACTTTGCTATAAGTATTACCTTGACATAGTGCTTATTAATAGACAAAATGTTCTAGTGAGGACAATATCTCTTCCTATCCTAATTTACATTCATAAATTTATTATTACTCCTTTCAATACCACTATCCTTGAGTGGGCTCTTATATAATCCAAGAACTGAATTTAACTAGCTGTTTCTGAGTCTTGAGCAGACTTTCTCATGTTCGAACTATTTCCAGTATCTAAGCACATAAAACAAAATATAATCTTTCTGTTTTAATCAAACTTCTCTTGGATCTTTTTTTTTAAAAAAATAGGAAATATGTGTGAATATATATCAATCAGGAAACATTTGTTAATCATCTGTGTTCCAAGCATATGGCTAAGTGCTGGGAAAGAAAGGAAAGGAGAAAAGAAACCCAGTTCTTATCCTCAAGGAGCTCTAAGTCTATGTATGTATGTGCAAAGCATGTGTACATAGTATGTAACTTATGTAAAGCAAGGTGAAATGATGCAAGAGGCATTGATTGAAAACTTACTATGTTTCTATGCCTTGTACTAAGTACTAGAGATACAAATACAAGAAGTACAAGGGACGCAGTGGCAAAATCTGGGAAGTCAAACACACAGCTGTGAGAGGGGAGGTGAAGAACAGCTAGGCTGGGCCCTTGCCAATGAGAGAATGGGGCTAGAGAACAGGGATGTTCTCAAACTGTGGTTTGGTGATACATAGGGTCCTTGAAACTCTTTATGGAGGCCTTTGGGGTCAAAACTAGTTTAATAATAACATTTAGATGTTTTAATTTGCAGTAGCATAAATATTGATAGATACAACCCATAAAAAGAAAAGCTATGTGTGTGTGTGTATATGTGTGTGTGCACGCGCGCGCGCGCGTGTGTGTGTGTGTGTGTGTCTGTATGTGAATTCTCAGTAATTTTTAAGAGTGAAAAGCAATCATAAGACCAAAGTGTTTGAGAACTGCTGTTGGATGAAAAGGCCTAGTCACTAAGGGAAGATTCAGGATGTGAAGGCAGCTGAAGCCTGGTTGTAAAGTTCAGTCAGAAGCATAGCATAGCATAGAATAGAGTAATCAACATATAGAGATCTACATTCTGTTGCATGACTAATGTGATATATTATATTATTACATACACTATATATGTATATAGTACATGTAATTTTAAATCATTAATGAATGGAGTACTTGACCAGCCAATTTTCTAATAAACCTGTTACCACAGTACTCATGAGGTAATTTTCTTTGTTTTGCTCTAGAAGATCTACAGTAGATTAAGAAACATTAGATTGGTCAGAAAAGTATCATTTATAGAGAAACCCTTGGTCAAAGAAAAAATACTTTTGTTTCATTTCTGCCACAAACTAGTTGTATGGTTTTGTACATGTCACAATTTCCTAGCCCCTCATGGATTATATGCTATTTAAAATTTGTTAAAGCATTTGAATCAGCAAGTTGCTCTAAAATAGATAATATGAAATAATTGATGGTTGCCTTTTATATTTTTAATATCCCCTTTGGGGTATTCTTATGTTCCAGGCCTCTGTTTCTCTTTGGATGTCCACAAAACAGCAGACTAGTTTCTAGACCTTTTCTCCATCTCTCTATATCCCCAGTAGAAATTACCTCTGTATTCTGAGGCCCTCTACTCTCTGATTATGTGACAATGCATATTGATGTGTTACTTTGCTACTCCAAGTAAGATATATTCAATACAATAGATTTCTCTTTTAAATGCTTTAAAAAACTTTTAAAAAGCTTCATTAAAATGCTATAATCCAAAGGATTGAATAATAATAGTCCAGTAGGATAGTTTTTTTTCCCAAAAGTATTCCCACAACGTTCAAATTAAAATTAATAATATATATGTATACATATGTGTGTGTATGTGTGTGTGTGTGTGTGTATACATATATATATATATATATATATATATATATATATATATATATATATATATATATATATATATATATATATATCTGCTTTGTTTGGGGACCTATACTTTTATGTGCACATACACATACATATATGCATAGGCATATATATATGTGTATATGTATGTTGTCCAGAAACCCTGAGGGGCTTCCCCTCCCTGATTGATTTTTTTTTTCTCTTTGACTAGGTAAAAGAGACCATTTTTGCCTTATTTCTAATATAGCCTTAATCACTGAATGAGGCATTGCCTCAGTCAAACTGAGACTTGTTAAAGACCTTAGCTTAAAAGGCCAAGGTCTCCCACTGCATGCAGGGCCGTTTCCAGTCGTCCTGATCTATATCTTACCAGTGGACCCAGATGGCCCCAAAGGAGAAAGTGAGACTGGTGACTTTGCACAGCCCTTCCTCACTTAAATTGAATTCACTTGCATGTCATGGCATCACCTCCCTGATGTCATGGTACTCTTTGAGAACGAAGGACAAACAATAATATGTACATACATATGTGTATATGTCTGTATCTATAGATAGATAAATCTATCTATCTGCAATACATTTGTGTGTGTATGTGTAAAAACATACACATAGAAGCATAAATAAGAAGCAGCATCTCATAGTGGATAGAAAACTGACTTTGAATCTAGGAAGACACAAGTTCAAGTTTCTCTTCTGACACTGGATACAACCCTGGTCAATCCACTTAATCTGTAGGCAAGTCTAAGACTATAAATGGCAGAGAAAATGCTGACCTACATGGGTAGAGTTTTTTCACCTGGGAATTGCCTATACTAATGAAATTATAGGTCCATTTCCTATCTTTGTATATTTTATATCTACTTGCTTAATAAATATTAAACAGCACATAACTGAGTCACCTAATTCCATAGATGAGGAAATAGACAAGAAGTTAAATGACATATAGTCAGTTAGTGACAGAAATAAAACAAGAAAGTAAACATTGTGCTTTTCTTACCAATCTAATATTCCTTCATCTCCTACTGAGTTTTTGGAAGTAAACAAAGAAAATTAGCCTCATGTGGGTATTAAGGTATTGGTCTGACTAGGCAATTGGCTGGGCAAATACTCTATTAATGATTTAGTATTACATTTATTTTATCTCTTTATAGTTGAAAGTATTCATGAAAAAATTATGAAATAAAAATGATAGATTTTGAGGAGAGAGCAAAGAGAGAAAATTTGAGGATTGTTGAGCTTGCAGAACACTAAGGGAAAAAAGAATCTACACTTCACAAAATCATTTAAGAAAAGTTTCCAAAAATATTGGTAAAAGAATACAGCTGGCAAATTGACATAATTCCCAGTTTGCCCACAGAGAGAACATCAAATTTAGTTCACCCAGACACAGCTCTGCCAAGCTTTAAGGCTACATTGTTAAAGAAGGTATTTTTCTTGGTATCTAAGAATAAAAAGCATAATATTTTGAAAATTTTATTTCTCTGCATTTCATAATGTTCTACAAAAATAGGAATTGATGGAAAGAACTTCAATGTTATAGAATGAAAATTAAGAAATACAGAGTGACACACCCAAATTAGTTCCCCTAGAAATCTGAGCATTCTTTTTTTGAAAGTATTTTTTAATTAGCAAAAGCTTATTTTTCTTTCCCTTCTACAAATTGCTTAATTGAACAGTAAAGGAAAAAAAATCTTATAATGGAATCATTGTTGATTATTATATTGATCAGAGTTCTTAAAACTTTCAAAATTGTTTTAATAGAGCTCTTCTTATTGTAAAAGTTCCTTTGGTTCTGCTCACTTCCCTCTGTATCAGTTCATATAAGTTTTTCCAGGTTTCACTGAAACTCCCTTTCATAATTTCTTATGACCTGATTATATTGCCTTTCGTATTCCATAATTTGTTCAACCATTCATCAAATGTTGGACATGCCCTTACTTTTCATTTATTTGGCACTACAAAAGAGCCATGATAAAAATATATGTAGCTTTTCCTCTTTATTTCATGTATTTTGTGTGTGAGCTTTTTCAAAGACAAAAGATGGCAATATAAAAATTAATGTAATTTGGATATTTGCACAGAGATAAGGTTAAAACATTTTGTTATGAAGAAAAGATGACTTCCATCAATTAGATGAATACAAAAAAATCAATTAATTCTTTACAGTTGTGGTTCTTTATATCAATTTAGGGGAGTAACATAGGGGAGTAACAAAAACAACAGACATTATTTTCATCAACAGTTGGAGGGAAATGTTTTAGGAGGAGCAAAAGGGGGAAGTAATAAATAGTTTGATTTTGTAAAGCACAGATTACAAAAAAGATAAAGGTAGGAAGGAAACAACCAAAGACTAATTTATCACAGGCAGGCTAAAATATTTTTACAAAACTTACTATTAATATAAAATATGAACTGTGTAACTATTTATGTAAGTGAATTAGGGTTGAGACAATATAAACACTAGTGATAATAAGGAAGACTACGTTCCCATCTGACAAAATGGAAATCTTCCAAAGTATGGCAGAGGACATTAAATTGAACAATTATTCCCTTGGATGTAAATGGATAGGACTGGAATGGAATATGGGTATGGAATGGACGAAAAAAGCAACTACATGCTTCTTATAAGAAACACTATGTGGAAAGTACATACTCCTTTAACGTAAGAAGAGAGATTAAAGTGGACTGTGCTTCAACTGAATCTATACAGTTTTTTGACAAATCATAAAGTATTAAGAGAGGTAAACAAGGAAAGTATATCATGATTAAGGGTACAATTAACAGAAAGACAAGAATAATCCCATAAAAAGTCAATGGATAAGAATTTGCTAAACCCTACTAATGTAGTGTGGTAAACGAAAGGATAACTAAGAAATACTACAGGTCTGAAGAGAGTACTAAAGAAACTGTATTTTGATAACTAGAGGAGTTATCAAGCAAGTACTATCTACCAAGCTCTGTGTTGTGCACTGGGAATAAAAACAAAGGGGAAAAAACAATCTATTCTCAAGGAGCTTTTATATTAATGAGGGAAGACAACACCTACAAGGGAGTGGGAAATCAGAGAGTCGAGGGAAGTACAGAAATAATGAAACACTTCCAAAATAAGAGGACTGCTGGAGCAGAGGTGGTCAGATAGTCAAAAGCAGAGCTGGCAGAAGAAATTAGCCTGGCTTCTGTTGTATCTTAAATGATGGTTAATGAAGGCAACTTAGAAAATGAAGGAGGGGACCCTAGGGCCATGGTATCTCCAGGGTGAAAAGGTTACTGAAGCAGAAATGGAAGAGTCTGGAGAATCAGGAATTGAGTGGGGAACAGGACACATGGTGGAGAAGAGTGAGCATGGATGGCCTGGGCAGTTCCTTATTTAAATGGTGGTTTCCTTAGACAGATAAATATTTGATACATATACATATGGAAAAGTACCCCAAATTGAGTACATTCTGGGGCAAAGATGTTATAAATGTAGAAAGAAATGTAAAACACTGCATTTATGAATAAAATGCAATGAAAACAGTAATCATCATGGGAGATATGAGGTCTTCCTGATGTGGAGCCCAACTTGCTAGCCACTACACCTTGTTATTCCTCAAGATAATTATTATCCTACTTAATTAAAAAATGTGTAGTGTTCACCTATTCCTGTTTTTTTGCTGCTTATAAAAACTTTAAAAAGAAAATATTTCAGACAACACTGTGTAGCTAGATACTATATCTCAAGGAGTCCTATATCACCCTTATATAAATGCTTAAAGAGAGCTAGTACCTTATGCTAATTAATAAAATGCGATAGTTCCACAAACTAAAATCTGGTACTACGGAACACCACTTGTAAAAGCCTGTTTGTTCCTTTTATTAGAAACAACTGGGAATATTATCAAGAAGTGTACAGATTATTCCCATAGTCTATGTGGACAGCAAAACAGGCATAGTCAGCAGTTAAAGATGTTCTCTTACTTTTTATTTTTGGCAACAAGTACTGAGGTTTTCCACACTTTTTTGGTAACTTTTCCTTCAGATACCTTGAGAATCAATCCTTCAGCTGCCCTCAAAATTCAGCAGCCTCCAGGATTGACCTTCTCAGCATTTAGTCTAGTGGAGCTACTTTAAATGTCTCTTCCCCTCCCCCAGTTCTTTTTCTACTTCTTAAGCATATTTGCAATTGTGATTTTATTATCCAAATGTGATGGCTCCATTGTCCTTTGGAAGTGTTCATAAATATAGATCTTTTTTCTATAAATAAGCCTCCAATTGTTAATATCAGGTGGGATCTAAGTCAGTGAAATATTCTTACTGGAGCATTCTCCACTATCACAGAGATATAATGCCTGGGTTGTGGAGAGATTCACTATAGATGAAGGCCTACTCTAAATGTTGCTGTCTGACCATGCTGCCATGTTATATCTTGGACAAACCCTGATCCTAGACAGTGGGCTAGGTATACAGTTAAGAAGGAGAAAGATGGGTCAAGTTGCCTTTGGGAGGTTTTGATGACCCCAAACTTCAGGAATACAACTTTATGATATTGTGATACTCTCTGAGGAGGAGAAATTGAAGATTAGCAGAAGGTGATGGAGAGTTTCTTGGGAAATATGAGCAGATGCAATGTTTACAAAGAAGGGATTTCTGAGGAGAAGCAGGTGAATACCACTAGAGTTCCATTAAAGAACTGTATGATTGAAAAAAGAAACATATTGATCACATGGAAAGAGCAGAGAGTGATGAATGGCTTATATGCTCCACTGATAATCCTGTAGTGTCAATAGAGCTGTACTGAATGGATTCTCTGGATAAATTTATGGGAAGATGTGGACAACAACTGTCCAAGATATACACTGTATCATTGCAGACTTGAGAACACAGATCTACTGGGTATAAGAATTTAACCTGAGAACTTATATTTACCTGAGAGACAACTACATTGAAATTGTAAATAACAGTCTGGAGAAAATGAAGTTAAACTATCATTTTTATCATAAATATTGGAGAATTGAGAAAAATCCACATCCACTTGGCAATTCTCCACCATTGCTTTAGTTCCTATAAGAAGCCTTCCTTGATTAGTATTCTCCTTTCCCTAAGAACTAACATAATCCCTAATCATGAATCTCATAGGACTTAAAGCTAGAAGGCACATTCAGGCCCTTTATCTATATCTTCATTGTAGCCCTTTTGGGTAATTATTCAGTTTCATAGTTCTACTGATTATATAGTTTTCTTTTTTACCTATATGGTATTTTAAGTAACTTGAGAGCAAGGACCTCATATTTTTAATAATACCCCTAATGCATTGTGAAATTCTTTTTATCCTCTGCCATTATTTTTTTGCTACTCTACCTACAATCACTATAGAAAAAGTGGGTCATTCACTTTTCCTGTTTGTCCATTTCATGGGTGGCCTGGATACTGCAACTGCTATGTACCCAGTGGGTATTCTAGTTATGTTTGTTGACTATGATTGATTAACATATGAGTCCCATTGATCTAGGTCACCATAAAAACCCAAACCAGACTTTCAACATACCTGACCTTTTTTATTTACAACTACCAATAGAAAAGAAATAGCCCTTTTAGGGTATTGAGCTACCTTAACAAATTAAAGAACACATTAGAAAAGTTTAAAAATGCTGGTGCTTCATTGCCTGGTTCATTATTACTCAAAATTGTATACTCAATGGATTTAAAGACACTCCTAACCTATAAGGCAGGTAATTTTTTTATCCAAGGATATAGGTGTGAAAAATTTGAAAGCCATTCCTTTTTAGAAATAATTATAATTTTACCACCCTCCAGCAGAATCTCACTATGGAAATTCAGGAGAATTGCCCTTCTAATGAAGAGTTGGGGCAAGAAAGAATAAAGAGAGGAAAGCAGAAGACTTTTGTCAAGTAAACATAAAATGTGTTTTAACAGAACATGCAGATTCATCTATATTGTCTGACTTACAATAATAAAATCATTTGTAATATATAAATTTAAACAAGGTGGTGGTAGAAAAATGCTTATTATTTGGTTCAATCCAACTACCAAATCATATATGGAGAATTTTCATACTTAATTTTGTTGCAGAAAATAATTTCAAGCTCAGAAACAAAAATTCCCTATATATTCTCAAGTTTCTGAGACATATTAAATGATATCAAAATAATAAGAGAGGGAAAAAATCTAAAGGCTAATTGTTTTGTTGGTGATAAGTCATGTTTTATTTTCCTCTTCCTAATCTTAATGGTTTGATCTAGGCTTTGAATATGAGGAAGCTCCTCTGACCTTTTATCAGTTGATCATTGTACCATGAAGGTTCATGGATTTATATCAATTATTTACACACTATCTCATTCAACTTTGCAATAGATGATGTATTTATTCAGTTAGCTGGCTAAGGGATGGTAGTGCAGACTCAAATCAGCAGATTCATTTAAGAATTGTTTTTGTAAATGTAGACCAGGTAAATATTACTGTCTATGCACAATAAAGACTCATATACAACCTCATATACAATCAGCTTACATTTCAAATTGATAAGCATTTATTGAGCAGAAAACAATAAAATTACATATATGCACATACATAAATAAAAATGACAAAATGTGTGGTAATAAGACCTATGGGAGTTAAGCAAGAAAAGATTGCAGAAATTCAGATGAACTTAAGAAAAACTTGGGAAAATGTATCTTTAATCATTGATTACTAGGTCTTATGGGAGGTGTGATTATAAGATGAGATTGGTTTTGATGTGAACTATTTGGAAATTAGTTTCAATGTGTTATAGTTACACTGGGAATATTATTAAAATCTTGAAATCAGAATCAACCCATTAATTGAAGCTATATTGATCATAGCTCTACCAAGTTTTGCTTTCACATGGATTTGATTCCTATATACCTAGAAATGGATTACTTGTAACTGTTCTGATTGTAATCAATTCAAACATTTTTTGAAATATCTCTAAGCACATAGACATAAGAAAAACTAAATAATTATTCTATTATACATATTATTGGTTTATTTGAATGTCTGCAAAAATTTTGGTATCTTGATCAAAGACATAGCTACAAAATAAGCTGTTAATAGTTATTGAAATCTCTGATGTCTGAGTAAAAATTAAATTAAAAGCAAACATATCAAATAAAGAATTAGTTTCATTTCTTTTCTGGTATTTTTATTATTTTTTTAATTTTTATTTTAAAAGCAGGAACAAGGAAAAGTGTTGCTACACAGGATAGGAGAATCTCCTTTGATGTTTTCTTTTTTCTTTTTAAAGTAAGAAGGAACACTAAATCATATATTCCAATCCCCTCATTTTACAGCTGAAGTTCAAGTTGGTTAGATGATTTCCCAAAGTTACATAGATAGTAAGTCATGAAAGTGGGATTTGAAAGAATTAGTTTCATGTATTTTCTGGTAGTTTTATTTTTTTATTTTTTTAAAGTCTGGAACAAGAAAAAGTGGTACTACAGGGGATGGGCGAATCTCCTTTGATGTTTTCTTTTCTTTTTTTTTTAATTGGTAGTTTCTCTTGATAAGAGTTGCTATTCTTTCCACCATACTATATTGCTTCCTTATATAAGATAACTTTCTTCTCCTTCTTTAATCTCTATAGAATACATTTTAGCAAATTAAGAGGTGGCCTTAAGTGAAATGATAGTTTTTAGTAGTACCTGTCTTCTAAAGTGCAAAGACATTGCCGAGATACATATAATGAAAGAACAAGAGAAAAATAAAAACAAACAACAAGTTTAAGGATAGTGAACATTTTGTAGTGTCTGACATTGAGAAATATCTCTGCAACACCTGTGATATCTCCCTTTTCCCACTCCTCTTAGTCTTAATAGCACATTGCTAGCAGAGCTATCACAATATCAAGATTCTTTGTGTTTCTCTAGATAACCAGAGGACATGAGCAAAGCAAAAGCATTTAATGGAGTAGCACAGTAAGACTTGCCATAGAATATTATTCCCATAAACTCATGGCACATTTTCTCAACAATATGCATCTTATCAGTGGGGGAAGACGAACATGCATAGAGATCATGTCTGACAAAGCATGAATGCCTCCTGTGGGGAATACTGTTAATGGGCCACTAATACCTCTGATGCTGCAGGTGATGTCTTCTGGTGATGTTATTGCATTGCTCTCAGTTGACTTGACCTTAGTATTACCACTTGGTGTTCTACTCCACTGGCTTCTTGCCAGGTATGACAAAGATACCCAGAAGATAGTATAGGGCAAGTTGTGCTACACCGGGCATAGTGCTTCCACTGCTGCCCCTGAGGCTATGAGCAAGGTCATCTCTGAGATGACTGGGAATCTTAAAGGCATGCCCTTCTATATTCCAACTCCTAATGTATCTGTTGTGAATATGACTTCCCACCTAGAGAAACATTCCAAACATGATGATATCAAGAAAGCGGTGAAACAAGAGGGACCCTTGAAAGGCATCTTGAGCCCCACAGAGGACCAGGTTGTATCCTGTGACTTTAACAGTGACATTCACTCTTCTACCTTTGATGCTGGCACTGGGATTGCCCTCAATGAATATTTTGTCAAGCTCATTTGTTGATATGACAATGAGTATAGTTAACAGCAATCATGTAGTAGACCTCATGGTCTACATACCCTCCAAGGAGTAAAGTAGAAAGCCATGGATATTCATTCCCTGCCCAAAGAGGAGTTCTACCACTAGGGATCCCACATCTTTAACCTATTTCCCTATGGTGGGGATCTCATCTCTTATTATCAGTACTTGACCAAAGGTACCCCTATTGTAGGGAGGAGATACATAGAGTCCTTGGTTGTATACCATTAATAAAGTCACCATATTCAGTGAAAAAGAAAGATATAAAAGAGTATATGCCTATGTATATATGTATTTATATATGCATATATACAAACATATATTTTACATATATATATTACATATATTATTTACATATATATTTACATATATATATATATTTACATATATTTTTCCTCTTTTTTATCTCTTTTGGGGCATGTTCACCTTTAAACTCACTTTTAATAGTGGTAAATTCACCAAAAATTAGGGACAATTAAATGAAGATAGAGTAGCTGCTGTAGAATTGCTACACACTACATGCTATGTGATCTGCTAATAGCTAGGTATATATTGCCATGATATTGTCCTGTTTGCAGAAATAGATATGCTAGGAAAATACTATTTATTATACTTCCACCATATGCCTTCTGCCTCTTATGTGACTGCAGTAGCAGGGGAACATAATATTCTACTACTTAGTGCTGGTACTGTTGTTAGGATAATGAACATTTTCAATAAAAGTATAATTTTCTTTAAATATTGTACTCCAACAGTTCAGGTACATTTATTTTAATTGATTTTTATTTATTAAAGCCTTGTTTCAAAGACCCTATAGGAATTTTCTCACTTCATTTTCCTTGTATGACCTCAGGAAATCTGTGAAAATCTTTGTATACCCAGCATACTAAGAACTCCTCACCTTCAAATATACCATTATATCATGCTGGAAAATGTTGTTATATAGCATCCTGTTTCATCAATTAGCTTATTTTAAATCTAGGGACAAAACAATAGCCCTAATGCCCATGTGGTTTCCTTCTTTGCAGTGATAAGTATGATCACAATCACAATTAATCTGAGCTCACTATTAGGAAATTGCCTAACATTTAAGCAGAGGTTTAGTTTTCTGCTTTGTTTTTACTGTTATATCTAACTTTAGGTAACATCCAGCCTCTTTGTGGTTGAGACAAGATTCAGGTTGCCAGAAATGTTTGGGTAAATACAGTACTATATTAAATTATACTGTTTATGGACAGGCAGGGGAAGGGGAAGTTGGGGAGAGAGCAGACCTTTTTCTTGGAACATCTTTCAGTGCTTGAATAGGCAGATGAATCAGTCCAAGTCTTCTACTCCAAAAGGCCTATGCAGCCTCAGTAAAATCTTTATTCTCTGCCAGAGCTCAGTCCTACTTTTTCTCTTTCTCTGTTTTGCCAGTTGCTCCTGGGCTGCCAGTTCTTTCTAGTTCAGCTCTCTATACTACTCCACTCCTTCCTTTTTTTCTCTAAATACCTAGAATCTCTACATAGTTCTGAGAGAGCTCCTTCTTTGTACACAAATTCCTCAGGCATGAACGAATCTTTTAAACAATAACTTTGATTGGAGGAGGCATGTAGGCTCCATTCACACCCACTTCTGATAGACTGATTCAATCAAGGGATGTTTTTAGCAATAAAAGAATTACTTTTAAGTGGGATGGAATAATCAAGGGATTACCCACCCGTATGATTGAAAAGAAGAAAATAAAACAAATTCCTGAATGAATAATCATGAGCTTTTAAAATTCTCCTATATAATGAAGAAAACTTCTCTTGCCAATTTATTCCACAGATATTGCTCTCATCAGGGCTTCTCAGCCTATGATGGATAGCTCTTTCTATAGTTCCCAAGAGATCCCAGAGAGTGACTTCTAGTCTTGCTCTCTTCTTCCTGACCCAGGTGAGCTCTTAGCCCTATGCTCTCACTGTAGCACAGTTGTTTTTTGGCAAAGGTAGTGAAAGATATCAAGAGCTCTCTGTCATTCAGCGATTTTCCCCAAGGTCATGTTACCACTATTAGTCAGTAAGCTATAAATATTTGTTTGACTTACAGGTTTTGTTCTTTTATTAAAGCTATGACCTCTTGTCTTTAAGAGGTAATATGTTTAAATTTTACAAGGATGTTTTAAATGTATGTTAGTTCCAAGAAGGAATCAGCTATAGTCAATATTTGCATATTATATTGACAGGTTTTTTTGTTTGTTTGATTGTTTTTTTTTTAAATCAAGACAGTGGTCTTAAGAATTTAGTGGAAAAGGGATTTGCAGTCAAATGTTTTGAAACCCAGTTCTTCTACTTCCTACATGTATGACCATGGATAAATAACTACTTTGGGATTCAATTTCTTTATCTGTACAATAAAGCTACTGTTTAAGATGTTTCAGCTTTAAATCTTGTGGTTGATCCTGTGAATTAACATGCTATCCCATATAATAGAATGCCACACATGACCTAGATATTCCCTATTTTCATGTACTTTTCTGAGCTGCCTGTATTTAACTTGAATATTTAGTTTTAGAACTTTATGTTTTGATTCATCAAAACATCTGAGAATTTTAATCAATGAAACATCAAATCTTTATGAGATACATATATATATGTATATATACATACACATAACATACATATGCACATAACACACACACACAGAGCACTGTACTAATTGTTATCCTAGGTTTCTGCCTGCAAGGAGTTGATACATCTAGCTAGAGAGAAAAATAAAAAAAAAATAACAATAATACAAGATAGTAAATAAGTGCTGGAATGGGCAGCACAGAGAAAATGCTATAGATATCTAGAAGTAAGGAGAAGAGTAAGATAAAGTTTAACAACAAAAAACAAATTAAAAAGCATATCTTTCACAGAAAACTGGTTTTATTTCATAATTTGTGTTTTATTTTGAAAACATTTCTCAGGGATCTATTTTTCACTGAATTTGGATCTTTATTGGTGTTCTGAGAATTTTTGTTATTATTGTCATAGCTGAAATAATGTGAAAAATATGTAGTAAGTTCTTCTATGATTAATTTTTTTATTTAAGGAAATACTATTACATCCAATATAGTATCTTTTTATCAATCAGGCAAATGATGATGACTATATTTTTATTATTCAAAATATTTTTGATACCTCTTGTCATTACATCACAATAATTTCTGGAAGTTCCTCTTACTTTGT
This sequence comes from Trichosurus vulpecula, assembly GCF_011100635.1. Taxonomy (NCBI): domain Eukaryota; kingdom Metazoa; phylum Chordata; class Mammalia; order Diprotodontia; family Phalangeridae; genus Trichosurus; species Trichosurus vulpecula. The sequence continues at coordinate 256,994,397 of NC_050574.1, read as the reverse complement.
TTCCACTCCCCTTCCTGAAAACCCCCATCCCCCATCCCTTTTAACAAAGAAGAAATAAATAAGGAAACACCCTAGATCATTTATTATCTGTAGTGAATGTGTCCGACAAATCATACAGGATTCTGTACTAGTAGCTCCTGACTCTCTGCCATGAAGAGGGTAGTATGTTTCATCATCTATACTCCAAGACCATCATTAGATTTGCTTTTTACATGTTTTTATTCTTTACTAAAAGTCATTGATAATGGAATATTTCTACAATTTTCTCAATCATGCCCCAAAATAATGGGTATTATTAACATAATCGTTATCCTAGCCTCACCCCATAGAGGCTTGATGGGACTGAAGGACAGTCTTTTGACAACCAGGCACTATGTCCAGCAGTACCTATGTGGAGGAGTAGTGATTTTTATTGACTGAGTGGATATGAACGTGGATGTTATATAAGGTAGAGGGGCTTTGGAGAAAGAGAAACTAAGTCGTCCAATGAATGTGTTTTGCGTGCACAATGAGTTCTAACTTAACAGTCAGCCAAAGGGCCTTTTCTTCATCATACAGGATGTGGAAAGGAAAAAAAAGTTATATAATACATGCACATACCTTAAAATGAAGAGAAGACCACTCCACGATAGAAGCAGGCTCACAAAACATCCATGTACATACTGAATTAGGCAGTTTGGTTAGTCAATTAGCAATTATTAAGTATCTCCTTTGTGCCAGGCACTCTACCAAGTGCTACAGATACAAAAACAGGCAAAAGGCAGTCCCTGTCCTTAAGGAATTCATAATCTAATCAAGGAGGCAGCAAGCAAACAAATTTGTGCACACAAACTATCTACAGGGTAAATGGAAGATTATTAAGAAAGGGAAAGAATTTGAAAGGTGGGGAAAGGCTTCCCAGACAAGATGGGACTATTAGTTGTGATTTGAAGGAAGTAAGGGAAGTCAGAAGGAGTAGAGACATTATTCCAGGCATGGAGGAGAGCCAGCACAAATGCCCGGAGTTGAGAGATGGAGCATGTTATGTGTGGAAAAAAAAAAACATGAAGGAAGCCAGTGTCACTGAACTGAAGACTATAGTGCTAATTAAAATAAAAAGACTATAGAGAGGAATTGAAAGACTGGGAAAGTAGGAGACAGGGGGACAGTTATGAAGGGCTTTTAACAACACAAGGGATTTGTATTTGATCCTGGAGGTGATCAGGATCCACTGCAGTTTATCAAGTAGGGAAGTGATGTGATATGGCCTTTCCTTTAGGGAACTTTGACAGCTGAATGGATGCATTAGAGCGGGGAGACACCTGTAGCAGGCAAACTCACCTCAGGCTATTGAAATAGTCCAAACATAAGTTGATGTCTAAGGTTCCTTCCAGCTCTACATTTATGATTTTATGGTTCCTTTTTGCACCCCCTCCTTCCTGGCCACAGCACAGATCATGCTAGGGTCAAGGGGAAAATTCTGTAGAGGTTCAAACAAGAAGGTATAGGTGGCACATAGAAAACCATAGTGATGTGGATACAAATAGTGCCCTAAGAGTTAAGATTAATATCAAGAGCTGACTTTGTGAAGTCCCTAGTTTACTCTCTAACCTGAAGGCACTCTGGAGTCTCTCCTTTTTATCTTGAGTTACTATATAACCTCCCCCTTATCCTGAACCATAAAATTCCTTGTCTCTTCCCCCTCCCCCATCCTGGGTCATAGAATTTCTTTGTCTCCCTTATCTTTTGTTGTTTGTCATCCTCCTCCTGTGTCCTTATTTTGCAAGACTTATCCAGGCCCAACCCCCACAAGAAACCCTAAAATCATTCTACAGGCTGTATAACTTTTTGTCTATATAAGTCTGGTTCTTTCCCTACATCTGTACCTTTTATTTAGCTCCTTGCTAAATCTTAGGTCTGTGTGCTTTTGCATCAATAAAGCTCCCAATGGCTAAAGAGAAGGTCTAAGTGAATTCTTTCACATTTGAACCTGCTCTCCCAACTCTGACCTAGTCAATAGGACTTAAGAGTTGTGAGGAACCTAAGTGTTTATCTATCTAGTCCAACCCCTTTGTTCTATATCCAGTAAGGGGAAATGAATTGCCCAAAGTCACACAGATTGTAAATAACAGAGTCAGTAATTGAATCTAGGTTGTCTGATTCCTACTATTTTGTGTGCTTGTGTGTATGTTTAAGAGGGAGACATAAAAGGAGAGTAATGAAGGAAAATGAATTTTTGAGGCTTCTTGAATTAATTCAATAGGCATTGAATACTTGTCTACTATGTACAAGGTGGTTGTTGTTCAATCATTTTAGTTGTTTTTGGCTCTCCCTGGATCCATTTGGGGTTTTCTTGGCAAAGATACTGTAGTGGTTTGCCATTTTCTTCTCCAGCTCATTTTACAGATGAGGAAACTGAAGCAAATGGGTAAGTGACTTGCCCAGGATTGCACAGTAAGTGTATGAGACCAGATTTAAACTCAGGAAGATGAGTCTTCCCTGATTTTGGGCTTGGCACTCCATCTTGGTGCTGTACCACCTAGCTGCCCATATACAAGGTACTAGGGTACAAAGATGAAAAAATGATACAGTTCTCAAAGAATTTATGGGGTAATAGGAGATCTTAGAGAACTAACAAAGTAAGAACTGAAAAAAAATGATTTGGCTATGTAAAAATTAAAGTTGTTCGATAGTAATAATAATAGTTGACATCACATTTTTAGATATGCAAAGCATCTTATGAAGATTATCTCATTATTCCCTCACAAATTTGTGAGGTGAGGATATTTGCCCAGTAAATGAAGAAACTGATGCTTAAAAAGGTTAAGTGATGGGTCACTTTTAGGAGGCAGCTTGAATTCAGGTCTAAGATGATTCTAGGTGCATCACACTGCTTACAATTTATGTGTCTAATCACCATGTATCACAAGAATGATAATGTGTTCACATTAAAAATATCAGATTAATCTTGTTCTACAATTTATTTAATTTCCATATGATTTTCTATTTCTATTAACGTGGAACTATAAAGTAATGAATCTACTTCTGCAAGACACACATAAATAAAACCAACTAACAAACAAAAATTCCCATTGTTTAACAGGTAAATCATATGCTCAGCATTGATAGTTTGGTGCTCACATAGTCTGGCTGTCTGCTCACAACTTTTAAAAACATGAGGGAGAACTCTGACTATAACCAAAAGCTCCCGGACCCTTTTGAGAGCAAAAAATCTGTATAAAACATAACCATCAGAATCACATACTAGAATTTTCTTTCAAAACATTTAATTGATGGGACCTAATTCAGGATGAAATGTTCTTTTAATGTTTATAATATAATGGATGACCTCCTGTATAATCCAATTTGATGGACAGTATGTGGGATGTAATTACTTTAAGCATCCTGGGAGTAAGGGAAAGCCTTGAATGAAGGTGATTGATTTGAGCAGAAAAATACTGAAGCAAAAGTCTTCACTCAAGCTTCCCCTTTTGTATCTCTCTCTCATAAAATGTTTAAATTAGCTATCCTCAAAGTGCCGTGCCACCTCTCAGGTACCATCTTCCTACATGAAAAGGTCAAGATTAAATGGGAGAAGAGGTGAGCCCATCTTGAATCCAGTCCTAAAAATGTCAGAAAATGCTTCTGTAGAGTTTATAATTGTCCTTTCCTATATTTTTTCCATGTCAAAGTTTTATGACTAGCATAAAGTAAATTGTGATGGTGTTATGACACAAGGCTTGAAGACTAATGGGATAAAAACTCCTCTCTTTCCATTTGTCTGCTTTCAAAATAGCATGTAAAAGACTAAAAAAACCCTTTTATTTTACATTATTACTGCTTGCTCTTCCAGCCTACCCTTTTAAACTATTGCTCAGAATGCATAACAGAATATAATAGAAGGCCAGTTCATATCATTAATCTGCTGTTATCCTCCCAGCCATAAAATCATATGGTTGATAGGAATCTCAAGCAGCCACCTCTTCAATTCAAACAAATTCATTTCACTTTACTTCACTTTGTTTCATTCAGAATTATCCTTTAATTATCCCAGATCCCATAATTTGCTATCTATGTGACTTTGGGCAAGTAATTAAATTTCTCTGGGCCTCAGTTTTCCCATCGTAAAATGAAAGAATAATCTCAATATGATTCTTAAAAATTCATTTGGTACCTTGTATGTGTCATCCCCATCTACTGTGATAGATGCTGGGTTACAAAGGCAAAAGCTCAACAGTTCTTGCAGTCAAGAAGCTTACATTCTACTGGGCAGAGACAACATGTGCACAGGTAGTGAAATACACACTTTTTTAAAAAAATGGAACTGTAATTTCACTGATATAGGAAATTCCTGATTTGCAAACTCTAATACAAACTGGAAACTGTTTTGCGATTTTTGATCTTAGATAACTACCTGGGGCACTTAAAGGTTAAGTGACTTGCCCAGGTCGACCTGCCAGTATAAGTCCCAGGCAAGACACAAGTTCAGGTTTCCTGAAACCTAAGCCAGTCTGCTAGCCACAATACCATATCACCTCTTAAACTAAATGCTATATACAACAAAAATACAATGTAATTTTGTGAGTTAAGTGAGATGATGAGAAAAGGGCTCATATAAGAAGGTGGCACCTGAACTGAGCAGTCTAACAGATTCCAAGAGGCAGGAATGAGGAAGAAGGACTTTCTAGGCCTGAAGGACAGCTGATCCAAAGGCATGGAGGCAGAAATGGGAATCTTTTTGTTAAGGAAAATCAAGTATGGCAGTATATATGGAAGGTAGAGAGGGTAAGGAGGGAGTTCAGTGAAATCTACCAGGAAAAATAGGCCAGAATACATTGTGAAGGGCTTTCAATTTTAAAGAGAAGAATTTTTTTATTTTGCTTATGCCTTGAGGATAAAATGCAGAGAGAGAAAAGGTCAGGAAACCACTGGGGATAGAGAGAGAGCATTTTAGTTCCACTAAAATTTTAAAATGTTTCAGGGAACACCCTAATTGGGTAATCCAGCTGTTCATTAAGCTCCTTTCCAGTTCAAAATCCAATTATCTTTTCACTTCTTTAATGAAAAACTTTCAGTGGTTCCCCTTTGTAAAATTAATAAAGTTATTTATTCCTGATCCTGACATTCCAAGCTCGGGACAATCTAGCACCATCTTTCCTTTCTAGATGTATCTCATGTTACTCTGCCTCTATTCACTCTCCATCCCAGCCAAATGGGATAACTCTTTAGTTTATTGAGTTGTTTGGCCCTTTCCCTTGCTTAGAATGGACTCCTTAACCTCACCTTCTCATCTCTGTCTGTTAAAATCCCTTCAAGGTTTATTCTAGAAACACCTTTCTCCATGAAACCCCCCATGACCTTCTCAAATCTCAAATTTCTCATTGTTCTTTGCCTGGATCTCAACTTTACATCTTTATTTATATCTTTGCATTATTATACTGTAAGTTATTTAAACAAAGAACAAGGCTTTGTTTAATTTTTTTCAAGCAAAAAGCATTTTAAAACTCAATGTGTCCCCCCCCACCAACTATCCTCCATTGAGCCTATTAAAAACAAAACACATTCTAAAACTGAATCCCTCAATACTATTTGCATAGTCCACCAAAGCAAATTCCCGCAGTTGCCGTGTTAAAAATGCATCACATTTCTGTCAAAAGCTTAGTGGTATATTTCATCATCACTCCTTTGTATTTATGGTTTATCATTGCATTGATCAGAGTTTGAGATTCTTTCAAAGTTACTTTTCTTTATAATGTTATCATTGTAAAAAAAAAATGTGCTCCTAGTTCTGCTCACTTCATTCTGCATCACTCCATACAGACTTTACTAGTTTCCTCTGAAAAAATATCTATTTCATTATTTCTTATAGAACACTAATATCCCATTGCACTCCTATGCCATAATTTGTGTAGCTATTCTACAATAGGCTAATTCCTAAATTTTGGCTTCTACAAAAAGAGCTGCTATAAATATCTTTGTATATATAGATGCATTCTTTCTTTTATTTCTTTCTTTGGGGCATAGATCTAGTAGTGGTCTAGCTTGGTCAAAGAGTACCTCAGGTTTTGGAAATTTCTGGGGATACTTACAAATTGTTTTACAAATTGAGTGAACCAATTTCCACTTTCACCAAAAGCATATGAGTTTATTTGTTTTCCCAGAACGCCTGGCACATTTTTCATTCTCCTTTTCTGTCATTTTTGCCAGTCTGATGGGTAAACAGAGCTTTTGTTAACTTAATCTTTGTATAAGGTGTTCCTAGGACAATGCCTTGAACATTGCAGGCATTTAATAAATAAATTGTCTCATGCTATACTAGAAACTCTTGGAGCAAGATTTTTTTGTGAGTTATAGAGATTTTTCATTGAAGGCCTGCAATGCCCTTTATTATGTCTCTTCTTTTTTTTTCATCCCCATCCTCGTATGCTTACACTTGGTATATTCATACTACTCCCTGCAATGCTTGAGAACAAGCATTAGATAAGCAAATGGTTGAGTGTGTGGTAGAGACAGGCCATCACTTAGTAAGCACTTATTAAATGCCTACTACATACTAGGGCTAGGCAGTGTGCTAAGTTCTGGGGATACAAACAAAAGTAATCCCTACTCTCAAGGGGCTAACAGTCTGATGGAGGAGACAACTTGTGAAAACAAGATATATACCACATAAACTGGAGATAATTAATGGTAGGATGATGCTAGCATTAAGAAGGCTCAGTAAGAGTTTCTTGTAGCAGATGGGGTTTTAGTGGGGAATCAAAGGAAGCCAGGAGGTGGAGGTGGGAGAGGAGAAAATACCAGGTATGCAGAACAGCCAGTGAAAAGGCCTAGATTTAGAAGATGGAGCATATTGTGCGAGGAACAGCAAGGAGGCCAATCACTGGATCACAGAGTAAAAGTGGCTGGGTTGGCGAAGTATAAGAAGACCAGAAAGGCAGGACTGTGCTAGGTGATAAAGGGCTTTGAACACCAACAGGAGGATTTTGTATTCGATCCCGTAGGTTAGTGTTAGACCCATACGGGGTCGTGACTCACAGTTTAAGAAACGCTGAAGGAGTTGTGAGTGGAAAAAGTTTAAGAAGCCCTCTATAGGTGATAGGGAATCCCTAGAATTTACCAAATAAGGGAGAGATATGAGCAGACTTGAACTTTGGGAAGATTAATTTCACAGTTGAATGGAGAATGGAATGTGAGGCAGGGAGATAGTATTTTTGCCTTAGCTCCTCCACAAAATAGACCACACTGAATTCTGATCAGGGGAGTCAAGATGAAGTCATAGTGAGTCATTTTTCTAATGCAGGGCCACTTAGAAAGATAGATAGAAAGGTGTGAAGAAAGTGGGCTGGGGCTGGCCAGGAGTGCAGTGCAACAGTGCAGCAGCAGGGTGGCACTGGGAGCAAGAAGTATAGCTGGGTGGCACAGTAGACAGAGTGCCAGGACTGGAGTCAGGAAGAACTGAGTTTAAATGCATCCTCAGACACTTATTAGTCGTGTGATCCTGGATAAGTCACTTAACTTCTATTTCCTTCAGTTTTCTCATCTGTAAAATGGGGATAATAATAGTACATAACACCTAGGGTTCTTCTGAGGATCAGATGAGATAAGAATTGTAAAGAACTTAGCATTGTGCCTGCCGTAAGGTAAGGGCTATATAATTGCTAGCTAATAATAATAATAATTGAGAGAAATAATTCATTGAGGACCCTTACTCAAACTGTAATCAGTATTAGTTTGTTATGATTTCATAAAGGGTAATGATTGTTAGTAATTATTTTAACATATTCACCTAGTAATATATATCTATAAGTCATATAGGAGTATAGATTCTAATAGAAGGGTCCTATAACAGGGCTCAAACTTTAATGTAATGTTCATTACATGTTTAACAGCTATGGAACTCATTTGTACAACCACAAGAATGCTGACAAACATATCTCAATCCGATTTTGTACAAAATCAAGGTTGGGTGGTGGCATGGTACGAAATAGTCTCCCTCCCTCCCTCCCCCATATGTTCTTGGAGCATATGTTTAGCTTATACCAGGGCTGTGCAACCTTAGGTTTTTATTGAAAAAATAGACAACATGTTTTGATTTGCCATTTTGGTGAGAGCTCTGTGGTAGCTCGGCATCCTTTACTAAAGCATTTATGTAAATTTCTATGCTTGTAGGCAGGCCCCATAAATCACACTGCTGGCCGCATTTTGGACAGCCCTGGCTTATACCATCTCTTCCTGCCTAACCTAAGGAAGAGCCCATCCATCTATGGCCACCTAGTCAGTGGACATATTTCATGGTTCACCTAACTCATGACCCTGCTGACATGTAATTTTTGCTTATTTAAGCTTATGCATCATATGTCAACCAATGGAATTGTGTATTCTGTATAGCCACATTAGAATGTCTAGGTAATTAATCTGGCATCAAACTCTATGAAAATAAAGGCCCAGAAGAAGGGGGCATCTCAGGTCATGATGAAGATCTGAGGTCCACTTCATTAGAAGGGACTGTGGACCCTTTAATAAAATGCCATTGACTCAGAGCTCTGCCTCAGTCTCTTTTATTGTAGGTCTGACAATTTTATTCCCCACATAACAGAATATGAAAGCTCTATCACCCATAACACAGTCTAGGGTCAAATTCCAGGGCAGAGAGGAGTGATTGAGAGAAAGCAACATGGCAGAACATGTTCTAGAAATACAAGCTCAAGAAAAAAAATTAGGATTCATTTCGAGCTTTTAGCCCTGTACGTAAGCCTTCAGTGCAATAAACCACGACAGCAAAACAAAACCAAGCAGGAGCCATCAGTGTAGTCACTCTGCTGTGACTGTGTCCAGCAAAAGTCTATGGAAAAAAAGAAACAAGATGGCTGAGTACAGGCTGGGACTCAGCTGATATTCCTCTCCAAGCCATTTTATATTAACTCCTCAAATACAATTTTGGAGCAGTAGAGCCAACAAAAGTTCAAAGGGAGACATTGTTAAATTCTGAGACACCTAGGAAGTCTGCAAAAGAGATCTTTAACACCAGGGTGGGCACAGGAAGGGAGAGCAGCAGAAGCATCATCAATGGGACTTAGAGGCAGTCACAGTAGCAGCAATAGTAACTTCAGGAACTCTCAGCCCAGAGATGGTAAGGGGATTAGATAACTGGTCAGAAAGGTGTCACAGGGGACCCTTTGTTGGCACTGGGTATAGCTGGTGTTGACAACTCTGTGGTCATTAGCAGTTCTGATCATAGTTCTAGGCTATGAACATGTGTGACTGGTTATAAGGGAGCCAGGGGCCCTGGTCACAGTTTCTCACCAAGGAGAATGTTAGTGCTTGTGGTTACAGGAGATCAGGGGACCTGGTTCCAGGATTAAGAGGAGCACAAGTACTTGCAGCTTCACAGGAAAAGGTGCCCTTCCTGGGTAAAAACTAGAGCACATACCAAGAAAGCAGTGATCATACCCTTCCACAGATTATGCCACCTTGGAAGCACCAAAAATTTGCAGATCCCCAGAACTGTCTCTGAAGTCAGGAACAGAAAAAAGCCTGAAGCTTGGTGCAGTGCTCCCCATCCCTCTTCCAGGTGAGCAGAGCCCAACTTTAATATAAAGTTCAAAATGAAGAAATAGACTTGGAAAATGAGCAAAGAACAAAAAAGAACTCGACCATAAAAAGTTCCTATAGTGGTAGACAAAAACAAGGCATAAACTTAAAAGAAGACAATAGTGTGAAAATATTTACAAGCAAAGCTGCAAAGAAAAGTGATAATTGGACCCAAGGCCAACAAGAATTCCTGGAAGAGTTAAAGAGAAAGATAAGAATGGTAGAAAATTTTGGAAAAGAAATGAGAGAGATGTGAAAACATTATGAAAAGAGAATTACGAGCTTGGTAAAAGAGGCACAAAACACACTGATGAAAATAACACCTTAAAAAACAAAATTTGCCTACTGGTAAAGGAAGCATAAAAATTCACTGAAGAAAAGAACTTCCTTTAATGAAAAATAGGCCACATGGAGAAGAATGTACAAAAATTAACTAAAGAAAAGAACTCCTTGAAAAGCAGAATTGACCAAATGGAAAAAGTTATGCAAAAGCTCACTGAAGAAAGTAATTCTTTAAAGGCAAGTAGAAGCTAATGACTCCATAAAACAGCATGAAACAATAAAACAAAATCAAAAGAATAAAAAAAGAAGAAAATGTAAAATATCATAAAATCAACTGACCTGAAAAATAGATCAAGGAAAAATAATAAGAATTATTGGACTATCTAAAAATTGCAATCAAAGAAAGAGCCTGGCCACCATATTTCAAGAAATTATAAGCTAAAACTGCCCTGATAATCCTAGAACCAGAAAGTAAAAGGGGAAATAAAGAATACATCTCCAGTGCTCCCAGGTTAAGGAGAAAATATAGCAAGCAGCCAGAAAGAAATAATTTAAATATCATGGAGACACAGTGAGGATTGCATAAGATTTATCACCTTCCATGTTAAAGGAGGAGAAGGCTTGGGATGATATTCCAGAAAGCAAAGGAGCTAATAATATAATAAAAATAACCTATCCAGCAAAACCAAATATAAACTTTCAGGGGTAAAAATTGATATTTAATGAAGTAGAGAACTTTCAAGTATTCCTGTTGAAAATACCAGAGCTGAATAGAAAATTTGCCATTCAAACAGAAGACTCAAGCATAGAAAGACAAACATGAGAAAGTGATTTTAAGTGATGCAATGCAGTTAAACAGTTTACTTTCCTACATGTGAAGATGACACATGTAACTCTTAAGAACTTTATCATTATTAGGACAGTTAGGAGAAGTCTGCTTAGACAGAGGGCAAAGGTGTGAGTTGATTATGTTGGCATTATGTCCACAAAAAGAATTTGGTGGAGGGGGGAGAAAGATGGATGAACTGGGAGAAGGGGGAAGGGAGAGAAAGAAAGGGGCAAATTTTCTCACATAAAGGAGATGGACAAGGAAGAGATTTTATAATAGAGAAAAATGGCAGGGGGGGTAGTGGGTAATGCTTGAACCTCAGTCTCATCAGAATTGGTTCAAAGAAGGAAGAATACACACACACACATGCATATGTACATGTACTATATCTGTATCTATTTATAACATACATATTATATACATAGATTTTATATGCATATTACGTATATGTATTATGCACACATGCCTATATCTATACATATATGTGTGTGTATGCACACACATATATCTACATACAGACACACAATCAGTTGGGTATAGAAATTTGGTTGGTAAGAGGGTAAGGAGACAAGAGATATGGGGGTAAAGATTCTAAGGGGAGAGAGCATAAGGGGGAGATGCAGTGGTAAATGACAAGACAGACTTTTGAGGAGGTACAGGGTAAAAGAGACAAAGATAAACCGAGGAAAATGGGATAGAGGAAGATACACAATCATTGATATTGGATGTGAATTTGAATCAGATGAGCTAACCCAATGGAAGGAGATAGCAAAATGGATTGGAAAGTGGAATTCAACAACATGTTGTATATAAGAGACACACTAGGGACAGAAAGACACACACAGAGTTGAAATGAAGGGCTAGAATAGAGTCTATTGTGCTTTCACTGAAGGGAAGAGGGCAGGGGTGGCAATCATGACTGGTTCCAAAGAACCTATCATGAAAAATATTATCCTCTTCCACAGAGAGAACTATATCAAAAATGCTTAAATATGTATGTTTAAAGCAAAGTGAGTTTTGTGCTACATTGTCACCTGGTTTCTAAATTACACTTAATCCATTCAACAGTGTGTAAGAGTTTAGCTTCCTCTCTAAAGTTCTAATTTAACCAATAATATGGGCATGATAATAGATTAGACAGTATGCATATCAACATTTTTCTTTAAGCTGTTGTGATAATTTAAATGATAATTAATACCCTCTGTTTCTAGGGAGAATTACAAACCTGTCTATGGAATGATTATCAGGTCTTATAATGCAAATATAGCTTATCACCTTTTGTAAAAGAGGAAGGGGTGTTGCCACTAAAATGGTAGTCAAATAACTTCATTGATAAAGTATATTCAAATCAGTTTCCTTAATGTCTTTTAAGCACCAACTTCAGAGTAACTGAAAAAGCTTAAAAAAAAGCATGTTGATAATTTTCAAGCTTGTTCATTGGGATCATTCTTCCCTTGGTAGAGTATGGTATGAGCTTGTATATGAAGGAAAAGCAAAAAAATATAACGAGAACTGGGGATTTGCCAGTAAATGAGAAATCTTGGAACTAGTATAAAAGGTGTGGCTAAAAGGTCTTTTTAAATAGCCTGGGTAAGTAAATTGTAAGTTCCTCATGCATAGGTTCTATATTTGATATTTCATTTGTATCACTCATAGTTCTTAGCATACTAGACATAATAGGGCTTATAGGAATGGAAAATGTGAATATAGTAGGCATTTATTGAGATTTCTGGAGCTGAGGGAAAATTTTAATAGTCAATAGGGAAAGATAACAGCATCATAAAATAAATCAGGAATAAAATGGCTCAGAATTTCTGCGGGAACAAGCCTAAGACATCTTTGTGGGAAACATGTAGGTATTGTGTATTGCATTTATTTCTAGACAACACATAATAGGATAGACATTAATAAGCCAGAGGGTGCACAGAGGAAGATGACTGGGATGATGAATTAAGAATTTTTCTGCTGGGCCCCAGAGAGTAAACTTAAAACAATGAATAAATATTCTGGAGAAGTCAATTTTTGCTGAGTAAAAGTAAATCTTCCTAAAAATTGGAGCTGTTTAAAAGTAAAATCGGTTGTCTTGGGAACTAGTGAGTTCACTCTTACTAGAAGTTCTTAACCAAAGGCTAGAATGATGCTGTGGAAGAGATTTTTGGTTCGGTACAGATTGGCCTTTGATTCCTCTTCCTACTCTGACATTCTGTGTTGAGTATTTATGGGAAATAAGATTGGAGAATGATAGTAGGGTCAGATTGTCTAAGGTGTTGACAGCTTGACAGAGAGGTTATTTTTCTTCAAAAAGAAAACATAAAAATGTGTTTTTTCTTCATTGTGGCAGAACTTGACAATCCAACTAAGTAGGAAATTCTAAAAGGGACTTAAGTTCATGGAATTCCAGAAATAAACAGAACATTAGATATCATTTAGTACAAGTCACTTGTTTTTAACAGGAAAATGAAACAAAATAAAGTCTCAGGGCCTGGAGAGACTAAGAACCATTGACTGTCCCTTTGAGAAGTATAGGATGCCTTAAGAAAGCAACAATAATAACAAAACTTTAAATCCAAAGCACAGAAAGGAAAATGGATTTAATAGAATGTCGGAGTTATTAATGGTTGTAGAGATTCTCTCTTATAGCCTCTACATTTTTTAAATATGGAAACTAGGAAACAATGCACCCAGGACTTAGGATCAGAAAGTACCTATATGATATTAGAAATCACTGTATCTATTCCTTAAAAGGGAGCTGGAAGGGAATAGAATTTAGTAGAGTATAAGAACATTGATGAGAACTTAAAGATCAACTAGTTTAGTCCCATCATATTCAGGAGGAGGAAACTGAGTTCAATGGAATGAAAGGGACACAAGAACATAGAATGAAACAGCTATAGGTAATAAAATATTATTTAATACAAAGCCTCTTCATTTAAGTCTCAGAGAAGAGAGGGGAGAGTGCTTATGGTTATGAACTATTCCAGGTGAATAGTACCTTACATCAGGGGGAATATTTTCATTTATTTATGGAGTGGAAAATTGTAGTCCAGAAAGAGAAAGGTTATAGAATCACAAAATTTTAGTGCTGAGAGTTATGGAAGTGACCTTAGAGATGCTTCAGTTCAATTCTTTCATATTCCTAGAGGAAGAAAACCGAAAGAAGCATAGGAGAGTTAGAAGGTCATAAGAGATAATCAAAGCCAACACTATCATATTCGCAGAAGGGAAACTGTGTCCCAGAGAGGGGAAGAGATTTGTGATTACAGAATGGGAGAGGTTAAAGAAACCTTGGAGGTCATCTAAATTTAATAATCTAGTTTTACAAGAGGGAACTGAGGCTCACAGTTGGAGCTTAGGACACTAACTAGGTTAGATTTAGAAGGATCCTTAGAAATTATCCATTTCCAGCATCCACATTTTATGGAGCAAATTCAGCAACCAACAAGGGAATGGATAATCTTTAAGGTTACTTTTAGCATTCTATGATCATAAACTTCTCTTCTATTTTAGCTATTGCCTTTTATCTTTAATGCCTCCTCCCATCTCTAAGCCTTACTTTCCTCTTCATAAAATGAGGGGGTTGGATTAAATTATAGCCAGCACTAACTTTCTGAGGTGCTAAGTGCCTGCCTTCTCTGACCTAGTTTCCTCTGAAAAAGAAACTGAAATGAGGTGGTCACTAAGCTTCTTTATTCCTTCAACATTATATGAAACTAACAATGTTTCTAGTCACTGAACTTTTTTGTTTTTATGTAAATGATGCTGTTCATTTGGAAGAAATGTAAAATAACTTCTAATATTATTGTTTATGATACTAAATCCACTGCTCTCCCTACCCCCCCCATAAAGCTTTTTACTTTGTTATAAAATATAGGCATTAAGTTTCATCTCTATGGTCCCTTGAAGCTTTAAAAGTCCATGAACCTGAGTATATTCTACTTTATACTATTTTGAGGGTTTGGGGGAGGATGAGGGAATATAATTTCTTAGATGTATCATTTTGTCATTGTGAATTGTCTCTCTTGACTGAGCCTACTACTTATCTTTTTATCCTATGCAATCCATGGCTATGTTTTCTCATAAATGCTCAATAAAAGATCTATCCAATTCATTGGGAGTCTTTATTTTGTTCTTTTTTTTGTTATCATGTACCATCCAATATTTCTCTCCAATATTTCCAATATTATCTCTAATTTTGAAATAAATTTTATTGTCGGAGTTTGCGATATCTACTTTCCATTTTCAGTTATTTATACTGTAACAAGGCTGATTTTCTACCATTTGTGGGTATGAGTTTCTCAATATAACTGAGACCATCAATTAGAAAATTGAATCTGCCAGTCAATGGGATAGGCTGCCATGTAAGCTGTCACCAAATGTGTTCAAGAAGCTATGGGACAACCTGCCTTGATGACTATAAAACTGACCATCATATTTGGTGGAATTTTGATCTAGGTGATGTGTAAGTTTCTTTCTAACAATGATATTCTAGGATTCATTTCCTTTACCTATTTTTCTGTGTCAACCTACTTTTCTGTCCTTAGTTTTGATTTTTACTATTTATGTGACCTTATCTTATCCTTGCCACTTTTCTCATCTTTCCAAAATAAGAATTATGTACAGAAGATAAAGAACCATCAAGGTCTTGAAAGACTTGCACAAGCCAATCTATAGGTTTGCCATAGAACTTGAGACTTTGCCAAAGAAAGACAAAAAAAAAAAACAGAAGCTTGCTATGTGATGCAATAGTCCTCAATAAGAGAACTGAGGAACAGAGGGAACCAGTACAGTCCACCTGCACACGTGTGGTATACCAGGCCCCAAACTAAGGGTTTTAGCATTCATCTAGAACCAGTTTTGCTCCTGCAGAAGTGACTTTGGGTAGAAACTGAGGCCAGTGAAACATGAATTGTACAATGAGAGAGCACAATGAGATATCTTTGATACGAGAAACCAACATCATTGTTTAAGAAATCAGAAAGTGATACATAGAAGAGTATAAAGAAAAACACTGACATTTCTAAAGATCTCAGGAGGAAGAAAACTCAGTTTAAAAGCTTAAGCAAAGGATTCTGGAAGATGGCAGAGGTCAGAAAATTTTGGCTTTCCAAATTTCCTGCACAAAAAAGATAAAACATTACCTCAAAGGGAATGCAGAGCAGCGGAAAGAAACAAAAATCAGGGTAAAGCAGTTGTTCTCCTAAGACAACTTGAGGATACCCTGGGAAAGAACCAGAAGATTCCACCTGAGTGAAATGCAAACATCTCCATGCCAACACTGTGAAATCACTCACAACAAACACTGGGGGCAGCCCAGGTTTGGAGGCAGCCTGAGCCTTATAAACTTTCATCTCAAGGAGAGTGTGGGGGTCTGATGGCTGAGTAGGAGAAGACTGAAGGACCTTCTATTGTTGAGGGATGCCAAGCACACCTATCCTGACCAGACACATCCTGGGCTGGGCTACTGCTGTGGGGGAGAAGGAGCTTGCATATACCTGGGAAGTGCAATAGCAGAGGAGCAAAGACCCTACTGTTGTGGGCACTTACAGGAGAGCAGAGTCTTTGGTTTCAGTTCTAAGGCAGACAAGGCAGCTGTAGTGGTGCAGGGACCACAGGGTGCAAGATCATTTGTGAAGCAATGTGGTTGCGGGCCCTAGCTGTGGCTTAGGAGTGAAGAGGAAAGTCCAATGTTGAACCCTGGGACAGACCTCAGAAAATAATAGCAAGAAGGACCTGTAGCTTGGGGCATCATTCCCCATAACTCAGGATTAGAACTTGATTCCCTTAATAACTGCCAAAAACAAGATAAAACCAAAAAAATGAGGAAGCAAAGGTTAAAGAACCCAACTATAGACAGCTATTATGGGGATATAGAAGATCTGGGTTCATCTTCAAAGGAGGATAATGGAGCCACTCCTTTTTTCACAATAAATGTCAAATGGTGCAAGCACAAAAAGAGTTCTTTGCAGATCTTATAAAGGACTTTAAAAATCAAATAAGAGAGACCAAAAAAAGTAAGCAATCCAAGAAAATAAAGAAAGTCAGCTAACTTGAGATAGAGAATCAAAAACTTGAGGGTGTTCTAAGACATCAAGAAATAATAAAGCAAAATCAAAAGAATGAAAAAATAGACAATGTGAAACCTCTCATCAGAAAAAAAATGTGATCTGGAGAACAGATTGAGGAGAAATAATATAAGAATAGTAGGATTACCTGAAAATTATGATTAAAAAAGGAATCTTGATACAATATTATAAGAAATTATCAAGAAAAATTGCCCTGAATTGCTGAACAAGAAGGCAAAGCAGAAATAGAAAAAATCTACCGATTACCACCTGAAATAGCTCCTAGGAGGAAAACTTACAGGAATATCGTAGCCAAGTTTCAAAGCTCCCTGGTTAATGAGAAAATATTGGAAGCAACAAGAAAAAAAAACTATCATGGAGCTACAATAAGGATTACATAAGACCTAGCATCCACTACTTTGAAAGACCATATGTCTTGCATTACCATATTTCATAGAGCAAAAGAGCTGGCGTTATGACCAAGGATAATTTACCCAGGAAAGTCAAGTATAATCCTGAATGAAAAAAGAGGACATTTAATAAAATGAAGACTTTCAGATATTTGTGATAAAACAGAAGTATTCAAAGGAAAATCTGACCTATAACACCCACAAGAAATATAAGGTAAACATTAAAGATCAATTATAAGAGACTCAATAAGGTCAAATTGTTTACTTTGTATATGTGAAAATATTATCTCTACTTTTAAGACTGTCATCATTATTTGGGTAGTTTGGAAGAATGGCTTGGACTGAGATGAGTATGATGGGATGATTCTAAAAAAAACTAGAGAGAGATAAAAAGGAGTAATTGTCTCATTCTAATGAGGCATAAAAGGAAAAATTGATACAAAAGAAGCTAGTGTGGGGGGCAGCTACTGTTGGAACCTTATTCTTTTCGGGAACAGGTTAAAGAGGAACCAACATGCCACCAGCGGCTGTGGTGCTGAAATGTCCGGAGATGGCCCAATACCACGGAGAGTGAAAAGAAAAACACAAAACATGGGCCAGGTGGGAGAGTGAAGAACAGCTCTGTTTATTTAACAGAGGGACAGGGCTTACATACCTTTTAGGCAAGCAGAATCAACAAATCCACGTGTGAGGCATTTGTGTAATGCATGACTTCCTTGTGCTTTTGTTCCCCTTTTGCTGTAAACAATATTGTGTTCATAGCCCACAGGTGGCATTTAGCATGTGTGTGCCATAGGGGTTTTGGAGAGAGCACATGTGTACCAAGGAGGCTTGAAGAGCCTTCATCCTGAGCAGCACATGTATGCCCAGGCGGGGGATGGAGAGCCCACATGCCTAGTTATCAGCCCAAGGGCAAGAACAGGCCTCTGGCCTGTATCTTATCCCAGAATGGATTTTCTCAGAGCTGGCCCTCTATGCCAACACATATCTAGAAGGTTATAAGAGTCTTCTAAATTTGGAAAAAAAATAAGAGGGGAAGGGGATAATTTAGGGGGAAAGATTTTTAGAGAAGTGGGTGGTTTAAGGAATAGGGAGGGAAGGTAGCAGGTAGAAGTAAAGCAGAAGAGTGAGGAGGGATAGGATAAATAGGGTGAGAAGGATAGTGAGGAAAAATAGGAATGAGGAAAACACACAAGTAATTATAGCTTAGAATGTGAATGGGATGAATCTACCCGTAAAATGGAAATGGATAGCAGATTAAAAATTTGAATTTAATATCGTGTTGCTGTCAGGAAACACAATAAAAATGAGAGATGCACACAAAGATAAAATAAAGGGCAGGAGTAGAATTTACAAAGTTAAAGCTAAAACAGATTTTAGCCAAAAGAGAAAAATAGAGAAACTATAAATGTCAGCAATATTGTTCAATATTGTTTTAGTCCATTTAAAATAAGTAGACAGTATAAAATACTGGAGAGTATACCTGCCAAAACAGACACAGGAAGTATATGAACATAAACATAAAACATTTTTATACAAATAAAGTCATATCTAAATAGTTGAGGTAATATTTATAGTTCATGGGTAGGTAAAGCCAATATAATAAAAAAATAATTTTACCTAACTAATGTATTTAATGCCATGTCAATTAAATTAGTAAATAAAAAATTACTGAGTTAGAAAATAATAATGTTCATTTGGAAGAACAAAATGTCAGGAACTTCAAAGAAACAAGGAGGAAAAGATGTAAAGGAAGCAGATTCAGTAATATCAAACCTTAAAATATATTAGAAGGTGAGAGCATTGCTGACATGTAAAATGAATAATTTTCATTACTTTAAATTAAAATTTTTCCTGCATATGGGTAATTATTATTATTTTAAAGTAAAATTTTTCTTGTATAAATAAAATCTATGCATCCAAGAATAGAAAGAATGAAGAAAATTGGGGGGAAAGCCTTTCATAGACAATCTCTCACCTAGGATGTGATTGGGTCAGAAAGTTTGCTGTGGTATAGGAAATGACGTGCTGGTAAATTTAGAAAAATAAATATGGAAAGAAAGACTTGGACTTAGGAAAGAAGATGCTATCTACCTTCAGAGAAACAGATGACAAGTGGAAATTAGCACAGTATGGTCTTACATATACATATATACATCCATATTTATGTATGTATATATGTATATACATATATACATTATATATACACACAAACATACACACACACACATATCCATACTTAATTTTAGCCTTTTTTAGGGTGATGGGGGGGGTGTAAAATAAAAAGTGCACAGCAGAGAACAAAAGAAAACCTACAAGGAAGCAAAGAAAAGCTAGGCTTTCTTGAAATGGAAATGTATTATTTTATATTGAATCCTCTCATGTTATGCTGTGTATGTGATACAATGAAAATAAATAAAGAGCTTGAGCACAAGAAGATACGGAATATGTCCTCCAGATATACATGAATTAATATTTCAGGACAAAGTAAGATGAGGCAGAAGACTTTGTTGATTCCCAAGAGAACATGGAACCAGAGTAGAGTGTTACTGAATGGTTAAAAAAAGAAATATGATTTGTGAAAAGCAAAATCAGTGGCACAAGTAGCAGAAAAAATTGTCAGAAAAAAAAACTTGCATCCACAACGATGAAACCTAACTATTGAGACAAAAGTGAGAACAACAAATTTGGAATGCAAATATACAGAAATGAAAGATAATCTAGAAGAAGAGAAATAAAGAAATAACATTTAAAAAAATAGTCTCTACACACATGAAACATATTGATGTTTAAGACAAGATGGAAAGAAATAACTTAAGGATTATAGATTTCTCAGAACAACATGATAAGTCAAAAACCCTAAGCACCATAATCCATGTAAAACATAATAAAATAAAAATGCCCCAAAATCCTGAACAAAAAACCAAAGTGCTAATTGAAAGAATCCAGATTGCATCCATAAAACTGTCTTCTATTGCAAAGTTCAAAGAATAATAATTAAGTTTAAAAATTGCATTGATCAACAACAAATAGTACAGGGAACAATAAGAAAGATCTTCAAATATAAAGGAAAAGAAATTCAAATTTAATAAAACCCATTCTGTACCCACCAGAAGCCATAGGAAAGAATGGAATATTGTATTCAAAAGGAGCTCAAAATGACACACCCTGAAAACCTGAGCTGAACCATTAATGAAAAAAAGACAGATACTCATTCAATAAGAGATATTTGAAGCCTCCTTATTAAGAAAAATAGACCTAAATATATTATTTGCTTTACAAAGTACAACACATTTATAATACTTCATTTACTAAGCTTTATCACAGAGGCTACAGATTTTGTTACTATAGAGTTAAGAGCCAGATGGATGATAGGATGGTTAAAAGTTAAAGATTTAAATGTCTTGGTATAAAGAGCTTCCCTGTGGAGTCAGGGAAAATTAATTTGGGTTATCTCTATCTATAAGGAGTCTATGATGATAGAATATAGAGGGGAAAAAGAGTGAAGAGAAACTTTTTTCTTATTAGAACTGGATTAAATAGTATTTTACAAAAAATATTATAAAGAAGATTATATAAAGAATCTGTGAACTGTGAGTTTACTGTGGCAGTTCTGGAGAGTCTTGTTACTTGTGATGGCTGAAGAGAGGATGAAGAAAAATAAGGTAATTTATTTTCTGAGAGACTGAATTTAGCTTCTATCTTGGGCAGAAATAAGAAAAGGAGTCTTGAGAGACTTTCATCAGTATCTTAAATGAACTGAACGGTGGATTTGGACATCCAGAAGTGGAGAAATGCCATCTGCTTTTATAATAAGGATTTAAGATAACTCTGGCTGTGATCTTTCTCATAACCAAAGTAATATAAGACTATCTGTGTTTATTTTATTGATATAATTTGTTAATAAATTGTATATTAAACAACTATAATATTTAATATTATTGTTCATGGGAAATTATGTTGAATTATATTTTTCCTGAAAGTCATACTTTTTCAGAATTTCCATTTTACTATAATTTATTCAGAAATTCTTCTTGGTATACATTGATACTTGGGGGATTTTTTTGCCAGATGTTAATTAGTGATGAAGTAGTAGCTTTCACTCTAATCATGGCAAATTCAGGTATATTCACCTTCAAAAGGGTAGAAGTAAGAAAGAGAATGAGGGAATATATAAGATAAAGAAGGCTAACAGTATCAAAGATTTCAAAAAGAAGAAAATGAAATCTAAAATCTGAAGTAGAAGCAGATACTAATATTAGGATGGAGGTCAACCCCCCCACCAATGCAAAAAATTATAAGTCTATATAAATAAATATTAGAGAAGACAAAGGAAATCGAATCCCATGTCTAATGAAACACAGGACTCCGTGGAATCTGAAGAGATCATGGTATAACAATGGTGCTCCAGAGTGATTCAAAATAGAAATAAAAAGTTTAAGAAAAGAAGTTATTAAAGATATCAAATCTTATGGCCTTTATAAGAGGAATAATTATCAGAACAGGAAAAAACAAATCTCTCTGAAGAAGAGAAAGAAAATATCAGATTTGGAATATCAATACATTGAAGTGAAGGAAAATCTGGAAGAGGTAAATCTAAAAATAATCAAGCTTAAAAATGTCTTTATAATATCTGTAAATCACCTGTACAAGACAAAGCCATTTGCCTTGACCAAAGGATGTTTAGAGATGATTTAAATGTTTCCCAGAAGTACATGACAAATCAAAAATCCTGAATACCATACATAATTGAGGAAATAACAAAAGAACACTTCTCAGGTTTTATGGATATGTTTCTATATTCATAATAAAGTAACAATTTCTATCAGTATTTTATGTAAAATTATTTAATGATCATTCATCAGTGATTGTTCTGTAGTTGCTTTCAGCATCAGGAATATCTTTGTCTTTTAAAAGGAGTTTGTAGGCTTTTGTTTTTCAATTTTTGAGCTTGATTTGAATAGTATTTCTATTATACCAGACTATCATCTGGTGGCAAGCCCTCTGGAAATAGTTCAGCTTCTCTGAACTCACCTAGGCTATTCCAACAAGACACATAGTTTATTGTAAGCCGCATGCTCCAAGCCATGTGGTAAAACTGATCACAGCTTGTGTATCATTAGCTTAGTCCTCGAGAATCTTGTGTTACTGGGGCCTTTTAGTGGATTACAACCAATAGAAATGAAACTATTATCAACATTAAAAAAATAATATTATGTTGTGGTTCAATTACTCAGTTAATAAAGTAAAACATATATGTCAGAAGATAGAAGGGAAAGAACATTGCAAAAAGGAAGGAGAAACTGAAGATGGTAGAGGCAGAGAGAAAAACTGTGGCAATTTTTGGCTTTATCATTGCAAACAGTTTAATGGGTGCTTTGCACAGTTTAGACTCAATAAATATTTGTTGATTTAAATTGATTCTACATCCATTAAGGTCTTTTGCCATGGTCAAAGTATTTATGGTTTGTTGGACAGTATTCTGGGCACTGCATTTAAGTAAATATTACCATACTGGAACAGATCAAGTGAAGAATAACAAAGACTTGAAACTATGCCATGAAAATAAAAGATTGAGGAAACTGGGGATGGTCAACCTGAATGAGAGAAGATTCAAGAAATATATTAGAGCTATTTGCAAGTATTTGAAAGTTTATGACATGAAAAAAGTAAATTGGCTTCTGCTTCCTGTTATGTTGACCACCTGAATTGTTATGGACCACCCAGTTCTAACATACTTAATAAGGAAAAATCATGAAATTCACAATTCACCAAATAATATTTAAGAAATTCAGTGAAATCCAATGAGAACTCAAAAAAGTATTAGTGTTTCCACACCAACACTGCATAAGAGTCATCCAGACCTTCTGCCAGCAAAACCTCCTAGTGCAACCTGAGGCAGGGAATAGCTTGACAAATTCTATGTGGAGAGGAGGCAAGAGAAGAGAGCTCCCTCAGAAGGTCCTAGGCTGGGAACTTTGAAGCCTTTGGGTGAGTAGATGCCATAGAGCCCAGACCGGGACAATCCAGATGTCTAGTAAGTCAAAGAAAAAGAAAACATCTGTTATCAAACATTATTACACCATAACAACTTCAGAGATTCAAAGAAACAATGGCTTTATGCAAGTACTACGTGAATCCCTACAAGAAATGAAGCTAGAGATTTAAAAAATGAAAGAAAAGGTCTTAAGGAAAGAATTGGAAGGGGACTAAGATGTTTAGGAGAGAAAATGGTAAACCTTGCTAAAAAAGTGGAATCCCAGAAAACTAGAAGAGACAAAACAGAAATCAAATATTCTTTGAGACAGCAAGAAATATTAGAACAAAATCAAAAGATTGAAAAAGAAAAATCAAAGAAAATATTAGATACCTAACATCAAAACCTGTAAATCAGTCAGGCGGATTTAATTCAGGAATTGTTGAACTCTATAAAAACCATGAGCAAAAAGAGATCTGAATATTATGTTTCAATAAATTATAAGTGGAAACTGACTAGATGTATTAGAACCAGAGGGTAAAGTAAAGAGAAAGAATCAGCTAATCAACTCCTGAAAGGAATCATATTCCCTAAAGATCTCAGAAATTTTAGAGCCAAAATTTAATCCAGAAAGAAGCAGCTAAAATACCAAGGAACCACTGTCAGTATCCCACAAGACTTGACATCTTCTACTAAAAACCAGAGGAAGTCTGGGATTGAATGTTTCTTTTTATTAATTAACTAATCAATCAATCAATCAATCAATTAATTCAATTTATTTATCTATTTATTCATTATTACTGAAACTTAAATGCACAATAAGAAAGGAAAAAGAAACATAAACTTAAATATTGAAGCTTAAATACAAAATAAGAAAAGAAAAAAAAACGTCATGTGCACAGCAGAATGAGAGGTTTTGAAATATGTAGCAATAAATTTCCATTTCAAGAAAGTCTTTATAATAAATACTACACATTGTGTCAAGATCAGTTCATATTTTCCTTGCCTCTTTGTTAGTTTTATTTTGTTCTGGGCTGTACACTTTTTACTTTGTTCTTTTTCTCCCTACCTCCCCCTGCCCTGCCACCAAGGCTACAAGTAAGCATGGATATATTTATGTGTAGATATATAGATACATATGTACTTATAAACATATACATATACATATAGACATATACTTTTCCTAACAAGTTCTCATCTTATCTTTGTTTTTATGTTTGTGCATATCTCGTATTTCCTATCCCTCTTAACTTTTCTACCTTACTTCTACCCACTATTACTTAACCTGCTCTGCCTCCAAGGATCCCTCCCTTGTCCTCTAAAAGTTCTTTTATACCCCTCTTTGACCTATTTTCTTACCCTGCCCTCTAAAGATCCCTCCCTTATCCTCCCAAGGATCCCTCCATTGTCCTCCCATTCCCATTAAACACCCTTCTATACACCCCTTTAACCTATTCCCTCCACTTCGCCTCTGGAAATTCCTCCTTTATCCTCTCCTTTTCCCCTAGCCCCTTAGCATTTTCTTTCTGAATTTGGAGGACTTTTATACTCTTCTAGACATATATGTATTGTTCCCTTGTGAACCCATTCCCAATGAAAGGTTTCCAGAATGAAAAGTCCTCTCCACCCCCATCTAATTCCTCTGTGTTGGTTCTTCCTCTTGTATCTCATTTGTATAAATAATTACTCTTTTTAGCTGTTCCTAAATGGTTTTACTTTTTAAAGTCCCATCATACTCAGGTCTACCCCCATATTTTTATGAACCACCCAATTATTAATAAAAATCTGAGACATACATTTTATGTACATAAAAAGTAAACAGTCTGTCCTTATTAAGTTCCTTGTAATTAGTCTTTGGTATATATGTTATATTTCTCTTGGCTCTTGTATGTCAAATCTTGTATTATGTTCACATTTTTTTTAAACAAAGTCCTGAAAGTCTGACAGTTCATTAAATATCCATTTTTTTTTATTCAGGATTATTCTTAGCTTTTCTGAGTATGATATTCCAGGCTGGAACCTGAGTTCTTTTGCTCTTAAATATATAGTATTCTAAGACCTATGGTCTTTTAGTGTCACTGCTACAAGGCCCTGTGATTCTAATTGTGGTACCACCAAATTTAAACTTTTTTCTTGTTTTTCATGATATTTTATCTTTGATGAGGGTTTTGGAACTTGAGTATAATATTCCTATGTGTTTTCCTCATAGGATCTCCTTTAGGTGGTGATGGGTGGATATTTTCTATTTCTCCTTTCTCTCCTTGTTCTAATACTTCAGGACAATTTTCTTTAATTCTTGTATTATTGAATCAAGATTCTTTTGATACTACCTTTCAGTCCAATTTTTCTTATGTTTTCTCAATCTGTTCTGCAGATCAGTTATTTTTTTGTATGAGAGGTTTCATGTTCTCTTCAATTTTTTTCATTCTTTATATTTAAAAAAATATTTCTTAATCTTTTATAACTTTGTTGGCTTCCCTTTGCTGAAGTCTGATTTTCAAGGAGTCATTTTCTTCCTTAAGATTCTGGATCTCCTTTTCTTTTCATAATCTTGTTTTTCTTGGATTGTTTTTCTTTATTTTTATTTCAGTTTTTCCTCATTCTCTCTCATTTGACTTTTTTTCCTTGTCTACGCTTATTTGTTATATGGGTTCTCCCCCACCTTTCTTTCTCTTTTAATGACGGGTTTAGCAATAGTGACACCAAAAATAAAGGACTATTATAGTACTTTTTAAATGAACAGTAGAGAACAAAAGGAAGTTCAGAAGAAACAAATAGGGGAGTTCTGAGATACAGCATAGAATTTGTTAATTAAAAAAAGAAAAAGAAGCCAGTATGAAATTGGGATTCATGACTTCATGCAGAATCCTGTTTTTGTGTATCTCTCTCTCTGTCCCTTTTTTCCCCTCTCTCCCTCTTTATCCCCCTCCCTCTCCCTCCCTCTCTCCCTCCCTTCCTCTCTTCCTCTCTCTGTTTAAGTTTAGGGGTAAAAATGTCATACCTAGACCCAATGGATGGAAAACCCAGATCTTCCAATTAACAGCTATTTAACTTTGAATAAGTTACATCCCTGTCCTTGGCTTCAATTTCTTCCTGACTGTAAGTGGGAGATTAGGCTACATGGTCCATAAGGTACCTTCAAAGTCTAAGATCCTATGAAAATGACTTGCCTTGGTTACATAGCCAAATACATGGCCAAGTCAGGACTAAAACTCCAAGGTTCTTTCCGCTTAGGGACTTCCACATTGATTCAGATGAGCAATAAAAGAATTTAAGTAAGAAATAAGGATAAAAATCAGGATGGGAATTGGAGTTCTTAAAGCAGATCTTTAAAAGAGAAGAGAAAACTTATAGATAATCTCTCTAAAACAGCTCAAAATCTGAGTTACAGATGCATTACCTACAAATGCCTAAGTAAAAGGAAAATTTTCTAAACAAAATTTAAAAAGTCAAATAATAAGATTGAAGGAATGCAGAAGCTTTACATACACCAAAGAAAATAGGCTTGAAAAAATTTCCAAAACAGATTACTTGAGAATCAGTCTTCCAGAAAAACAGGATGAATGAAACTCTGAAAATCATGCTTGAACAAATCATACAAGAGAACTGTTAAGAAATATTAGCAGCAGTTGTAAGCTCTATATCTGCTGCTTAGAAATTCTGAGCTATTTTTTTTAAATAGTATTTTATTTTTTCCCCAGTTACATGTCAAGAAAATTTTTAGCATTCATTTTTACAAGATTTTGAGTTACAAATTTTTCCCTCACCCCCCTCTTCTGAAAATGGTAGGCAGTTTAATATAGTTTAGACATGTGCTACCATGTAAAATATTTGCATATTAGTCACCATTGTGACAGAAGAAACAGGTCAAAAGACAAAAACCCACAAAAATAAAATAAGTGTAACAATATACTTCAATCTGCCTTCAGAATCCATCAATTCTTTATCTGGATGCGGACAGCAGTTTCCTTTGTTCTTTTCTTGGATCACTGTGTTTCTGAGAGAGCAAAGTCATTCATAGTTGACTATCACACAATGTTGCTGATACTGTGTACAACGTTTTCCTGGTTCTGCTCATTTTACTTTGCATCAGTTCATACAAGTCTTTTCAGGTTTTTCTGAAATCTGCCTGTCCATCATTTCTTATTTCACAATAGTATTCCATTACATTCATACATCATAGTTGTTTAAGCCATTCCCCAGTTAATGGGTATCACCTCAATTCCCATTATTTTGCCACCACAAAAAAGGCTGCTATAAATATTTTTACCGGTGCAGGCTTTTTTCCTTTTTTATGATCTCTGGGATAAAGACCTAGTAGTGATATTGCTTAATCAGAGCACATGCATGGTTTTTGGTATAGTTCCAAATTGCTCACCAGAATGGTTGAATCAATTCACAACTCCACCAACAGGGTATTCGTGTCACAATTTTTCCACATCTTCTTCAGAATTTATCATGTTACTTTTTTTGTCATATTAGTGTTTTAACAACCCAGCTAGCAGCTCCTGTGGGGGCGTAAGATCCCCCCACAGCCAGCACCCAGGAGGTTGCCGGGACACCGGGAAAGCACGGGTTCTTTTTATCTGCTTTAACAAGGAAAGCACGGTGAACGGGTTGACCAGCTTACTTTAATCCAGCATTCAGTTAGCATACAGACAACATTCATTTAGTTCAGGGGAAAAAACGCCAGCATTCAGTTAGTTCAGGGGAGCAAAGAGACAAGCATCAAGAGATATACCAAATACAGATTCATTCATGTACTTCAGGGGAAAAAGCCAGCACCCTGAGGTTCAAAACATTCATTTAGTTGGGGGGAAAACAAACCAGCACCCCGAACCTCAAAACCAAAATACAAAGTACAAATATCAACAGACAGACCAATACAATTCATAGTTACCAACATCTGGGCTCGGCCCGAGAGCAAGGGCTGGCCCCAAGTCACGCTCCCCACTGCTGTGCCAACCAGAAAAGGAAAGGGGATCTTCAAGCTGTCCTCTCCCCTCTTATAGAGTTTTTGACATCATCAAGCGCCTCCTGAATGACCACAGCCCATTGGTTCTTGAGCTGGCCCCTCCCCCTAGCATAGACTAGGTTAACACCCAATAGGGCGTGGCTCTGGAGTTAACACCTCCCCTCAGCCAGCCCCATGACTCATCACACAGGAAGTTCTCTGATTCCTGGCACAGTCGCTGGGCTTCCTGCCCCAGAAGAGCAAGCCCCAGCATCCAGGGAGGCTCAATGAGGTAAGCTGAGTCATTCAAAGAAAACAAAGGCCATTCTGGTTACAATTAGCCAATATGATATGTGTGAGCTGGTATCTCAGAGTTGTTTTAATTTGCATTTCTCTAATTAAAAGTGATTTGAGTACCTCTACATATGCCTATAAATAGCTTTGGTTTCTTCATCTGAAAACTTTCTGTTCACATCCTTTGATCATTTATCAATTGAAGAATGGCTTGTATTCTCAGATATTTGACCCCAGTTCTCTATGTATTTGAGAAATGAGGCCTTTTTCAGAGATGCTTGCTGTAAAGATTGTTTCCCATATTTCTGCTTTCCTTCTAATTTTGGTTGATTTGGATTTGTTTGTACAGAAGCTTTTTAACTTAATATAATCAAAATAATCTATTTCACATTTTGTGATGCTTTCTACCTCTTGTTTGGTCATGAATTCTTTCCCCATAGATCTGACAAGTTGACTATTCCTTGGTCTTCTAATTTTCTTATGGTGTCATCCTTATCTCTAAATCATGCCAAAGGTCTGCCATATCTAACTTTTTAAATATTCTATTCACCTCCTAAGTTTGTTGTTTATTTTTTGGTTGGTTTTATTGAGTTCTGAGAAGGGACAGTTGAAGTTTCCTGTCTAGTTTTGCTGTCTATTTCTTCCTGTAACTCACTTAACTTCTCCATTAAGAATTTGGGTGCTATAGCACTTGGTGCATATATGTTTAGTATTAATACTGCTTCATTGACTTTGGTACCTTTTAGCAAGATGTAGTTTCCTTCCTTATCTCTTTTAATTAAGACTATTTTTGCTTTTACTTTGTCTAAGGTCAGGATTGCTAGCCCCACTTTTTTTTATTTTTCACTTCAGCTGAAGCATAATAGATTCTTCTCCAGATCCTTACCTTTACTCTCTGCGTGTCTCTCTCTGTTTCAAGTATGTTTCTTGTAAACAAAATAGTGTAGGATTCTGGTTTTTGATCCACTCTGCTCTCTACTCCCAATTAATGGGAGAATTCATCCCATTTGCATTACAGATATGATTACTATCTGTATTTTATTCTTCCTCCTGTCTGTCTTCTATCATTTCCCTCTTTCTCTTCTCACCAGTGTTTTGCTTCTGACTACCACCTACCGTGATCTGCCCTCTTTTCTGTCAGTCCTCATCTCTTCCTTTACTTGATTTCCTCCCCTCCTACTTTCCTGTTGGGTAAGATATATTGCGATATTCAACTGATTGTGCATATGACTCCCTATTTCAGCCAGTACTGATGAGAGTAAGGTCCAAGCAATGCTCATTGCCCACCCTCCCATCTTCCCCTCCACTGAAACAGATCTTTCAGATCTCTTCATGTGAAATCATTTATGCCATTCTACCTCTCCCTTTCTTCTGCACCCAATGTATTCTTTTCTCTCATCCCTTAATTTTTATATCATTCTCTTAAATTCACCATACACCTTCATCTATGTATATTCCATCTCTCTGTACTATTCATGATACAATTTTTAAAAATTACAAGTATCATCTTCTGGTGTATGGATGTAAATAGTTTAGCTCTTTTGAATTCCTTATATTTTCTTTTTCGTTTTTACCTGGCTATGCTTCTCGTGAATCCTGATATTGGAGGCCAAATTTTTGATTTTGTTCTGGTCTTCTTATGAAAGCTTGAAATCCTTTTATTTCATTGAATGACCATTTTTTCTCTTGATGTATTGTGTTTAATTTTGTTGGGTAAATGATTCTTGGTTGTAGTCCTAGCTCCTTTGCCTTCCAGAATATTATATTCCATGACTTCTTATCCTTTAATGTTGCAACTGCCAGGTCCTGTGTGATTCTGATTGTGCCTCTCTGATATTTGAATTGTTTCTTTCTGGCCTCTTGTATTTTTTCCTTGACCTGATAGTTCGGAAATTTAGCTATATTGTCCCTTGGAATTATTATTTTGGGATTGCTTTTTGAGGTGATTGGTGGTTTATGTCAATGACTATGTTGCCATCTGGTTCCAGGACACCAGGGCAGTTTTCCTTGATAATTTTTTGAAAGATGCTTCCAGGTCCTCTTTTTGATTATGGCTTTCAGGGAGTCCAATGATTCTGATGTTTTTCCTCCTAGATCTATTTTCCAGGTCAATTGTTTTTCCCATGAGGTATTTTACATTCTTTTCCATTTTTTCCTTCTTTTGGATTTGTTTTATTGATTTTTGATGTCTCATAAAGTCATTAGGTTCTACTTGCCCAATTATCACTTTTAAGGTATTGTTTTCATCAATTAGTTTTTGTACTTTCTTTTTCATTTGGCCAACTGTACCTTTAAGGAATTGTTTTCTTCAGTAGATTCTGTAACTCCCTTTTCCATTTGGCCAGTTCTACTGTTTAAGTAGTTTTCAAGTTGTTGACTCTTTTTTCATAGTTCTCTTGTATATGTCTCATTTCTTTTCCCATTTTTTGTCTATCTCTCATATGATTTTTAAGATCCTTTTTGAGTTCTTTTTAGGCTTGAGACTACTTCTCCTTTTTTTGCAGGGGTGGGGGGTCTTTGCCCATAGGTGTTTTGACATTTTTGTCCATTTCTGAGTTTGTGTCTTGTTCTTCCTTGCCACCATAACTTTCTATCATCAGATTCTTTTTTGTCCATCTTTTTTGGGGTGGACTTTTTCTTTTCTTTAAATTTGAGCTCTGTACCCAGGGTGGAAGGAGGACTGTCACAATCTTCTTGTGTCAGTGATTGCAAGCCCTGGCTGTTTAACTAGTGTTGGGCTGATGTTGCCTGAGTCACCCAGGGGAACCTCCAGTCTGGTGCTGTGCTGAGGAAGTGGGATGGGGAGTGGCTGGTGCTGCTGGAGGCTATAGGGGTCTGGTAGCTTACCTGTTGCTGAGCTGGGGTCCTAGTGGTGGTGTCTGGTGTGTGCTGAGTCCTGGTGGGATGTTTCTGCATTTCCTAGAGACTACACTGAAGCATATGGAGCATATTGTACTACACTGAAGCATATTGTACTACTTTCTTGTTATACTGCAGGGAGCCTGTTTATCTGCACCTGTGCCAAAGCACATGCAGGTCTTGCCTAACATGTGGTGGTTCTTGGAGCTGGAGCCTGCAGGTTCCCCTGGCTATGCTAAAGCATGTGGGGCCTGCTGGTGTTGCTGTTTGCTTGCTCCATGAAACTGGTGCAAGGACAAGCAAAATGGGACTTTTTATTGTTTTTTCTTTTGGAGTGCTTCTCAGGACTAAGGCAACCAAGTGCCTTTGACTGAGTCTTGCCTTTCTTTGTAGGATGGCCCACACCCTTTTGCTAATTAGTTCACTAGAGATGTGAGGCCCCTGAGAGCTATAAAGCCCTTAGGCCCTGAAAAAGGGTATATATACTCTGAGGGTAGCCTTAAGCTAGAACTCTCAGAACTGCAGGAGGAGAGATTTTGCTTGGGGGCACACTCATTGGAAGAGTGTTGGTGATTTGGCCAGATGAGACTCCTGGGGTAGCTGTTGGAGGCCCTCTGGCTGTGAAAACTCACATGTTGGTGTTTCTCTCTCTGATAACTACGTATGTATTGCTATGGTCAGACAGAAGCCTATTGATTTGTGTTCTTTTCTCTGTTCATAATTTCTATTGGTATTTCCTCTGAAGTTCAGGGTGCTGACTTTTTCCCCTAAACTAAGTGAATGATATATGTATGTTTAATTAAAGTGAGATTGTTAACCCCTTAAAGTTGCTTTCTTTAGAAAAGTAGATCAGGGGGTGGAGCTAAGATGACAGCTGGAAAGCAGGGACTTGCTTAAGCTTCTCCCCCCCAGGTCCTTC
Organism: Trichosurus vulpecula; assembly: GCF_011100635.1. Taxonomy (NCBI): domain Eukaryota; kingdom Metazoa; phylum Chordata; class Mammalia; order Diprotodontia; family Phalangeridae; genus Trichosurus; species Trichosurus vulpecula. The sequence goes on along the minus strand of NC_050574.1, from coordinate 256,962,241 downwards.
CAAACACCTACAACAAATGGCTCTGAACAAATTCTGGAGCTGCAGAACCCACAAAATACCAAAGGCAATCAGGGCTTCAGCCCAGGACAGCCTAGGCAGTTGCTGGGAAGGGTCTATTGCACAAAGCTGGGAGCAGAGCAGAGCAGAGCCCAGTGTGGGCTGCTTCAGGACCAACCAGACCAGGAGCTGGGCAGAACAGGCACAGCACCCTGAAGCAGTGAGCTGCAATAGTTACTAGACTTCTCAACCCACAAACGCCAAAGACAACAGAGAAAATTAGTGGGAAAAGCTTCTGGGACAGAGTGAAAGGAGTTTGCAGTTCAGCCACCACCCTGGTGGTGGCAGAGGTGGTGCAGCTCTGAGGCTGCTTCCAGAAGTACAGCTGCAGTTGTCTCTCACCTGAGGCCCACCTGGTGGGAGGGATTAAGTGGCAGATTGGAGTGGGAATGCAAGGCCTGCTTTGCCTTGCCTGGATCTGGGCTGCAATACTGGTTGGTGGTTCTTGGGGGAGAAGGACCGCTGGTGTGGCAGAGCTTGCTTTGTAGAAGCAGCTCTGAAAATAGCTGCACAGCCCCTCAAGCCTGGGACAAGGGACTCTCTATTCTACAAGCAGTGGTACCCCCAACAAAAAAGCTCAAGGGTGAAGTAGTTGGCTGGGAACATGAACAGGCAGCAAAATGGACTCAGATTCAGATTCAGACTTTGGAGTCTTTCTTTGGTGACAAAGAAGACCGAAACATACAGCCTAAAGAAGTCAACAGAGTCAAAGAGCATACATCAAAAGCCTCCAAGAAAAATAGGAATTGGTCTCAGGTCATAGAAGAGCTCAGAAAGGATTTGGAAAAGCAAGTAAGAGAAGTAGAAGAAAAATTGGGTAGAGAAATGAGAGTGATGCGAGAAAACCATGAAAAACAAGTCAATGACTTGTTAAAGGAGACCCAAAAAAATACTGAAAAATACACTGAAGAAAACAACACCTTAAAAAACAGACTAACTCAAATGGCAAAAGAGCTCCAAAAAGCCAATGAGGAGAAGAATGCCTTGAAAGGCAGAATTAGCCAAATGGAAAAGGAGGTCCAAAAGACCACTGAAGAAAATATTACCTTAAAAATTAGATTGGAGCAAGTGGAAGCTGGTGACATTATGAGAAATCAAGATATTATAAAATAAAGCCGAAGGAAAGAAAAAAACAGAAGACAACGTGAAATATCTCCTTGGAAAAACCACTGACCTGGAAAATAGATCCAGGAGAGAAAATTTAAAAATTATTGGACTACCTGAAAGCCATGATCAAAAAAAGAATGTAGATAACATCTTTCAAGAAATTATCAAGGAGAACTGCCCTGATATTCTAGAGCCAGAGGATGAAATAGAAATTGAAAGAATCCACAGATTGCCTCCTCAAAAAGGTCCCCAAAAGAAAACTCCTAGGAATATTGTCACCAAATTCCAGAGCTCCCAGATCAAGGAGAAAATATTGCAAGCAGGCAGAAAGAAACAATTTGAGTATTGTGGAAAAACAATCAGGATAATACAAGATCTAGCAGCTTCCACATTAAGGGATCAAAGGGCTTGGAATATGATATTCTGGAGGTCAATGGAGCTAGGATGAAAACCAAGAATCACCTACTCAGCAAAACTGAGTATCATGCTCCAAGGCAAAATATGAATTTTCAATAAAATAGAGGACTTTCAAGTTTCTCAGTGAAAAGACCAGAGCTGAATAGGAAATTTGACTTTCAAACACAAGAATCAAGAGAAGCATGAAAAGGTAAACAAGAAAGAGAAATCATAAGGGACTTACTAAAGTTGAAATGTTTTGTTTACATTTCTACATGGAAAGATGATGTGTATAATTCATGAGACCTCAGTATTAGGGTAGCTGAAGGAAATATATATAAAGGAGGGCAGATGGGGGAGGAAGTGATCAAAAGCAAACACTTTTAAAAAGAGACAGGGTCAGGGGAAAAAATTGAATAAAGGTGGACAGGATAGGAGGGAGCAAAATATAGTTAGTCTTTCACAACATGAGTATTGTGGAAGGGTTTTACATAATGATACCAGTGTAGCCTATGTTGAATTGCTTGCCTTCTTAGGGAGGGTGGTTGGGGAGGGAAGAGGGGAGAGAATTTGGAGCTCAAAGTTTTAAAAGATGATGTTCAAAAAAAAGTTTTTGTATGCAACTAGGAAATAAGATATACAGGCAATGGGGCATAGAAATCTATCTTTCCCTACAAGAAATTAAGGGAAAAGGGGATGGGGGGGAGTGGGGTGACAGAAGGGAGGGCTGACTGGGGAATGGGGCAATCAGAATATATGCCATCTTGGAGTGGGTGGGAAGGTAGAAATGGGGAGAAAATTTGTAATTCAAAATCTTGTGGAAATTAATGCTGAAAACTAAAAATGTTAAATAAAAAAATTTCAAAATAGATCAAAGAACTTGTGCTAGCAGGCTTTCTGTGTGCTGGTGTTATTGGCCTTGCGTTGTCACAGTAGCTACAAGTAACATTGTTGTTACAACTGGGGTCAAGATCTCCTTCTGGTTTGCTGAGGTGGAACATCCTGCTGGTTTTCTGGGAAGCTTCCTGGCCTAGGAGGCGCTTCCCTTTTACCTGAGTGAGACAGCCCTTGCTTGCTGGTCTTCCATGTTTCTTTGGCTAAAACAGGGCTGTCCAACCTTAGTTTTTTTTTGAAATAATAGACAATTTTATTTGATTTGCTATTTTAATGAGAGCTCTGTGGTAGCATACAGCCCGCAGGCCACATTTTGGACAGCCCTGGGCTAAAAGCTTGTTTTGGCCCATCTTTTTTCTGGTTCTCTTGTTCCAGGATTTGTTTTGGAGTGCTATGTTACGATTGTTTGGTGGTGAATATGAGAGAGTTACAATGATTTATTCTGAGTTATTTTAAAGAGATTCTCCTTTTTTTCTAAATCCTCTATTCTTTTATTATTCTAGTTGAGTCTATCTTTGTTTCCTAGACCTTGGCACAGAGTACTTAATAAAAGCTTGTTGACAGATAACTCAAGGTGTATTCAATGTTAATAGTTGGGCTGTGCCAACAGAATAAAGTGCCAGAATAAAACTACCAAATTAATCTATTGATTCTATGTTGTATCAAACTACCAGGTTTACCTTTTAGAGATAAATAAAATAATAGCAGACTTCATCTGAGGGAACAGAAGGTCAAGGGTATCAAGGGAAGCAATGAAAAAATAGAAATGAAAAAAAATCACCGTTGGTGCTATTACTATTCATTCTTGTCTGGCTCTTTGTTACCCTGCGGACCACGAGGTTTTCTAGGAAAAAATACTGAGTTGACTTGCCATTTTCTTCTCCAGTGGATTAAGGCAAATACAGATTAAGTGCTTTGCCCAGGGTCACAGTAAGTGTCTGAGACTGATTTGGAACTCAGGTCTTCCTGACTACTGACCCAGTGCAGTGCACTATCCACTGAGCTATGTAGCTCCCCCACTATTCACTAACTCACTATTACCAGGGCTCAAATCATAATCAATTAATCAAATCAATCTTTCTGACTTTGAATTTCCTCTTTCCTTTAATATGGGTATAGAAACACCTGGCCAATATATATTTCATGATTTTTTATGAAATCAAAAACAGCAAGAGATGCAAAGGTCACTGGAGAAGTAAAACGTCCAAATTTAGAGACCCACTGATTTAAAGAAGAGAACCAGAGGATTCAAACCATCCCCTACATTGCTCCCTCTTTGTTAGTCAAAATTCCTAGAGTGCGACTTGGACACAATCTGAAAAATATCTTTAAATGTCATCAGGTTAAGTCTATTCATTTTACAGATAAGGAAACTGAGGCCCAAAGACTCACAAGTAGAGTAAATAGAATAGTTTTTGGAATGTCTCACATTTGAGCCCCGGTCCTGTAATTCCAAAATCAAAAATAGAACAGGAGAAGGGCTTTCAGGAAATTGGAAAATTTCATTAATGTCCCTAAATTTTTCCTAGAAGCAAAGTGTATCTTGTTACTATCAACATTTTGCTACTTTTTAAAAATTGATATGAGTTATGAAACACTACAGTCTTAAAAATATGAAAAATGTGTATGACGGAGAATAATGGAGAGGTAAATATATGGATGTGAATAGGCTTCAATACATAATAAATGATATGCCTGTACAAAATCAAAATCACAAAGGAATATACCCCAGTCATAATTGTTCCCAACTTATATCCACCCACTCTGAGGCACGTTAACCAGAGCTTTCTAAGGGAAAGAGGTAGATAAGAACTTGAGAAGAAGTAGGGTTTATTATTTAGGGCACTGGGCTTGGGAATCAGGAAGACATTTTGGGTTCACTTTCCTCCTCAGGGTCACCAGCCATGTGTGGAGGAGCATGTCTTTGAATCTCTTTGGGCCTCAGTTTCTTCATCTTTAAAATGAGGACTATTGGACTTTATAGCCTTTGAGGTCCTGTCTAGCTTCAATTTTATGACTTGAATACATGCAGCTCTTTACATCACCACAGCACTTAGGTATTATTATCATCCCCCTTTTATAGATGGGAAAAATGAGTATCAATGAAGTTAAATGATTGGCTCAGGGTCACATAGAAAGTGTGGAAATAGGCCTGAAGTCTCTCCCTTGAGCACAAAGAAGGGTCCCACACTGGGGCCGAAGTTACAAAGTTACCTCACTGATTGAATTCTTTTCTCCTTCCTCTCTGCTAGCTCCTCCTGGAATACATTTGTGCAGAGGGTGGGCTACTAATCCCATGCTTCCCAGATTCTTTCAGGTACTCTCTAGTTTCCCAGACTCTGCTTCCCAGAAACCTCAGCAGTATTTTATACTTAGTTGTTGGAGATTAGGGATGGGGAAAGAGAGTACTATTTCCTCAGCCTACAATCTGGTCCGGGTGCCCTCGTATAGCAACCCAAAGACACCAATTTTGTTTACAACTAAAACTACACAGTGGATCATAATTATTCATTTTGTCCAGATTTGGAGGGAGTATGCTCGCAGTAAAGAAACTCCCTTCATCAGTGGAGATTAGCACTTATGTTGCACTATAATATACTTAGAGAATTATTTGAAGCACTGAGAGGTTAAATAACTTTCACAGGATAATACATGTCAGAAGTGGATCTTGGAACCAAGGTCCTCCTGACACTCGGGGCTGTACTTTTCCTACTACACTGCTATTCTGCTTCTGTCTACAGTGGGTTCTTAGGTTTGTTGAAATGAATTTGTTTAATGAGATTTTGTTCTTTACACCAGCCAATTGTGTGATATATGTATGTGGTCTACTATGAAATATGGGAAGCATCCATAAACTTATACAGAGCATCCTCATGAGGCTATTAGTAGGTAACAGAGAAGAATGTTTGCTTTCACAAAATTGGCTGAAATACAGAAACAAAATGCAAGATCCTACTGTGCTTATTTTTTGGGCAAAGTAGAGCAGAAGATGGTCTTTTAAGAAGCCAAATCAACAAGCATTTGCTTATTCATTTATTTTTAACATTCATTTAAAAAATTTGAAGTCCAAATTCTCTCCTTTGCTCCTGCCCCTCCCCCACACATTATGAAGGCAATCAATATGATATCAATTTTACATGGGAAGTCGTGCAAAACATATTTTCATATTGGCCATCAACAAGCATTCATGAAATGCCTAAACACTGGCAATACAAAGAAAAGGAAAAGGTCCTGCTTTTAAGGTGTTCACGGTTTAATGTGAGAGACAAAATGCTTCACAAGTACATAGAAAGAAGATATACAGGATTACAGATAATATACAGATAATCTCAGAAGAAAAGCAACAAGTATATCCCATGTATACATCTAAATTATTAAAAATTCTTTTAAATTCATAAATTAATGTTGTTCCATTACCTTCCAATTACTAACACATGTATGGCATGAAACAAGGTGATGTATTCTTGCCACTGAAAAGGAGGAGATCTAATGTAGAGTTCAAATTGAAGGATTCTATGTGAATAGTTGGGTCCTCCAGATACTTCTGTTTGTAGATAATGTTCTAATTACATAATGCTAGTGGGTAAAGAATGTTTATTTACTAGGCTGTCATATACATGGATATATACAGATACGTATAAATGTATATGTAAATATAAACAAAAATAGTAGAAATACATCATAATGTAAGCAGTCAATTGAAACAGACACATGAGTTTGGCCCAAAATTAAATAAAAGGTGGAGATAAAGTATATTGACTTTGGGAAATTGCAAAGCTTCTTCAATGACCTTAAATATTCCTTGGAAATGGTCCTGTCTTTTTCCTACCAATAGTTTGCTGGAATTATGTGGATGTGACTCATGGAATACCAAATTTCAGGAAGATTAAAAATAAGTATAGCGTGAATGTGTGGAATAATAGTCTTAAATACTGGGGTGTGCTGATATATGTTTAACAACCAGCTCTACGGGAAAAAAAATAAGTGACATACTTTTAAGTTTAATCTCCATTATTAATATCTCCATATTTTTTAAGTCTCAACAATCAACAAAACAGTGTCTGAATTTGTAGCATTTGCTGCTGTGACTTATATTGCTCACATAGAAAATAAAAAAAAGTCTTTCCTGACCCAGTAGCATCTGGCTCTAGGATACCTTTATATGCTATACACCAAATAAAGAATATCAAGGAGGAATTGAAGTAAGAGAAATCTATGAGTGAAAAAGTTGTGCTTGTGGCATGATAAAAACAAGCAATAACAGATAACCTAAGTGGTTCAGTAATATTTTCATGGTGTTGGAAGAAAGTGAAGAACCTTTTATAGCAAACATGGAAATGGACTAGAATAATATGGAATGGGAAGGAATGGCTGTATTGTCATCTGCATTGCTACAAATGATTCAGTTTCCTGGAATGGCACTGGTATATTATACAGGTTTCATAAGCATACAACAATGAGATCAACACAACATCTCTGTAGGCCTTCAGTTTGATAGGCTGCCTAATACCTATTGTTTCCCACACATTCTTGCAGAGGCTCCCAAACATTGAACTAGCTCTGGCATTGTGTATGTTAACCTCATCATCTATGTGTACATTCCTGGAAAGTATACTGCCAAGGTAAATGAACTCATCCACAGTACTTTATATCACAGCAACCTTTTTGATATTATCATGCTTACTTTATAACCAGGGAATCCAAGGTTCAGAAAAATTAAACAACTTGCCCAGTGTCACATAGAACGTATATACAAGAAGGCCTGAAAGTCAGGTCTCTCTTGACTCGAAGGCCTGCTTTCTACCACTATCAAGTCTAACTCCTCTAAGTCCTACCACCCTTCTTTGGACTCTTATCTTCAGTCCCCGAAACCTAGGATATATAGTTTATCCCACAAGCATGCCCTCTCCTCAAATTGTTGTACTGTTTATTATTCCAAGCTTTCTCTATTGTTCTTTTCTCACAGGGCTGTAGTGAATCTTATGTCTTATCTGAGGTTCCTGACAGTAGGGATGAAGAATTATTTGGAATCTTTAAGTTACACACAGTGTAAGTTTTTGGAATTTGGTGTGAGGTTCATAAATGGAGTGGATCTGAGGGGGCTCTAACCCAATGTGCTTTTGTTTACAGGTTGCAGGGATTTATGTGAAATATTAAACACTACCAAATCTTCTCATCCTTTCTCTGTCCTGTCTCCTTGGTCCTAGTTCCCCTGCCTTCCAGATGTATTTCTCCTTACGATACCTTTAGGTAAAATTCTCAAATGTGGTCTCATGGTTTGGGGTTTTCTCCACAAAAACCAAGCGAAGCACTCAGAAAAAGTATTGTCTAGTTCTGTTTTGTAGATGAGGCCACTGAGGTTGACTGACATATAGTGTGACTTGTGCCCATGGTAATAGCTAGCATAGTGATTGAGACAGGATTCGATTCTCAGTCCAATCCTCGTTTCACTATTCTGTGTTTCCAAGATGGCAAAAGACTATCAAAAGAATACTGCATTGATTTGGAGTTATGTTTACTGATGGCAGAATTGAAAAAGAAGAATGAAAAATGCATTGCAAGAGCAATCACCATAAAAGTCTACAGATTTTAAATGAAGAAGAAATGAAAGGGATCCTATTGTGGCTGAAATGTGTCGTTCTATCCTGGAGACACAAATTAAAATTATAGAAATATGGCTTTCATGTTTCTCTTAAAGGTATAAGGGAAACATTAATTATTTTAATATTATATAGTGAGATGATATCTATTAATTTTCAGACTGTCATTAATCTCTCAATACCTTTGAGTCACTCTCACTTAAAGTTCATTTAGTTTGCAAAGATTTCCCACCATCATCTAATTACCTACTCAATCATCCCAGTGGGATCTGATACCACCTCACTGCAGGGCCTGACCCTGTAATTCTTATTGAATCACTGACACCTACAGTAATTTTCATTATAATATTAATTTACTTCAAGTCCTGGAGACTTTATAGACATTATAGAATCTCAGATTTGTACAAACAAAAACCAGCAGCAAGAGATAGAAAGAAGAATTGCATTTAAAATAATTGTAAATGATATAACATACTTCGGAATCTACCAGCCAAGACAAACTCAGCAGCTATATGAACACAATAACAAAACATTCTTCACACAAATAGTCAGATCTAAACAACTGAAAAAAATCAATTGCTCATGGGTAGGCTGAGCCAATATAATAAAAATGACAATTCTGCCTAAACTAATTTACTTATTCCATGTTATACCAACCAAACTACTAAAAATTACTCGATAGAGCTAGAAAAAATTACAAAAATTCATCTGGAAGAACAAAAGGTTAAGAATATCAAGGGGATTAATAAAAAAAAATACAGAGGAAGGTGGTCTAGGAATACCAGATCTCAAACTGTATTATGAAGTAGTAATCTTCAAAACTATAGTACTGGCTAAGAAATGGAGTGGTGGATTGGTAGAATAGATTACAGGACACAGTAATTAATGATCATAGTAATTTAGTGTTTGATAAACCCAAAGACCCCAGCCTTGGGGATAAGAACACATTATTTGAAAAAAACTGCTGGGAAAACTGGAAAACAATAGGATACAAACTAGCTATAGACCAATATCTCACCAAATACCAAGATAAGGTCAAAATGAGTGCAAGATTTAGACATAAAGAGCGATACTGTACACAAACTAGGAGAGCAAGGAATAGCCTACCTGTCAGATCTATGAGGAAGTTAAGAATTCATGACCAAACAAGAGATAGAGAATATTACAAAATGTAAACTATATAATTTTGATTATGTTAAAATAAAAAGCTTTTGTACAAACAAAACCAATGTAACCAAGATTAGAATGAAAATAGAAAGATGGGAAACAATCTTTATAGCAAGTGTCTCTCTCTGATAAAGGCCTCATTTCTCAAATATGTAGGAAACTGAGTCAAATTTATAACAATATAAGTTATTTCCCAATTTATAAATGGCCAAAGGATATTAACAGGCATTTTTCAGATAAAGACATCAAAACTATCTAAAGGCATATGAAGAAGTGCTCTAAATCACTTTTGATTAGAGAAATGCAAATCAAAACAACTCTGAGGTACCACTCACATCTATCTGATAGGCTAATATGACAAAAAAAGGAAAATGATAAATGTTGAAGAGGATGTGGGGAAAATTGGGACACTAATGCATTGTTGGTGGAGCTGTTCCTCTAGTATAACCTTAAAGAGCCCAGATATATATATCTGGATTCCTTGCCATCACTCTACCTAAACTACTCTTTTCAAGTTTTTTAATGACCTTATCACTAAATTCAATGGCCTTTTTTCTTTTCTTTCATTTTATTCTCATCCTTCCTGACCTCTGTACAGTATTTAATATTTAACTTCTGGCCACCCTTTAAAACAACAACTACCACAACAACAACACATTGTGTTTGTATTTATATATGTGTTTTCCTTCCTTAGATCACAAGCTCCTTGAGAGTAGAGTCTGACTTTTACCTATATTGGCATATCCAATATTTATCACTAAGTATTACCATTACTATGTATTGAAAGAATTTTAAAAGAATGATGAATACAAAATAGTACATACACAATGATTCCAACATCTCTCTAAAAGTCTTCAAACTGGAAGCTGTATGATCACTCATCAGAGTTAGTGTAGACATGATTACTTTTCAAGTATGAGTTGGATCAGATTGTCTCTAAGCTGTCTTCCAACTTTGAGATTTTGGGGATTGAATTAAAAGTTTTTCTGCAATTAAAAGTTTTTCAGTCTCGTAATATTTCTTCTACCACACAAAAAGGTCTCGAAATTCTGAATTCGAAACTAAGCCATTGTATATCTATTAGATATTTTTCCTAGTTCAATCCTGTCTAGCTATGGTACTATTATAGGTCTTTCTTTCAGTAGTCCTATTATTAATTCCCATCCTAATGACAAGTGAAGACATTATCCTAATTTTGCATTTTTCAAGGATGTGGATAACAACAACAGCAACAGGTAGAATAGCTAGGATTTATATAGAACCTACCATGTGCCAGACACTGTGCTATGCTTTTTACAAATACTATCTTGTTTGATCCTCTCAATTTTCGGAAGTCAGAGACCATGTGTCTTAGTACCTCTAAACAGGACCTAGTAGAGTACAGAATGATATACATTTAATAATTAGAAGTGTTTAGTGTATCTTTTCAAGTACAGCCTAAAGTTCCTGAATGAAAAGGCTATATCTTACTCTTCATAATACTAACATTAATGAGCACAGTAACGTATACTAAGTAGATGGTGAATAAATAATGGAAAAACGAATGAAGAAATGAAAGGCTCTTGAGCAACAAGCATTTATTAAATAGCTGCTATATGTCAGGTATTGTGCTACGTGCTGGGGATAGAAGACAAAAGATAGCCTATGCTCTCTAGGAGTTCACAGTCTAACGGCCAAAATGTGAATGAGAGCAACAGCATACAAATGACTATGTGTTTACAGACATGACATGTGCAGGATAAATTAGATATATTCAAGAAAGTTAAGGCATAGGGTCAAGAAAGGCCCAAAATATTTATTTAAAATGTCTGCAGGGCATAAAATTCAAGATGTTAATAGGCAATTAGATGGAAGACTGTAGGTCAGGATAAAGTTTAGGGCTTCTCCTGTTAACAGTGTTGATAATGATAGTTATAATAATGAAAAAGTATGAGATGAAAACAACTTAGCATATATTTGATCATATCTCATAGACATCTGCATTTTTCTAGGATTTTTGTGCTACATACATCGTTTTGGAAAATAGTAAATCAATTCCGTAGATAGTTGAAAAATATTTGATCAATTTTCAGCACCTGCTAATTGACTCCTTTCTGATTTTATACAGGAATTTAAATTGTTCTGATATCATCTTTCATAGAAGAACAATTCTGATGACATACTGAGGACAACTTTTCCTGAGAAGCAAGATGACTTTATACCTAAGTATAAATAGCATCAAGCATAGGAATAATCAGAATTTGAAATCAGATAGAAAAAATGAAAAATACATGTAATATAATCTTTCCATTTTGTTTTTTCAGTGAATACAGTGTGAATTTTTGTAGATTTTTGGTTGGAGGGGGAGGTGAAGGGATGGTTCAGACAAATGCTCTTATTGGGGTAAGGAACTCCTAATGCATATACTACTTCCACTGTTGGGAATGGGTAATTCATCTGTGGCTGCTAGTCTTAAAGAGTTTCTTGATGGTACTCCAAGATTAAATGATTTTCTCATGGTCACATAGCTAGTAATTGTTAGAGGCAGTACTAAAAACCAGGTCTTCCAGACTACAAGACCAATCTGCTATCTATTGTACAACATTGTCTGTCATAATTGCTTCTTAACATATAAAAATAGAAACTACATTTTATTTCATTGAGAATTGAGCATTTTTATAATTTTACTAAATTATAGAATTATATTAATGAATATGATTCACTCCATACCCATATAGGAATTCTCCCTACAACATTCCTACAAGAGCTTTCAAACTTTTAACACATATATTATAACACATATTTCACTGAAAAAGTAATTTTTTAAGAGAGTCCACTCATAATTCCAAGGATATAAGATATTTCTATGTGGAATGTTTTAAATTCACAATGAATGAATCATTTCTTTGCTTTCTCTATTAATCGTCAAAACAGGATCCTTTTTCGGAGGGCTGGGAACAGACAAGATTTCATCGGTGTAAAAATTGCTTGGTGAGGAAAATTCTTCTATCTTCATTCCTTAACCACTATACAGTTTATAGTGCCTGGAACATTGAGAGGTTACTGTCAGTATATGTCCAAGCCAAGACTTGAACCTAGGTTTCCCTGACTCTGAGGCCAGCTCTCTATCCATAAAATCAGGGTACCTCTGAAATGATAGATATCATGCCTAATTGCAGCCATTTTCATTCAGCGGAAAGGGCAAAGTTAAGACTTTGGAGTCAGAGGACTTGGTTTAATATTCCATCTCTGCCCCTTTTACTTTCATGGCCCTCGGCAATCATTTAATGTCCTTGGACTCCAGTTGGTTTATCTATAAAAAAGGGGACACTGGACTAGTAAAAAGAGAGAAAATTATAGACCAATTTCATTACTGACTAAGGACGCAAAAATCTAAATAAAATAATAGCTAAATGATTACAACATCCAGCTTAGTAACTCTCCCTCCCAGTTTGGCATCATCTACAAAAATGATGAGCTTGTCATTTTTGTATTTATATCTATCTATCTATCTATCTATCTATCTATCTATCTACATGTATGTACCACATTCTTCTTTTTTACTACTTTTATAATCTTGTCAAAAAAAGGAAATGAGGCTTTTCTGACATAACCTGTTCGTGATGCAGTTATGCTGGCTCTTTATAATTTCTGCTTCTCTCTCTAGATTTTTACTGACCTCTTTGTTAATCAATTCTAGAATTTTCTCTGGAATTAAAATCAAGCTTCCTCGGCTATTTTTTTATAAAATCTTTTGTCTTCCCGTTATGAAAATCAGCAAAATATTTATCTTTATTCAATCTTATCAGATCTCACTAGTTTTCCAAGATAACTAGATAAAAAATATTCACTCAGAAATTGCCTCTACCAACTGTTATACCAAAGATGTAAATCATCTGGACTAGGTGACTTAATCGCATCAAGGGCAGCTACTCTCTTCTCTCCTCGCTTATCTTGGATATTAACTCATTAGCTATTTTTATACCATCAATAGCTTTGTTTACAAATTGTTATTAGTGATCATTTTCCCCATCACTACAAGCAAAAGTTCAGTCCCTTCTTTGATCCTTCTTTCTCCCCAATAGATTTTTTAAAAGCCTAAACTCTTTTTAAAATTTTTTATTAATTTTATTTTTAAATTAAATTTTTCTTTTTAGTTTTTAACGTTCACTTTTATAATTTTGAGTTCTATTTTTTTCTCCCTCCTTTCTCTCTCTCCTCCCCAAGATGGCATGCAATCCAATGTGGGTTATGCATGCATATTCATATTAAACATATTTCCGCATTAGTCATGTTTTGAAAGAAGAATCAGGACAAAAGTGAAAACCATGAGAAAGAAAAAGAAGAGAAAATAGTATGCTTCAATCTGATCTGTATTCATACTCTGTAGTTCTTTCTGTCGATGTGGATAGCATTTTCCATCATGCATCTTTTGAAACTGTCTTGCATCATTGTATTGCTGAGAAGAGCTAAGTCTATTAAAGTTGGTCATTGTTCAATGTTGCTGTTACTGTGTACAGTGTTCAGGTCCTGCTCACTTCACTCAGCATCAGATCATGTAAGCCTTTGAAAGTTTTTCTGAAATCTTCCTGATCACCATTTCTTATAGAAAAATAGTATTCCATTACATTCTTATACCACAACTTGTTCAGCTATTTCCCAACTGATTGCCATCCCCTCAATTTCCAATTTTTTGTCACCACATAAAGAGCTACTATAAATATTTTTGTACATGTGGGTCCTTTTCCATTTTTTATGATCTCTTTGGGATACAGACCTAGTAGTGACATTGAGGGATCAAAGGACATGCACAGTTTTATAGCCCTTTGGGCATAGTTCCAAATTGCTCTCCAGAATGGTTAGATGAGGTCACAACTCCACCAACAATGCATTAGTGTCCCAACTTTCGCCAACATTCATCATTTTCCTTTTTTGTCATATTAGCCAATCAGATAGTTGTGAGGTGGTACCTCAGAATTGTTTTAATTTGCATTTCTCTAATCAATAGTGATTTAGAGCATTTTTTCATATGACTAGATAGCCTTAGTTTTTTTTTTTTATCTGAAAACCATTTATCAATTGGGGAATACCATATCACAAACTTGACTCACTTCTCTATGTATTATGGAAATGAGACCTTTATCAGAGACACTGGCTGTAAAAATTGTTTCCCAGCTTTCTCCTTCTCTTCTAATCTTGGTTGCATTAGGTTTGTTTGTGCAAAAACTTTTTAAATTTAATGTAACCAAAAATACTCATTTTGCTTTTCATAATGTTCTATTTCTTGTTTGGTCATAAATTCTTCCCTTTGCCATTGATCTGATGAGTCAACTGTTCCTTGCTTTTCTCATTTGCTTATGATATCATCCAGATGTTTTTATTAGCCTAAACTCTTTTTGTTGTTCTTAACCTTCCTTTTCAGCCTTAGCTTATTCTGAGCTTTAGCACATATGACACTATTTTTATTAACCTGTATGTACTCATGTCACCCTCTGTTACCTAGTCTTGTTCTATCTTTTATAATATTCCTTTTTAAAATATAAATTGATTAATGCATTTCCTGTATATCCATACTGGTTTCCTGAAAGGAATACCATTTTATTTTTCACATTGGATTTGCTTCCTTTTGCATCCTTAGAATTTTATTCCCTCCTGGAATGACTTATCCTGTAGAATTTTATTCCATTGACTCCTACCTCTCTTTTCTTTCAACCTTTTGAAATTTACTTTCCCCAAATCTAGGGTGCACAAAACATTATTTCCAGCTTTCTTTTTATCTATCACAGACTCTAAGAGGGTGTGCTCACTTATCCTGATGGATACTATTATTTCCACAACAGCAGGGAATGAACCAATAAATTTATATCTTAGAAAGGAATACATTTTAATCCTTCATATTGGAATTGTTCCCTTTTGAGTCTTCAGAATTTCATTTTTGAGCATATCCTATCCCTCCTGGAATGACTTCTCCTGTAGAATTATTAGTTAGAAACACTAGGTTTTCATTTTTCTAAATAACTAAATTTCTACAACTTGAAATGACAGGAATGTCTTGAACAATATTTTTTGCCACTTGAGGACAGAAAATGATACTGTTGTTCCATCATTTCAGTCATGTTCAACTCTTCATGACTCCATTTGGGATTTTCTTTGCAAAGATACTCAAGTAATTTGCCATTTCCTTCTTTAGTTCATTTTACAAATGAAGAAACTGAGGCAAATAGGGTTAAGTGACTTGACCAGGGTCATACAGCTAGTAAGAGTCGGAAGCCAGATTGGAACTCAGGTCTTCCTGACTCCAGCCCAGATACTCTATTTTTCTTAACTAAACATGCGCAGAGACACATGCACACTATGGTAAAATACACTCAAATTGACAGCGTCAAAAAAAAGTATGCCAGATTTGAAGCTGATGAGTGCTGGGAAAAAAGTGAAATGTAATTAACACATATCTCCCACATGGATTTGGCAGGAGAAACCTACAGATCCTTATGCTATATATGGTAGAACTAGGCTATACTTCCTCAATGAGCAAATAAAACGGACTATGTCACATTATCATGGGGTGTAAAGTACTCCCTGGAAGCAGGTTAGACACCATTTGGAAGCTACAGCAAATCTGTCAGACCATAAGGGGATAGTTTACTAAATGGTAAATTATTGATCTGGAAGATTTGATATAGCTTCCAAAATGTGTCTCACTTACTTCCAGGGGGCAGATTATAATATTCTAGAATATCTAACTAAATGATCAACTGTCTGCAGGTGCTCCAGCTAAATGAGCACCTGTATGCACCTTTGGCATGCATACAAAATTACCCAGACATGCCCCACTGGAGCTTAAGACTTCTCTCAGTACTACATATACCCTGATTGCTCCCTTCTCTGTATTCCTAAAGCACATGTCATCAGCACTACACAATTTAGCATGCTGCCTTGCATTCTTAAGTGTTTTAAATGTGCGTGACTGGTCTCTTCAGTGAGATTATTATAATGGCAGATTGTATTTGCAGTCTTTAGAATTACAAAGCATTTTATTTACATTATTTGACCTTCAAAATAACATATCGAGAAAGGTAAAGTCCTCTTTTTATAGACGAAACTGAGGGCCGGAAATATTAAGTGACGTGTCCTAGGTTCAAGCTAGTGGCAGAGTTTGCCAATAGAACCCATTTTCCTTAACTCCAGTTTAAGGCTCTTTCTACTAGTCAATGCTCCAAATGTCTTATGGATGGAAACTGTGTGGTTAGGAGAATGCTAGCATTTTGGAGGTTCATGGTAAATATCTGTTCAGTCAATGAATATTTATTGATATATTTTTATAATATTGTGCTTATTCTTATTTCTAAAGACTAGTGAGCATGCAAACAATTTTGATATGACACTCTCACCTTTCACAGAATGTACATTGAAGAAGATTCTACCAGGAAGCTATGCAAGATTGTTAGCATAATTAATTTCATAGCATAATTAATCTGGAGCAGGAAGGAAAGTAAACAAAAAAAGTCAAAATTCTAACATAAACTATATAAGTTATAGGTGTTTGTGAAGTCTTATTTTCTTTTTCAAGCAAAGAGATTATGAAGGATAAGGTGAGGGTTTAATAAATACAGCAGGTGAATTGAAATATTTGTGCATTAAACACCGAGGATGAATCTGCTCATTCTGATTTTTGCTAATGCATTTTTTATGGCCCTAACTCATTGCTGTGTAATGTATTTACTCTTTGATGAAGTAAGAACTTCTACCTGTCAGGGTAACAGTGAGGAATAAGGAGAAAGTTCAATAAATAAAGCAGAACAACAGAAAGATATGAGTATTAAACATCAAGGACAAAGCTAAGGATTTACATTTTTCATAAAAGCATAATTTAATATTCATAAATGAAATTGGCCTCCCATCCTCTCAGATTGGATATATCAAAGGAATGGTGTACTAATTACATCCAAAAACAAACCTGTTTTTGATGAGAAAAGGGATTTACTATATATTTCCTATAAAATTTCTAATATTTCTATCGGCAAAATTCTACACTGAGGTTTTTATTTAACATGAAAATCCAACAATACAGTTATTTTAAATTCCTTCATTATTAGATCTGTTACACAGCAAAATTGCTCTGACCAGGGCCCCTGCAATCGAATTTTTTGGTTAAATACATATATTTCTCACATATTATCTATATACCCCAGGGAAATAGTGCATTTCAGAATCCTCTGTAGTTAAGCAGTGATGAACATGAAGATTTTTATACTGTCAAGGTGACCTCCTTTTAATGTATGTGGCTAATTTCTGTGATTGTGGTTCATAGTATATTTATAAATTCCTCAAAAACTTTCCCTATTTTAGTGCTCAGTATATAATAGAGTCTTCATTAAAGTCCTACTCTAATTCCTCATTTTGATGTGTTATTGAACCAGGTTTTCCAAGGTTGGGTCAAGAGAACACCAGCTCTTGTAGGTTCCTCCAACTTGGAAAGACGATGAGGATGGACTAAGCAATGAACTACGTGTGTGTGCCTGCTAACCAACCCAGGTAAGTTCAAGGAGACTCAACAGGCTGGCCACAGATCATCCACTCAGTTATATATGGTTCCTAGTCTCCACAGCTGGTAGGAGTGTCCACATCTACAAAATCCCAGCTCCTTGAAATATCAGAGTATGAAATAGAATAGTTCTCTTTCCATCGTGATTGGTCAGTGGGTTTTCCCCTTTGGAGTTTCTACTCAGAAGTTAACTACTGTATAATTTCATGCTTAGTTCAATGCATATAGAAAGTTGTTCTGATGAAAACTAATGCTACTTACTAGTGGAGTTATTTGGAAATTGTGGATTATCTCCTTGAAAAAAATAAAATAAAACAAAACAAAACTTATGTCTGTAGCTTGAGAAAGACAGATCATCAATGTTGATATCTGGGAGAAGAGTGAAGAGGTAGAAAAGTAGGAACTGGGTGACTAGATCAGGAACTGGAAACAGAATGGAGGTGGAATTATAAATGGATCACTGACAATTATGCATTCAGAGTTGCTGTCTTCTGTTAATGGGTCATTGTTTAGTAACAATCTTAATCTGAAGACATGAGGGGAGGGGAACATAGGATCCTAAAAGGATCTATTCAACCTATTCAATAAATAGAGCCCCAAAATAAGTCCCATAGAGTTAATTCCCATTTTAATATTATTCCAGTAGCCTGTGTTAAGTGTGTATTACCAAACTGGCTTTGGCTGTTTACTATCTTGTGAATACAGTTTGAATAATAGCAATTCGATGAATCATAATTCAACAAATATTTATTGAGTGCTCACTATATGCAAATCGTATGGGTATAAAGATAAATATAATAGCCTGTAGCTTCAAGGACTTTTTAATCTAATAGAGGGAAAAGGACAAGTGCTTGAATGACTACATTAGGAACACTGTTGTATTTAAAATAGCGCTGGGTTCATAGTAGGTACTTCACAAGTAGTCATTCAAGGCAAGTGGTATGGGGGAATCTAAGCAGCCCATAAGGCTAGGGAACATCAAGAAAGGTTTCAGTAGTAGGATCCGTAGGATTTTAATAGTCATAAATGTTCCTCTGTGTGTGTGTGTGTGTGTGTGTGTGTGTGTGAATGTGCATATACATGTGTCTAGGGCTGTGGGGAGGTGTGGGCAGAGTAGGAAGGGTGTTTCAGGGCAAGAATGAGGAAAGGAATAGAAAATGGTGCCTGTTAGGGGAATGACAATTTGGCTGGAATATAGAGTAATTGCAGAGAGAGTGTTAGAAGATAAAGTTGAAAAAGGAGATTGGCTGCATATTATCGGGCAGCTAGGTTGCATAGTGGATAGAGTGCTAGGCCTGGAGTCAGGAAGACTCCTCTTTCTAAGTGCAAATTTGTACTCAGCCACTTACTAGCTGTGTGCCCCTGCAAAAGTCACTTAACCCTGTTTACCTTAGTTTCCTCATTTATAAAATGCATTGGAGAAGGAAATAGCAAACTACTCCAATATCATATCCAAGAAAACTCCAAAAGGGGTCATGAAAAGTTGGACATGACTGAAGGGACTGAACGACAACAACTAAGTGTATTATGAAGAATCTTCAACGAGTTTCAGATTGAGCAAACAAAAAGGTGACATTGAGGTCTGGTTTCTTTTGGTTTTTTTTTTGTTTGTTTTCAGCAAGTTCTTAGTATCTGTGTATTCTTTCAGCTAAAAGTCTTTCTATCTAATACAGTAAGAGAATTTTGATATTGCTCTCATTTTATTAAGACATATGATCAAATTACAGGCTAGAGTTTGCTATAGCTGAGACATCAAACTTTAGCTCAGGTTAGTAACAGAACAATTTCTGGCTCAGCTTTATTGCCCCTATTTAATTAAACTGATAAATTAATTATAACCCTGGTGCTACCTGGTCAGTTTCTGCTCCGTCTGTTTGCAAAATTCTAGCTTGAAAAAACTGCTAAATCCTCTAGTATTTCTTGATTATTTTATTAAATTACCTGTTGTAGATTTCCCCCTCTGCCATTGCTTCTTTGAGGTGTAAATATTTACTCTCCCCTTTGCCCTCTGTGAAGTTCCAACCATGTCTTTCCTGCATTGATATAACTAAAGATTGTATTTTTGGAAATGCTACTGGGACCCATTGGTTTTTGTGTACCATGAGACTGTGCCCCAAGTATATAATGAACCAGTTATTAAAGTGTCTCTCTATTATTAAGTATGATTGTTAATAGTACCTAATAATGAATTTCTGAATATTTTTATATCATTTGAAATTCAGAAAACCTGGGTTCAATCCTAACCTTACCTATGTGACCCTGGCCAAGTCATTTAGACTTTCTGAGCTTCGGTGTCCATTTTTATCATTCTCCATAGGTTTGTTGAGTAGAAAATGTTCTGCAAATCATCAAAAACAATAAATGTGACACATGGTGGTTGTTGTTGTTAAAATTTGGGAGCACTTCCCCAGCACTGACTTAGGGCCAAATAGCTATCTGACCAACAAGAGTCATTTATTTCTGCATCAGCACTGAAGGTTTCTAAGGTTTACACGAGAAAGAAGAAAACAAAATGTGATCATATTACTTGGGAGCAGAAATGCTTAGCATCTTAGAGAGGCAAGACTCTACTTGATTCCTCATTTATTTAACACATGCAAATAAACCTAGCTCAATCATCACCAACAGATTGGCCCAGTTGCTACAAGGGATCCCACTGATTGTTAAACTAAGTTAACCATCCAAAATGAGAGCTAGAAAAGTCTTCATGACCTCTTGATGCCTTTTGAGAGACATGGCCTCCAGAACATGAAAAGCAGTAATCTCAATACGCCTCAGACAGACCACACCTGGAGTACTGAGTTCAGTTCCAGGTGTCTAAGGACAATGAAAGGCTGACATGTGTTCATAACCAGGCAGCCAGTTTGTGAGAAGACCAAAGACTGTCTCATAGGACAAAGGATAGGTTGAAGGAACTGGGGGTGTTTAGCATGGAGAAGGGAAGATTTAATGGAAACATGGGAGTTGTACTCAGCTATTTGAAGGGCTGCCATGTGTAAGATGGATCAGACGTTTTCTTTTTGGCCCCACAGAGAAGAACTCTAGTTTTTCTGTGGTAATGGTTGTCAGTTGCAGAGAGGTAGATTTTGTTATGATGAAGGAAAAAAAAATATTTGTTTCTATTGGTAGCCATCTTTAGGGTGGGGGAAGGGAAAAAAGAAAGTTATATGAAAACCTTATTATATATTTAAAAGGAATAGTAAGTTATATATATAATAGATTTGTAGTTTCATGTGCAGTCATCTTTTTTCTATTCTATTATGTTACAGAAATGCTTTTTTCATTTCTTAAGTTCAGAATATAAAAAGTAAAAATAAAAAGAATGCGATGAGTGTCCCATCTCTGGAAGTGAAATCCTTAAAAAAGATGCTGGTTAAGAGAAGGGTGGTCAGGTTTGAGTTGACCTTGAGAACCTCTGAGATCCCTTTCAACTCTTCTAACAGAAACTTGAATCCATTTGAACTAAGTACAGTAGCAGTGTGGCATAGATATGATTCTATTCAGAGCTCTACATGATATAAAAAAATCCTTGATTAATCAAGTTGGCATGTGTAAATTGTCTGTATTTCTAAAATTCATAAGTAACCAACTTCTAAATCAATATATGTATTGCCATGCTATAATGAGTAAAAGAGATGGATTTTAAACCATAGCACTTATGTTACCACTATAAATATTAAAGTTGTCATCAGGTTATAGCACTCTTTCATATCCTGCATTGACATGGAATATTGCTTGAATACTAGATATATATTTTAGTCATGAGATTGTGTTCTCTTCCCTGCCCCTTCTTTCCTCTATCCAAAGAATTTGAATTAACTATCTCCCTGAGCCACGGTTTTGGCACCTTTGATTTCTCTCTGAATATAAGTATGCATTTACCTTTTCCAAGTCTTTAGCTTTTACTTCTATCTTTCTCTAATGCTGCCTTCCCTTCCTCCTTCTTTATCCTCGCTTTTTTCCTCAGCTCTTGGGCAAACTGATGATTGCCTGCATGTCGTCCTCCTCTCAGCTTGAAAGTATGGAGTTAGCTAGTTTTCTTTGAATTTGTTTGATATTGTCACGGGTTCTTAAGGGATGGCATTAAAGATAAATCCCAATTTTACTTTTATTCTGAGTCATTTTATTCATTTAGAAACATCTCAAGAGCTAAAAGGTTTGCCTTTAAAAATGACAAATGGCAATTTACCTTCAGTGTGTCCCCTAGAGGGAAGCATCAATATCAAGGATGTGGGGCCAATGGAAAGACTGACTGCCTCACAGCATTAACACTGTAAATAAATGGTTGGCTTGGAAACTCCTGAAACACTCTGGATGCTTTTGTGTTTGCTAAACAATAAAGCAGACAGTGGATGAGGAAAGGGAGTAAAGAAAATAAGTTAGAGGAAGTGTCACAGGACCAAGAAATGAAAATACCTGTGGGTTAACATAATTAATTGAATCAGAGAGAAAAAAGATTTATGCAGTCTCCAAAAGCAAAGTTTAGCTTTCTTTTTTCACCTCAGGCAGCCTAGAAGATGTGTTTTGGTCAATGTTATTGTATCTTTATTATCATGTTTACTTGTGTGATTTGCCCCATCCTTCACCCCTATTCTTTGATACTTTTGCTCTTAAACAGTCACAAGAGGGGGGAAGTTATGTGAATATCTGGGTCATTAATTTTTAAGCTTATGAGTCCCATTTCCTATTGAATAGTGAGTCACACGAAGTTACACAGTGATTAGGAGAAAAGTTAATTGGAATTACATTCCCTAGCATTTCCCCCTATCCTTCAGAAGTTACTAATGTTTTAAGAGGAAACTACTAATGTAGGCTGCATTTTTTTTGAGAGAGACAAATAAAATGAGCTGACAAGTTATAGAAAGGAGGTATTTATGTTTTACATTTGTTTTCTTTTCCATTTTTTGCTTTAGGTGTTAAGCACATTTGAGCCAGAGAAAGAAGAACCAGATAGCTGTTAAAGCCCCAATTTATTTGCTAGTATTTCCCCTTGTCTTGAAAGAATACTGTTTGCCAATAGCCTGCATCCGTAACACCCAGAAAACATAAAGAGCAGAAACGAGAAAATAAGAAAATGGAATGAAGTGCAATTTCACTGGGTGCAGAGGTGGGAGTAATTAACTATTTCACCTCCAATAGTAAACCATCCAAATTCTGGAATTAACCCTTTGTCTACTCTAATAAAACGAATTATTTTAATTTATGGTAGTCTCATTCAGCAATGAAGTTGCTGTTTTTTAAAGCAGGAAACAGAGGATAGCTTTTCGTTTTCTTAAGGTGTGTATCTGTGATTGATTATTAGAGTGTGAAGGAGGATTCATGAGGGGAAAGATACATAGTATAATTTTCTAAATAAACCAAACTGAAGGAAGAAAACTCAGTGGCCATAAATAAAGCCCAGACATCTAAATTTTTAGCAGAGTTACATTAGGGGAGATGCTAGTCCATGACTCTTTTAGTTTCTAGATGTTTGCTATTACTTTCTCAATATTAGTCCCATAGATTATGTAGGAAATACAAATTATATTTCTTAATGGTTCTCCCTTAAATAATAGGTCTCATATATTTTTGCTCCTACCCAAACTTCCATATATTTAATTTTTTATGACTGTTTTAGTTTGTAAATTTAAATTCCTATATCTCGACTAGGTAATTCCCTCAATGCTATGTATCTGTCTTTTGATATAAGGCTTGTTATCTTTTATGTGATCTTTATAGATATTCTCCCACAATATTTTTATCTCCTAAAGGCCTAAAACCCCATTCTTCCCTGACTGGAAGTTAATATAAAGAAATAGATCAGTTCAGCGAGGTTGATGACTTTTCATTACTCTGATTCATTAATCCTATGAACGTATATCATAGTGAATGCATTGTTATTGCAAAGGCTGCCTCTGGAGTTTGGGAGTGAGTGAATAGGGACATCTTTATTGTTTAGAGCTGGATATGATACTACTTATAGTGAGATTATAGGTTTCAGAGCTAGAAAAGAACTTAAGAGATCATCTGGCCCATATTCTTTGTAAATGGGAAATTGAAGCCCAGAGTGGTGAAGCCAAGTCAGCAAGTGTTTATTAGGTATTTAGTATGAACCCAGCACTGCTAAGAGAGTGGGATATAGATAATAATAGCTAACATTTACATAGCACTTACTATGTGCCAGGTACTTTATAATTATTATTTCATTTAATCCTCACAATAACCCAGGTGCTCTTTTTATCTCCATTTTTCAGATGAGAAAACTGAGGCAAACAAAGGTTAAATAGTGGCCCAGGGTCACAGCTGGTAAGTGTCTGACACCAGTTTTGACCTCAGGTCTTCCTGACTCTAGGCCCAGCCCTAAATCCACTGTGCTACCTAATTGAAAAAGAGTTCCATTTCCTATTGAATAGTAAGTCACATGAAGTTACACAGTGATTAGGAGAAAAGTTAATTGGAATTACATTCCCTAACATTTCCCCCTATCCTTCAGGAGTTACTAATGTTTTAAAAGGACACCACCACCCTCAAGGAGGTGACATTCTAGAACACTGCATGCATATAGGTATTTATATATAAGATACATAGAAGGAGAATTAATTGTAGGTGATCTCGGAAGGAAAGTACTAGCACTGGGGGTGGGGAAGTCAGGAAAGGCTTCTTTGAGGAGGTAGAATTTGAGGTGAGTCTTTAAGGAATTCAGGGAAGTCTGGACATAGAGGTGAGAAGCAAGACCATTCTACACATGACAAATAGCCAGGGAGAAGATGCTAACTTGGGAGATAGAATGTCATGTGTGAAAAATAGGAAGACCATTTTCACTACAGAGACAAGTATAAGAAGATTGGAAAGACAGAAAGTGACTTGCCCAAAGTTGCACAGCAAGTATCAGAGCCAGGATTTGCACTTAAGACCCTTTGACTTAAGTTCAAGTGTTCCCTCTCCCCATCTCCACCATGTACCATACTTAACTTCCAAGTACATGCTTTAATATTTCAAGCTTCAGTCATTTCAATGCAGATTGTAGCTCCTCTAAACCTCAGTAAATGGTTACATGCGTTGTTTTGGCCAAAAGAATCAAACATTGGCTGGACTTCTTTGAATTGAGACAAGCTGCTCACCGGACTACAGACACAACATCTGTTGTTCGGGTCATTCCATCTTTTTACTCATGGGCTGTTGGGTATCTCAGTGGATAACTAGGTACTTGAAGAATAGTTGTTGATTCATTTAGCCAGCAGGCTTCTATTCAAGAATCTTCAATACTTTCTTATGTTCAACCCTAACTTCTTGTCAATATTCAAAGAAATCTATCCATGTCATATATAGAATCCCTCATTGTAATTTCTTCCTAACATGTGCTGTTAGTTCCATCTATTCCAGTTTCCTTACTATTGCCAAATGTACCATGATCATTTCTGCCATTGTGTTCATTCATGTAGTTCTTTTTTTTGGAGGGGGGAAGGCAGGGCAATTGGGGTTAAGTGACTTGCCCAAGGTCACACAGCTAATAAGTGTGTCAAGTGTCTGAGACCATATTTGACCTCCAGTCCTTCTGACTGCAGGGCTGGTGCTCTACTCTCTAGTTGTTCTGAACTAGGATTACTGGAACTTTCCTTTCTGTCTTTTTAATGCTCTGCATTCTTCAAAACCCTACTCAAGTCCCTCATCCTCAGTGAAGCCATCCCATCAGACTCTGGCCCATGTTTATGTGGTGTACCCTACATAAGAGGGTGTTTTCCCCAACTCACATTCATAAGCCAGATTAGTAGGTTAAGTCCAAGGGAAGCAACTAAGACTCTTAGATTCTAAGACTCCCTATGGGTCCGGGATCCTAATACTATGGCCCACTGACCACCAGCACCAATGAGCTTCCCTTGAGTCAGCCAATAGACACAATTAGCTCATAGTAAAGATATTTACTGAGAAGGCATGGTAAGAAGAGTAGCTGCAAAATATCCCCCCATAAAACTGGGGTGCACTCCCCAATAAATACATACAGCACCCAGGAGATTAAACTTAGAGTAACTCATATATGAATACCTATATGCATGCTGTATCTTCCCTTAGAATATCACCTCCTTAAGGGTGGTGGTATCCTCTTAAACTTAGGCAACATATGAAGGGAACAAGGTCACTCATGTTTCCCATACTTTAAAGCCTTGATGTCCTTTTCTCCTTATGGAATTTTCATGGCACTCTTTTTCTGAGCACAATATCTCTCCTGAGTGGGTTTCTCATCTGGTCTCCTAGGGTCTGTCACCCTTTTTAAGCTCACTTTTCAAATCACAGGATAGTTTTCCCTTGAATCTATGATTGCCTCTCTTTTTTATTGCCAGGGGTCACACTTCTTAAAGCTGCTTCCTCCCTCACATCACTGCTTCTCTGTGTTCAAGCTTTTCCAGAGATTATGTGTCTCATGCTTGAATAGTGGCTCTTGCCTGGACTCACTACCAGAACTGGTAAATTTGGCTTTTTAAGAGCCATCATATGTGTGACCTACTCCACTAGTCCAGAGGGCAAAGCACTGCTTTTTTTAACCATAGTTTATAAAGGGACAAAGGATGTTATTAGAGATGTGTACTTTGTCATCATATTAATATTTCATTACCTTTATTATCTGCCCTTTTCATTCTATCACTACATCACTGGTGGCATAGAGAAAACAAACCTCTCCCTTTACCTTTAATATTCCCTCAAATTTAAAAAAAAAAACTCTAAGCAGATGATCAAGCATTATGAGCTGTGCCACATGTAGGTTGAGTATAATTTAGAGAGTTTATTGTTGTCAGCAAGACCAAGTTACAACCATTCAATCTAACAAACTCAATAATCTAAATAATTGTTTTTGTGCTGTAGTAATTAAGTACATAGAGTCAAGAATCTTACATAAATTACTGTAATTAATATTACTTTTTCACAGAGCCAAATGAAATTATAGATTTTTCTCTTTTTTTAACCTTATTAACCCCTTCAAGACTAATTTGCATCAGTCTCTATATAGTCTTCTTTGATAGTGAGGAAGCATATTACAATGAAAGGGTTACAAGACTTGTGGTCAAGTGATCCAGGCTTGAATCTCAGCTTTGATGCTGATAACAATGTGATATTAGCCAGGCAGGCAGTAAACATCTATTAAGCCCTTACTATATGCCAGATGCTGTGCTAAGCAAATCATTAAGCAAGTCACTTAACCTTGAGGAATCCAAGTTTCCTTTACCTACAAAAAGGGTGTAATTATGCTTGAACTATTTTTATCTTAAGGTTGAAAGGAAAGAGCTTTGTAAAACACCATAGAAATGAGTGCTGCTATTAGCATTATTATCATTGTCAAGTACCCAGTGCAGAGCTGAACATCAATAGGTGGAAGCTACAGAGAAATGGATGAAGGAGAACTTTGCGCCATTCCTGCTACCTATCCAGAAATGGAACCTGGTGTTTCAAAAAAGAGGAATTGAATGAGAATATGTTAAAGGATGTTGTAGAAGGAATTTTTTCATTGAGTGGGAGGCTGAACCCTTCCTACCCTTGAAAGACTCTTCAAAATCCAAGATTATATAATTCTGTCTTTTATATTCATGTTAAGATAAAGAGATTTTAAGTACAATTATCTCAAAACTGGAATTTCCTTGTCCCTGATTCCCCCTTTCTAGTTATACCTATATGCTCTTGTCTCAATCTACTTTTGGGGCTTCTCCCAGTCCTCCTACCCTCCCTACCATCAGGAAATGGTCTGGATGTTTCATGTCCCTCGTTCCCTGCCTCCTGTTCTTGGTGTCCTGTTTTTAGAGGACCTGAGGTAGTAGAAGCTTTGGATTATGAGGCTGTGGATTGCCACTGATGTTGGAGTCTGGGAAAATGTAGGCACATTATTGTCATCAGGTTGAGAAAGCTGTAGTGGAGAGGGTCAGGCAGAGACCTAGAGAAAGACTTGGAGTGATTAGCGTTAAGGCAGGGAGAAGAGAAGGCTGAGGAAATCATTCAATTAAGGAGGTTTCTAGAAGGGAGTGAGGAAGGGAGGGAGGGAAGGAGGAAGGAAGGGAGGAAGGGAAGAAAGAAAGAAGAAAGATCTACTAAGCATGTACAATGTGCTAAGCATTTTACAATATACTAAGCTCTTTACAAATATAAACCCGTTTGATGATTACAACAACCCCGGGTGGGGAGGATTATTATTTCATTTCTCTTGATAACATGTGAAAGTCAAGTCAGTAAATGTAACATTTACTGTTTATTGAAATACTTACATTTTTGATAATTGTGTTATTATAAAATGATATAAATAAACATATAGTTCAAATGTTCAGTTATGCTTCTTACATGCCAAATTGATAGTAACTGAACATATTTTGTTGCTATCACAGTCAGATAATAAATACTCACATTGTGTACATATATAGCAAACTCTAAATAATTCTATAGATGAAACTGAGGCAGATAAAGGTTAAGTGACTTGCCCAGAGTCACATAGCTAGGAAGTATATGGGGCAGGATTTGAAATAAGATCTTCCTGAGTCCAAGATCTGTGCTCTATCTACTATGTCACCTAGCTGCTTCTAAAAGTAACATTGTGTTTACAGCATTGTACCTGGAGTCAGTAAAAGTCAAGTCGAAATCTGGCTTCAGATAGTTTTCTAGCTATGCGGTTTTAGACAAGTCTCTTAATCTCTTACATCTTCGATTTTATCATCTATAAAATGGGAATGTTGTTACCACCTGCTTCACAAGGTTGTTTTGAGGATCAAAGGAAATATATTTATGTATATACATGTGTGTATATTTTTGCATGTTTACAAATATATACATAGATTTACATAATATATGCGTATACTTACACATATGTGTATATGTACCTTTACGCACATATATAAATAGTGCTTTACAAACCTTATAATGTTATCTGCGTGCTAGGAATTATTATTAAAAAAGTGATTGGTGCCAAGACTACTGCTTATTCCTTTATCAACATTCAGTAGTTCTTTGAGCTTCTTACAGCTGTAATCAGACATTAGGATTAAGAGGTAGTCAACAGATGAACTGCCTTATCTCCTTTAGCTTTCACATTGACCATCTGAGGTAGATTCTACAATCATACCATTGTTCTATTGTATATTGGAGAAAACTGAGGTCTACCTAGATTAAGTGACTTGTTCAAGATTAAAGTGTCCTGAGCAAGATTCAGACCTAGATTTTCCTGACTCCAGCTCTAGCATGTTCTTCACAATGGTAAAGTAATATTTTAATAAATTATTCACCCTAAGCAAAATCTATTCATTACATCATGATGATGTTCAGTATTTTTTTTCAATCCTGTTTGACTCTTTGTGACTCCTGTATAGCATTTTCTTGGTAAAGGTATTGGAGTGGTTTGCCATTTCCTTCTCCAGCTCATTTTACAAATGAGGAAACTGAGGCAAACAGGGTTCAGTAACTTGCCCAGAGTCACACAGCTAGTAAGTGGCTAAGGCCAGATTTAAATTTAGGAAGATGAGCCTTCCTGACTCTGGCAGTCTATCCACTGTGCCACTTAGCTGACTTCATTACATTATCTATAAATATAATACCTGGTGCCTTAAACAAGTGGTTTATTTTCATGATTCAAGTCTTTTGTTCCCTAAATGTAATAAAATAGATGCTGTGTGCTCCATGGGAAAGTTTAGCATGCATGTTATTTTTTAACCATAAGAAACATCAGTTTATAAATAATTCTGGATGGAGGAAACTAGTTTTGGAAATTTGCCAGACTTACAAATGAAAATATAGAAGAATAAAAAATGAATGAATGCTAAATCGCTATTCACACTACTGCTGTGGACTATGCCAGTGTTGACTATTTTCAAAAGCTTTATGGTGAAAATCTTTAAACTTTGTTTGGAAATTCACAGAACCAGAAACATATAATAGCAAGTTTAACCTAGAAAGTGTCTTTTAATCAGTTAGTTCCCAGCAACAACAACAACAACAAAAGTATAAATTGGTTCTTAAGAAATATTTCTCTTCTTCTCCTCTTTTCCTTTTAATTTTCTGGACTCCACAATGGATTGAAGTTGTTCAATCTTATTGGATGAAATTTCAAAATATTTTAAAACAGAGATTCCAATAAAAAATTGCTTATGTTCACCCCTTAGCTTTGTCAATTAATTTTATATGCTGATCCATAGAAGCTGGAGTTACAAAAGGACTAAAATCAAGGATAGAGTTGGCAATTAGCTCTTGACAGCAATGTGTAAAAATTAATAAAGTCATTAAATGTAACATTTACTGTTCATTGAAATACTTGTTTGGTCATTACTAGTGTAAACGTAAAGTGACAGAAACAACTATGTAGTGCAAATGTTCACTTATTCTTATATGCCAAACTGACACTTGGCTTACATATTTTTGATATTGCAATCAACTAATAAATACTCATATAGTGTGTGTATACTGAAAACTAAGTAATTTACCATGCACCGTTTTTTTGCATTGTTCAAGATGCATTTATACTCACACTGAGCCAAGTGTTACAGCTCATTAATAAAGCTAGACACAATTCAGTAGATCACTAATAAAGGTAATTTAACAGGAAAGGAAAAGCGATTTTTCTTGCTCCTTGTTTTATGCCTCCTATTTGATTTTTAGTGGGCTGTTGCCATCAATGGAATATTGGGAATGCTGAATAATTATGTTTTTTTTTTGTCAGACTAATGACTGATAGAATCCATTTTTATTTTACAGTATGTTCAAGTAGAAAGGAGTTAGAACCCAGCTCTGTTGACAAAATAAGATCATAACCTGTTTTACTTGTGATACTCATAGGGACAGTGAGATGCTACTAACTCACTCCATCTAAATGTATATTATCATTAAAGGACATTCTGGACTAAGCACCGGCCTTCTCTGGCTCTCAGAGAGCAATTTGTGTCTCTTCCCTTAACTCCATCTTTTTGTGGATAGGCCCTCATTGGTCTAGAGATTAGTGTGGATTTACTTATTCAGATTGTGTAGCTCCCACCACATTCTAGAAAAAACTCCTTGCCTTTGTCTTGCTCTATCTTCCTGAGCATTTCAGTCGCCATGTGATAGAATATAAACTCTTTAAAGATAGAGTTTCATTTTTGCCTTTTGTCTCCAGTATCTAGCATAGTGCTGGGCACATAGTAGGCACTTACTGATTGATTGATAGAATAAATGTATAACTGAAATATTAAAACACTAAAAAAAGGATCACTGGCTATCAGCATGATCCTCATTCTCCCAGTAACAAGCCATCTTTCATTCTCCACATCTTTTTTTCCCACAAACCACCTTTTCCCACTGTATCAGTAAGGCAAGATTCATGATCTTGAGGATGACCATGAACATGTCTGTATGGTTTGGAATCACAAAGTATGAAAAACTCTTTAAATAGAAGGCAGAGGAAGTATAACGTTTATTTAGACACCAGAGTCTCAAATCCCAAGACCAATGACTCTAATTTGCTCTGGCAGTAATTATATACCCAAACCAGTAAGCCCACCTCAATGTAGCAACAAGGAAATTATAACACAGTATTGTAGCAAGGAACCAAGTCATCCTGTAACCTTCCCCGCCCGCTAGGGCCTTCCTGTAAACAATCACTCATGAATCCTAACTGTCTGCTTGCCTGTGTCCTCTCCCGCAGTTCTGAAAGTCGTTGCAGTTCTCAGAGTCCTTGCAGTCTTCTGGATTCTCTGGAGTCTCAGTTCTCCAATCTCTCAATGCTGTGGATTCTCAGCTCTTTGATCCCCGCAACAGTCTTGTCTGTACTCTTTGCTTTGCAGTGTCTCTCAGCTCTGGCTGCCTCAATGTCTTCTTGATGTCTGTTTCTCAATTCTCCTCTCAATTCTACTTCTCCCACACTCTGGGCTCTCTTTATATACATTCTTAGCCAGCATCGTATTGGCTAGAACTCCATTCACATATAATTAACTCTGGTCTTAGCACCTCTCCTTAGCGCCCTGAGGGTTTCACACAGAGGTTTCCCTCTCAGGACCTAAATAGTAAAAAGGGTGTGGGCCAAGGCCTCACACCTAGTAAAGTAAAGGCCCTATTGAATGGGCAGGGAAGACCTTTAATTACATTAACACTAAATCCACAAACATGTATTTACTATGTGTAAGGTACTGTGCTAAGGTTACTTTTATAATATAAAGGAAATATATAGCCAGCTCCTGCTTTCAAGGAGTTTACATTCAAATAGGGGAAACAACTATATCTGTTCATTGGGGTATGCAAAATAAATGCAGAGTGGATGGAATATAGTATTAGTGAGAAAAGCTCTAGTAGTAGGGGGAACTGGGAAACTTCCTCCTAAAGGAGGTAGTGCTTTAGTAGTCTTAATGGAGGCCAGGGATTCTAAGAGTCAATGGTGTGGAATGAGGTCATTCTAAATATAAGATATAGTCAGTTTACACAGATCTGGAAGATAGATGATCATTTGTTAGAAAAGGCAAGTAGGCCAAAGTAGCTTGATGGTAGAGTTTATGGAAGGGCGTAAAATGTTAAAAGACAATCCAGATAAGAAGAGGCCAGATTGAGTAGAGTTTTAATTGACAGAAGATTTTGTATTTGATTCTAGAGATAATAAGGAGCCATTGGAATTTATCAAGAAGGGGGAATTACATGGTCAGACTTAGGAAAACTTTAGAAAAAATTACTTTGGCAGTGGTGTAAATGACATATTGGATTGGGGAGAGACTTGAGGTAAGAAATTCAATTAGAAGGTTATTTCATTAGTCCTGATGAGACAGAACGAGAACCTGAACTAGAACGGGAACTGTGTGAGTAGAAATAAGGCTACAAATATGAAAGAAGTTGTAAAGGAAGAGATTAGAAGATTTGGCAACTGATTGGATAAGTGCAGTGAGTGAAAGAAGAGTACAGGGTAACGCTGAGGTTGTTAACATTGGTAACTGGAATAATGATGGTGTCTGACAAAAATGGGGAAGTTTGGAAGAGGATAGATTTTGGGGGAAATATAATGAGTTCTAATTTGTACATGTTGAATTTGAGATCCCTATGTGATCTTCACAGAAAAATGTCAAATAGGCAATTAGTAATGTGGGAATTGAGCTCAAGAGAGAGACTAGGACTGGATAAATAGAATTGGGATTCATCTGCATAAAGATAATAATTGAACTGATGGAAGCTGAGAAAACCACCAAATGAGAGAGAACAGAAAGAGAAGAGAAGAGAGAGGATCCAGGAGATTTGGGGAACAGCTCTTTGGGGAACTTTCACAATTAGTATGCGAGGGACATCTGAAAAAGGATACGGTTCCTTCAAGAGGGAAACAGAAATCCATCCTTGGCAGTGCTGAACACTAGGATAATAGTGAGTTGAAAGAGTATTGGACTTCCAGTTAGAAGGCATGGGATTAGCTCTACCACTAACTGTGTGACAAGTTGTAAAAGTTGCATACTGAGACTTGGCTTCCTCATTTGTAAAATGGAGATGATATTTTGTTTAGATAGCTTGCTTTGAGGAAAGCACTTTACAAAATTATAAGGCGGCATATAAATGTGAAATAATAATATAACTTTGTATCCTTGTGGATTGACTAATAGAATTTCCAAGAAGTTTCCATAATGATTTTGTAGCTCCTGATTTGTCAGATGAGATTCATTTCTGCTTTGCCTTTACTTCTGTCTCTTTATTGAATATTTCAACTGAATAATTAACTGCTTAATATTTACAAGGCATTATGCTAAGCAATACGGATACAAAGACTAAAACAAAACAATCCTTGCCCTCAAGGAGTTAAATAATTTTTCAAGGAGAGAATATCGAGAATAAAGAGAAGAGGGCTGATAGAACCTTGGAGGAGTACTTTAAGGCATAAGAGAGAGGTCAAGGTGTCAGGGAAGGAGACAGAAAAGGAATAATTAGACGTTTTTAAAACACAGGCAAGATTGTGTTCCTGCATTTTGTGGCTCTAAGGACATTTGTTTGCTTTAAACATATTTTGAAGGATTCTTCTAAGGTTGAGCCATGAGAAAAAAATATAGTGGTTTTTCTCATATATTTAAGTCTGATTCTTTGTGATACACATTTAAGAATAAGAGCACTGCTTGAATTTGCACAGTGGAGGGAAGAATACTCAATATTCCTACAAATAATTAGAATGAGGGGATCTTACATGACCTTAGTTATTTTCTATAAAAAAGAACAATAGTGTCTAATCAATATGACTTGAAAAGCACCACTTGCTGAGTTTCATAACCCTAGAAAATTTAATAAATCACATAACATGAAATGCTAAGATTTTCTGTCTAGATGAAAATAACTAAAATAAATTATTGCTTATCCTTCCATCTGAAACTGCAAAAATAGTGATTATCTTATTATCTATCTCTTCCATTGAAGGTCTACTTTGAGATTTAACAACAGATGAAATGTGAAGGTTTTCTATGTGAAAATAAAATAGTTTGTTTATCCTGCCTCTGAATATGCACAAAAAGTGACTCTTTATCTCCTTCACTGAAGTCATCCCATTTTGGTACCTCATCAGGCTGTAGAGGTAAATGCTACTTTTTGAAAGTTTTACCAGTGGAATGTGTCCACTGGTAGCAATCCCTCCCAAATTTTAAAGGCTTTGAGTGTGGGCTTGTGGAAAGGCTACTGGTCTGTTTTCTGATAACTAGCCTTGTTAAGTGTGTAGGGGTTCACTGCCAGGTTGGTCAACAGTTGATCCAATTTTCACCCCCATCAGCTCTTGGAAACAGTCTACCATGTCAGGGAGGTTGTGATTTGCATCCATTAATAGTGTGCCCATACTGTCAAAACATCCATAAATCATTGCAATATGCACGAGCAATAGATATATTATGTATATTAGACAATATAGTAAATGAGAGAGAGAAAACAAGAGGAAAATGAGGACAAAGGCTGAGAAAGAAGTGTGGGGAAATGTGATAAGTATGAGAATGAGAAGAATATGAAAAGAAAGACAATGTCAACCTTAAAATATTTTCCTTAGTTGTAGGAGCTTGGTGTAGTTGACAAAGCATTGAAGTTGGAGTAACACAATTTAGCTTTGTAACCTTTGACAAATAATTCAATCCCTCTGAGTCTTGCTAAAAAATATGTGTCTTTTTTGCACTATCTACCTAACAGGGCTGATGTGAAGAAAGTTCTGCACAAATTGAACATGTCAGTATTAATACTTTGATGGATCCCTTATCTCATTGTTGTGACTCCATTCAGGTGGACATTTTAGCCACTCTGAACCTTTTTCTATATTGTTGATGCTTATACATATCCTTCTTTAAATCTTCTATAGAGGACCTACAAAATGTTCTGCATTGTTTCTCTGGTTTTTAAAATATTTTCTGAAATGAGTACAGCACTTACATGCCCATCTTTTATCACTTACTCTACATGACTATTTCAATTCCTTTTCATACCTGCCAGTGATGTGTTTTATGTTGCTTCCCATGCCTCAACCATTGCTGTAGACAACTTATGATCACCATGAAACTTAGTTTTAACTTTTAGGTTACTTCTAATTTTAATTCTCTTGAGATAGTAGTATGCTGTGATTTTCAGTCATGTAACTTCACTAGATATTACACTAGAGTACTCACTGAAGGCACAGTGAATGTGTACTAATGATTATACATGTCTGGTATGACTATTGAATGAATCTCAGGTGGATTTATAGAAGCAGATGGAAAGATTAGAGAAAAAAACCTTCATTGAGATGGTAGCATGACTTTTCTGAGGACTCCAATGTTTTCCTGACTGATAATTAAAGCTCTTGACCAACATAAAGATGTATTACTACATAAATTACCAATCCTGGAAAAAAAAATACAACCCAGCATTGATATAGAATTAAAAATGGATCTGGGGAGTGGAGCCAAGATGGTGGCTGGAAAGCAGGGGCTTGCTTAGGGCTCTCACCCAGGACCCTCCAAAAACTGATAAAAAATGGCTCTGAACAAATTCTAGAACTTCAGAATCCACAGAATAGTGGAGGGAAGCAGGGCTCCAGCCCAGGACAGCCTAGATGGTTGCTGGGGAAGGTCTATAGCACTGTGCTGGGAGGGGAGCAGAGCAGAGCCCAGCATGGGCTGAGCCCAGACCAATCAGACCAGAAGCCAGGGGGAACAGGCCGTAGCACCCTGAGTCAGTGAGCTGTGACAGTTACCAGACTTCTCAACCCACAAACACCAAAGACAACAGAGAAGATTAGTGGGAAAAACCGCAGAGACACAGTGAAAGGAGTTTGTGGTTCGGCCACCACCCTGGGGGTGGTGGAGGTGGTGTAGCTACAGAACTACAGTTGCTTTAGGCCCCAGGCCCATCTGGTGGGAGGAATTAAGTGTCAGATCAGAGTGGGAGTGCAGAGCCAGCTTAAATTTGAGTCCAGTCTGAGTAGGTGGTTCTTGGGGGAGGAGGAGCACTGATGTGGCAGAGTTGGCTGTGTAGAAATACCCCTGAAAACAACAGCGTAGCCCCTCAAGCTTGGGACAAAGTACTCTCTACTCTACAAGCAATCATACCCCCTGCGAAAAGCTCAAGGGTCAAGTAGTTGGCTGAGAACATGAACAGGTAGTGAAAATGGACTCAGATTTAGACTCAGACTTTGGAATCTTTTTTTGGTGACAAAGAAAACCAAAACATACAGCCAAAAGAAGTCAACAAAGTCACAGAGCCTATATCAAAAGCCTCCAAGAAAAACATGAACTGGTCTCAGGCCATGGAAGAACTCAAAAAAGGATTTGGGAAAGCAAGTTAGAGAAGTAGAGGAAAAATTGGGAAGAGAAATGAGAGTGATGTGAGAAAACCATGAAAAACAAGTCAATGACTTGCTAAAGGAGACTGAAAAAATACTGAAGGAAAATAACACCTTACAAATAGACTAACTCAAATGTCAAAAGAGCTCCAAAAAGCCAATGAGGAGAAGAATGCCTTGAAAGGCAGAATTAGCCAAATGGAAAAGGAGGTCCAAAAGAACACTGAAGAAAATACTACCTTAAAAATTAAATTGGAGCAAGTGGAAGCTAATGACTTGATGAGAAATCATCATAAAACAGAACCAAAGGAATAAAAAAATGGAAGACAATGTGAAATATTTCATTGGAAAAACCACTGACCTGGAGAATAGATCCAGGAGAGATAATTGAAAATTATTGGACTACATGAAAGTCATGATCAAAAAAAGAGCCTAGATATCATCTTTCAAGAAATTATCAAGGAGAACTGCCCTGATATTCTAGAACCAGAGGGTAAAATAGAAATTGAAAGAATCCACCGATTGCCTCTTGAAAAAGATCCCAAAAAGAAAACTCCTAGGAATATTGTCACCAAATTCCAGAGCTCCCAGATCAAGGAGAAAATACTGCAAGCAGCCAGAAAGAAACAATTTGAGTATTGTGGAAACACAATCAGGATAATACAAGATCTAGCAGCTTCTACATTAAGGGATCGAAGGGCTTGGAATATGATATTCCAGAGTTCAATGGAGCTAGGATTAAAACCAAGAATCACCTACCCAGCAAAATGGAGTACCATGCTCTAGGCGAAATATGGATTTTCAACAAAATAGAGGATTTTCAAGCTTTCTCAGTGAAAAGACCAGAGCTGAATAGAAAATTTGACTTTCAAACACAAGAATCATGAGAAATATGAAAAGGTAAAGAAGAAAGAGAAATCACAAGGGACTTACTAAAGTTGGACTGTTTTGTTTACATTCCTACATGGAAAGATGATGTGTATGATTCATGAGCCCTCAGTATTAGGGTAGCTGAAGAGAATGAATATACATACATACATACATACATATATACATACATATATATGTGTATATATAGACAGAGGGCACACAGGGTGAGTTGAATATGAAGGGATCATATCTAAAAAAATAAAATCAAATTAAGGGATAAGAGAGAAATATATTGAGAGAGGGAGAAA
This sequence comes from Trichosurus vulpecula, assembly GCF_011100635.1. Taxonomy (NCBI): domain Eukaryota; kingdom Metazoa; phylum Chordata; class Mammalia; order Diprotodontia; family Phalangeridae; genus Trichosurus; species Trichosurus vulpecula. Next base: position 256,924,600 of record NC_050574.1, on the reverse strand, counting down.
GGGAGAGACAAAATGAGGTAAATTATCTCGCATAAAAGTGGCAAGAAAAAGCAGTTCTGTAGGAAGGGAAGAGGAGGTAGGTGAGGGGGAATGTGTGAATCTTGCTCTCATCGGATTTGACCTGAGGAGGGAATGACATACCCACTCAATTGGGTATCTTACCCCACAGGAAGGAAGGAGATAAAAAGGGGGGATGATAGAAGGGAGGGCACATAGGGGGAGGAAGTAATCAAAAGCAAACACTTTCCAAAAGGGAGAGGGTCAAGCAAGAAAATTGAATAAAGGGGGTTAGGATAGGAAGGAGCAAAATATAGTTAGTTTTTCACAACATGAGTATTGTGGAAGGGTTTTGCATAATGATACACATGTGGTCTATGTTGAGTTGCTTGCCTTCTTAGGCAGGGTGGGTGGAAAGGGAAGGGGGGAGAGAATTTCGAACTCAAAGTTTTAAAAGCAGATGTTCAAAAAAAAGTTTTTGCATGCAACTAGGAAATAAAATATACAGGCAATGAGGCATAAACATCTATCTTTCCCTCCAATAAAATAAGGGAAAAGGGGATGGGAGGGGAGTGGGGTGGCAGAAGGGAGGGATGATTCGAGAACGGAGCAATCAGAATATATGCCATCTTGGAGTGGGGGGGAGGGTAGAAATGGGGAGAAAATTCATAATTCAAACTCTTGTGAAAATCAATGCTGAAAACTAAAAATATTAAATAAAGAAATAATAAAAAGAAAAGAAAAGAAAAAAGAAGAAATGTGAAGTCAAGCACCTTTGGAGGACTAGACAACTCTGATTGATGCAGCAACCACTCACTACTCCAAAGGACTTATGATGAAGCCTGCTGGGAACCTCCTCATGGGGAGGTCAATGGACTTAAAATAAAGGATGAAAAATATATTTTTGGACGTGAGCAAAGCAGGAATTTATTTTGTTTTATTGCATATTTGTTAGGGGGGCTTTGTTTTGTTTCCCCATTCCACCTCCAGGAGGGAAATAAAATGGAGAATTCCTTGTTAATTTTAAAACTAAAATAATTTAAAAAAATAAAAATGGATCTGATAAAATTATGTAAGATAAGTTTATAATTCTCAGATCAGAACTGTCAGAATAAAATCTAAAGAATGCTCCCGCAAGTTATTCTTTGCCTCTCATAGTAAATTATTCTGGTCATAAGAAGATGTTCAGCTGTTCTAAAATAAACTTTTGTGTACCTACCTAACTTGCACATGTAGAGAAGAAATAAATATTTGCAAGATAAGACTGAAGGAGAAAGACATGGTAGAATAAAAAAAAAGAAAAACTGTGAATGCAATGCTACCTCAGGGTGGGGGAAGGAGTGACAATAATATTTATGTATTCTGTACTTTGAAAAAAGTTAAAGCTGAGAAGAAGCAATATTTTCCCTTCCTTTTTCTTTATCTTTTTTTGGTTGTTCTTTATTTTTCAAAAGGCAAATTCCCTCTTTGCTTTTACTTCTTTCTTTGACATGATAAGGAGCTCATGCTCCCTCTCACGTTGAGGGCCAAGAAACTCCTGCTTTCTGCATAATAAGGAGCTCAGCAACAGTGGTCCAATAGGACTTCATGAAAATTAATAGTAGAAATAATACTAGTAGCTTGTATGCTAAAATTTTCTCATGCTCTGGTCCCTCTACCCCCATTCCCCTTTCCAGTCATTATTGTAAATTTATAAGTAACCAGTATAAAGGGGCAATAGCAGGAAATAAGATCACAAGGGGGAACCTGAAAGTCACATACAAGTCATCCTAAAGAGCAAAAGACCGTAATTTACAAATTGTATCATACATTAACCAAATCCACATTGTGGTAAGATGTGTTGAATCAGCAGAAGTTATGCATGTTCTGCTGTCAGGGTTCTGGTCCTATGATATATAAATCCCAGACAAATTCCAGACCTCCACAGTTCCAGAAGTGCAGAATATCAAAAAGGTTCTGATAACTTTGAAATGACAGAGATGGACTTCCAGGGACAAAAAGCAAGATGACTGAGTACAAGAAGCACTCAGCCAAACACTCTTAACATTCCCCTCCAAACAAATAAAATGCCACGTTTAATCAGATTCTGAAGGGTCAGAGACCACAATGCATTTTCCAGCCCAAGACAATGCAGGAGATTGAAAGGAGAGGTCTGTGTGGGGATGCTGGCCTGAAGAACCAATAGCTGTAACACCAATGGTGGGGTTAGGTAGTGGTGACAAAAGGAATAGCAGCTTCAGGAGCTCTCAAGTCAGAGATGGTAAGGGGATCTGGCAACTGCTCAGAAAAGGAATGAAAAATAATTCCTTAAGAATTTGAATCAGGCAAGTGGAACCCAATAACTCCATGAGACATCATGAAACAATAAAACAAAGTTAAAAGAATGAAAAACTGGAAGAAAAAGTGAAACAGCTCATCAGAAAAATAATTTACTTTGATTGAAGAGAGATAATTTAAGAATTATTGTGCTACCTGAAAGCCAAGATCAAAGAAAAAGCCTAGACATCATATTTTAATATTTTTAGAGGAAAACTTCCCCGATATCCTAGAGCCAGAGGGTAAAATAGAAAATGAAATAATCTACTAATCATCCCCAGAAAGATATCTCCAAATGAAAACTCCTGGAATATTACAGCCAAATCCAGAGTTCTCATGTCAAAAACAAAATACTAAGAGCAGCTGGAAAAAAGCCATTCAGATATTGTGGAGCCACTGTCAGCATCACACAAGATTTTGTAGCTATGATGTAAAAGGATCAAGGGGCTTGGAATATAATATTCTGGAAGGCAAAAGAGATGGAATTACAACCAAGAATTATCTACCTAGCAAAACTGAGTATAATCCTTGGGAAACATGGATATTTAATGAAAGAGACTTCCAAGCATTCCTGATAAGAAGAGCAGAGCTAAAAATAAATTTGACTTTCAAATACAAAACTCAAGAAATGTATAAAAAGGTAAATATGAAAGAGAAATCATAAAGGATTCAATAAAGTTAAACTGTTTATATTTCTATATGGGAAGATGATACATCTAACTTCTAAGAACTTTATCATTATTAGGGCACCTAAGAGGATTCTACATAGACATAGGATGTGGAAATGAGTCAATTATGTTTGGATGATGTCAAAAAATGAATGGGATGGAAAGAGGTATGCCCTGGGAGAGGGAAAATGGAGGAAATTATTTCATAAAATAAGCAAGGAAGATCTTTTATCATAGAGAGGGAAATGGTGGGTAGCTTGGGAATACTTGCACCTCACTCTCATCTCAGTTGATTCAAAGAAGGAAAATAGATATACACACTCATTTGGCTATAGAAATCTATCTTACTTAGCAGGAAAGTAGGGAGGGAGATGAGAAAAGAGGGGCTATTAAAAGGGAAGGTGAATGAAGGAAGGCAATGGTCAGAAACAAAGGTGGGGAGAGAGAGAGAGAGAGAGAGAGAGAGAGAGAGAGAGAGAGAGAGAGAGACAGAGAGACAGAGAGAGAGAGAATGAGAATAAAAGAAAATAGGATGGAAGGAAATATTTAGTACTAATATTCCTGTGAATGTAAATGGAATTAACTCACCCATAAAATGAAAGTGAATAGCAGAATGAACGAGAAACCAGCTTCCAACAATATGTTTTTTACAAGAAACATACTTGAAACAGAGAGATGCACATAGTGTTAAAATAAGGGCCTAGAACAGAATCTATTATCCTTTAAACTGAAGCAAAAGCAAAACAAAACACCACCAAAACAAACAACAAGAAATAAGGGTACCAAACAATCTCAGACAAAGCAAAAGCAAAAAATAGACTGAATTAAAAGAAATAAGCTTGAAAACTACTTCTTGCTAAAAGACACCATAGGCAATGAAGTACTATCAATACTAAACCTACATGCATCAAATGGCATAGCATCCAAATTCTTAAAGGAAAAGTTAAATGAAATACAGGAGGAAATAGAAAGTAAAAACATATTAGGGAGATGGCTCAACTTGTCCCTCTCAGAACTAGATAAACTTAACTACAAGATAAATAAGAATGACATTAAAGAATTGAGTAGAATCTTAGAAAAGTTAGATAGCATACCCTTCTGGAGAGAGTTGAATGGGATAGGAAGGATTATTGGGGGAGCTAGGAAACACAGTGGATAGAATTCTGAGCTTGCAGTCAGGAAGACCTGAGTTCCAATTTGGCCTCAGGCAGTTACTAGCTGTGTGACCCTAGGCAAGCCACTTACCCTGTTTGCCTTGGTTCCTCATCTATAAAAGGTGCTGGAGAAGGAAATGAAAAATCACTCCAGTATCTTCACCAAGAAAATTCCAAATTGGGTCATGAAGATTTGAGCATGGCTGAAAAATGACTGAACAACAAGGAAAGGGATATAACTTTTTCTCAGATGTATATGGCACCTTCACAAAAGTTAATCATGCATTAAGACATTAAAAACCTCTTGAACAAACGCAGAAAGACAAAAATATTAAATGCACTTTTTTCGAACCATAATGCCATTAAATTGCACTCAACAGAGAGCTGTGGAAACATACATTAAAAATGAATTGGAAACTAAATAGTCAAATCCAAAAGAATAAGTGGGTCAAAGAACAAATCATAGAAACACAATAATTTTTTAAAGATGACAATAATGAGACAACATATCAAAAGTTATGGGATGCAGCTAAAGCAGTGCTTAGGGGGAAAATTATCTCTAAGCATCTACATCAATAAAAGAGAGAAAGAACAGTTCAATGAACTAAAAAAAACTAGAAAAATAATAATGTAAATGTGCCCTATTAAACATCAAAATGGAAATCCTAAAGATCAAAGGAGAAATTATTAAAATCTAAAGTAAAAATACCACTGAACTAAATAAAACTAAGAGCAGGTTTATGAAAAAAACAATAAAATGGATAAACCATTGGTTAATTTGATTTTAAAAAATAAAAGAAAGAATAAAACTGAATTACCAATATCAAAAATGGAAAGGTTGAATGCACCACTGATGAAGATGAAATTAAAGCAAGCATTAGGAGTATATTTTTCCAATTATATGTCAATATAACAGACCATCTAAGTGATATGGAAGAATAGTTACAAAAATATTTAGTGCCTAGATTAACAAAAGAGGAAATAAAATACCTGAATAACCCTGTCTTAGAAAAAGTAATTGAGCAAGCCATTAATGAGATCTCCAAGAAAAAGTCCCCAGAATCAGATTTATTTACAGTGAATTCCACCAAACATTTGAAGGACAATTAATTCCTATAGTATAGAAACTATCTGAAAAAAAACAGGTAAAGAGTCATACCAAATTTCTTTCATGACACAAATATGGTTTTGATGCCTAAAGGAGGGAGAGAAAAAACACAGAGAACACTATTGACCCATTCCCTTAATGAATATCAATGTAAAAATTTTAAATAAAATATAAGCAAAGAGATTGTAGCAATCTTTCAAAAATAATACCCTATGACCAGGTAAGATTTATACTAGTAATGCAGGGTCAAATATAGATAGATAGATAGATAGATAGATGGATAGATAGATAGATAGATAGATAGATAGATAGATAGATAGGGAACATCACTAGTCATCCTGATCTGTGTCTTGCTTCTGGACTCAGATGACGCTGGAGGAGAGAGTGAGGCTGAATACTTTGTACAGCTCTGCCTCACTTAAATCCAACTCACTTGCAAGTCTAGACATCACTCTCCTGATGCCATTGGTCCTCTTTAAGGACAAAGGGCAAACAACAGCAGATATCTATCTATTCCTTAATTAATAAATGGTCAAAGGATATGAGCCGGTAGTTTGAAGAAGAAGAAAACAAAGCTATCCGTAGTCACATGAAACACTGCACTAAGTCACTATTGACTAGAGAAATACAAATAATATAACCCTGAGATACCAGCTCATATCTACCAGATTGGCAACCATGACAGAAAAGAGATTACAGCAATCTATCACAGAAGGAAAATGACAAATGTTTAAAGGGATGTAAAAATTTGGGACACTAATACACCGTTGATGGAGTGAGTTGTAAACTAGTCCAATCATTCTGGAGAACCATTTGGAATTATGTCCCAAAGGCTATAAAACTGTGCATACTCTTTAACCCAGCAATAACACAAACATATTAATAGTAGTCTTTTTGTGGCTTCAAAGAATTGGAAATTTAGGGAATGCCCATCAATTAGGAAATGACTGAACAAGTTGTCTCATATGATTATGATGGAATACTATTTTGCTTTAGGAAATGATGAGCAAGGTGCTTTCAGAATAAAACTGGGAGGAATTACACAAATTGATGCAAAGTGAAATAAGCAAAGCCAGGAGAACACTGTGCATAGTAACAGCAATATTCCAAGAATGTTTAACTGTGAAAGACTTAGCTAATCTGATCAAGACAAAGACAGAAGACATGTCTTAAGAACACAGTGAGGTCGATGTTATTATTATCCCCAGTTGACAGATTGAGGTTAAATTACTTGCCCATAATCATTCAGCAAAGTTTTGAGCTGAATTTGAACTTAGGTCTTTGCAACTTCAAGTCAAGCACTTTCTGCGGTATGTCATTCTATCCTTTCATGGTAGAGGTACCTTTACCTTAAATTGTAGCTTCTGCCTTTCAGCCTGATATATCCTTTTCCTCTTATGCACTATAGTCCTATTTATCTCCTTCCTATTTATGTTTGCTTTTCCTTTACTCTGGTGAGTGAGATTGTTAGAAGTTGTGAAAGCTACATTCCTGATGCCAAGTATTTTTTCTGATTAATTCCTATTTTGATGCACAATGATTGATTTTCCTCCCTGTTTGTAGCTAAGAATTTCCCCAAATGATCAGTTTATATTTTAGTTATATTTTAGCTCTTTATAGTTAATACATTGACACTTTTTTATAAAAAGAACTTGTGAGAGTATGAGTTGTTTTGTGCAATCTGCCAAGAAGTACTATTTCCAAAGCAAAAAGATCCCAAGTTCATGAAATTCTTAGAATACGTAAAAAACAAATGAAATACCAGACAATCTACTTTAAATGCTACTGTAATCTAGCATTCAGAAATTAATATTAGGAGATATATAGAATGTTAATTATGAATGTGAGTGAGGCAACCCACAGATACTCAAGCCCACTAACCAGGGAGATCTATCTAAATAAGATATTAAGCTTCCAGGGTGTTTAGGTAGCTGAGTGGATTGGGCTTTGTAACCTAATGTGCTTTGTACCTAAGATAAAGAATCTCTTACTAAAGGTGTATGATTACCTAACCAACACTCTCCAAAGGTAATAATAGACTTCCATAAAGAAAAAAAGAGAAAAAAATAATTAGAAGAGTCTCCCATCTCATTCTAAGTTTACAAGGTCCTATGAGTGAGACAGGGGTGATTGTTTGTCCAAAAGAGCTATTAAAATGTTTCTGTTTCTTAAATCTAGCATAACCCACTCTTCTTTTGAGGAAAAGAAATTGTGATAGCCAGGTACTTCAAGTTAAGCCAGAAACTAGAAAAAGAAAGAAGCTCCACAAGTATATGCCCAATGATATTGTACCTAGCAACATCTAATAGAGACTATCTATTTAGTGAGGCAGTGTCCAGCTCAGTAATATTACATGGAACAGCATCTGGAAGAGACTAAGTGTCCAAAGGAGCAGCATCCAGCATCCGGAAAAGCAGCATTTTTCTGACTGAGGCCATGGATATTTGCGGAGAGTTTGCATTCAATATAGGGAATGTTTGTTGCTACATTTCTTCCTATCACATTTTTTATTAAATATCTTTGCTTTGAACTAATTATGTTCTTTGGCTGACTTTTTAAAGTTTATACCACAAAGGGGCTCATGAGATAACAGTATTCTTCATCTAAGAGACTACTAAAGTCCTAAATGGATGTATTATCATGGTATGGATGTGACCCGATAATCTTGAAGATTGTGAGCATGGACAATGGCAGGTCCTACTATGCTACATATTTATTTTTGTTGTTGTTATTAATATAGAATCTATACCTGTGTGGTATTATTATAGACAAGTCCCCAGTGAAGAAACTCCCTATACTGAAACACAGAAAAAAATAGAATTAGAAAGTTCCTAGGTTGGAACTTTCTCTGTGATTACAGTTTTAGAAAGTTGTCTAGAGTATTTAGAGGTCAAGTGAATTGCCCAGTGTTACACAGCAAGTTATACCAGAGGTAGGACCTAAACTAGATCTTCCCAGTGTTAAGGCTAGATTATCATTACTACTATTGTATTATTATTATTGATTGTCATCATCTTTATCATTATCATTATTATTGTAGTTTAAAATTTGTTGGAAAGTCTGAGAAGATCTAAGCACTTTTAATCAACAGGCTTTATTTTTTTGTGTCCATACATTATACAAATTATAACATTAAAAAACACCTGCCATATTATTTTTTTTCCTAAAAGATATATAGTAAATCTATGGGAAATAGTTTGCAAACAAAATGCTTTGAATAACGGTAATAATTTAAATGCCTTCTGACAGTGACTATGGCAAACAAGGAGACTAACATTTTGTGCTATCGGTGTGTTCTGATCTCTCCCTTCCAAACTCTACAACCAGCAGAAAAATAAACAAAAAGCCCTTTTTGATCCTTGGGAACCAATTGACCTTTAGTGTAATTTTCTACCAGTGCACTAGTTTGTCTTGAGTATCTTGTCTTTCCTCAGGCTTATGCTTAAGACACTCTCTGTATTGGCTCAGTTGTGCTCATAAATCCCTCTCATTTTGCTGCTGGTGCAGGTCCAGGTGTTACTGCTGTTTTTGATGTCACTATGGTTAGTATTGCTTCCTTCCTCCCTTTGGCATTCTGAGTTATTTCCACGAGAGTCAGGAGGCTGATTTATGGGAAGTTCATGACCTATGCATAGCAACAAGTCAGGAAAAAGAGGGGTAAGAGGGGGGAAAAAGGAAGAAGGGAGTGTTCACTAAATGCCTGTAAATACTTTTCTTCTGAAGACATTCTAGTAGCCATCCTCTTTCCTTTCTCTGGGTGGTATTGAAGTTTGCTTCAAACTACCAAAAGAGTCTTTCCCTGACCCAGTCTGTTGTATGTTTGACTTTGTACTGTGATGTTTTGCCTTTTTTATGACTTTTGTTTAAGAAGTGGCCAGTTGTTCACGGGAAGCTCATAGAAGAAACACTCATAAGACTAGATAGAGTATTCAAATCAATGTAGGCACTTGTTGACCTCTTCGTATTCTTAGAGTCACATAACTTTTACAATAGCAGGCTCTTAGTAGTAGTGGTTGGATCACCAAACTGACACCACATGATTTGGTGAGTTCCTCCAGGTGATAATACAAAGTAGATCACTGTATAGGCTACTTCTTTCCTGATAAAAGAAAATTCAAAGTTTATTTATCTTCCTCAGAAAAGAATTTTTAATGCTTTAAAAATTTTAAATTAACAAGCATTTATTTTCTCTCCTCCTCCTCCCAACAAAAACCTGGTTGATGTAGTAGATAGATTAGTGGGAAGACCTCAGTTTGAATTCTATTTCTGAATCCTACTTCTTTTTTGTCCATGGATAAATCTGCTCAGATTCTGTTTTCTAATCTATAAAATGAAGGTAATATTTCTAGAGCCTATCTCACAAAGTTATTGTACAGATCAAAGCAGATAATCTATGTAAAGTACTTTGCAAGATCTAAAGTATGTATACCTAAAAGTTATCTTAACACACAAAGTTTCATTCATTTTTTTGCTCACTATTATATAGATTTCTTTGGCCAAAGGCTCTAGCTTAATTTCATTGCTTTCTTATCTTTCTTTATACCCTGTCATTTCTGAACTTCTTTCAATAAATTGGTGATTGGACAAGGGAATATACCCTGATGGACATCTCTTAAGTACACATAACCTGTTATCCCAGCCTGTAGACCTAATCTTTAATAAATCACCTGGTATTTTATGGATTCAGATTAACCTTCACCTTCCCTTGATAGCTTTTCTTCACTATGCTCTCCTACTTAATTAATTTTCAATTGCTGTGTGCCCTACACAATCTTCTTTTAGGAGACCATAAATTGGGAACCTATGCATTTCAGAGGCATTGCAATGAGGTGGTAAGGAAAGGGATGCATAGAAAGTCAGCTTCACAGAGAACCAAACCTTTGGATCTGTGGTATGTCTATTGTATGGTGAGAGGGAAGATTTTTCAATTTGACAAAAAAGATGAAATTCTGCAACCAATATAGCATAAACATACAATAGTATTACTGTTTTTGTAGAATGACTTCCAAAGTATATTATATATGTTTTGAGAATCAAAAACTTTTGGAAAATTGTGAAATGACTAGCCTCTGGATATGGAAGTTTGTATAGACAAAATAATATCTGGGACACCTTATAATCTGAATCTAAGATTGAACTGCTTAAATTGATCTACCAACATAATTTCACAGTATTAGTAAAATAAAAGAACTCCACCACACACACATGCACATACACACAAAACATACGTACATACAAGGCTAGATTTTCATTTTTTTTCTTTTAAACAAATTCAGGCACTAAATAATTTGAGTAATTTTGCCTATGAGATAACAAACATTTAATAAATGCCTGTTGTGCATAGAGTACTGTGTTAGGTAGTGGAGAAGATACAAATTATATATAAGACATGGTCCCTGACATCAAAAGTACAAAGGATTCCTAGTGGATTTTTTTTAGGACTATAACAATTAAAATGTTGACTCAAGACTCTTTTACAATGTGATTTAACCTTTTTAAAGTAACTATTTCCCACAATTAGTCATTTTCTATAATCAAATAATTTTGAAGAAGGATATACATGGACTGGATATATCATCTCTCCTCCATCCAGAGAGAGAGGGAAGAAAGCAGCTAGATACAACTGGAGAGACTGATGAACTACCATGATTATAGCCCCTGACTTCAAAGGAACTCTACCAACTCCTGTGTTGTCTTATTTGTTTACTGTATACTGGTATATTTGTAATTAATTTGTCAATCGATTAATAAGCATTTACCAAGTGCCTATCCTGATCCTGGCTACCTCCTGGCCTTCCTTTTCAAACCTGGTCCTACCTGGTCCCCAGCCAAATGTTCATTTTCCCTCACCAGTCAATCCCTCTTCTCATTTCTGCAAGCCCACCTCCCACTTGTCCTTCCTACTTCCTGTCCAATCTACTCCTCCTTCCCCATTCTTCCACCTGCTCCTGAATGCTGTGAAATGGACCTCCTACAACCTTACAGGATACATCATTACCACCCGACATGATATTAGAACTCCACTGAAAATGTTGAACAACCTAATAATTTTTCTCCCTTAATAAACAACTGATACTCTGGCTAGAGTAAAATTTTTTGACCCTTTCAGTTGCAAATCATTTAGTATATATTAGTCTGCTCTCCTGCCTTGCTAAGTAGAGTATACTGATTATAATTACACCATTATCTAATGATTGAGGCTCTTAGAGAACCTCAAGATCAAGATCTCGACATCATTTAGGAATCTACAGCATTTAGTAGGTTCAAAGCACTTCCTGTAGATTCCATTTGGAAGTTTCTTTTTTTACAGTTTTTGTCTTGTGATTTGCCTCTTTGTCCTTTAAATCGAGGGTAGGAGAAGAATTCTGATTAATTGAAGATTTGGTTAATTGGGCTCCAGTTAATCAAGGCTTTATTGCATTTTCTTCCTGGACTCTATTTTGGATGTTAATTAGAAAATTTAATCTTAATTTTCATTCAAATTATATTTCTATTTTGAAAAATCATTATACTCTTTGGACCTTGGTACACTTAAAAATTTAAATAGCAATCATTAAAACACTATAAATTCAGATTCCTTTTGTTTCAAAGGAGACGGTAATAGTTGGAGATTACTTAGGTAAGAAACCATTTTTATATGACTGATTTTTATATATAAATTCAGTTCAGTTCAACAAATTATTATGCTCCTACTATATGTAGGGCAAGGGGCAGCATCGTAGGATTGAGAAAAAAGCTTACGTGAGGAGTTAGAAAAATGGGTGCTCAGGCTGTGCTTTTAGCTCATACTGGCTGTGTAACTCTAGGTAAGTCACTGAACTTCTTAAGTGTCTCAAGAAACTCACCAAGTCACCAAGTGACAAAGCAGGTACTGATCTGAATTTGTAAATGAATTCTCTCAGTAGGAATTCCCTATACCAATGAAATAATGGGGGGGGGGAGGAAGTGTGATAGGCCCTAGGAATACAAAGATAAATGCATTATGAACCCTTGCCAAAGAGCTTGCAATCAAATATAGAGGTAAATGCATGTTTTAAAAAATAGCCTGTATCCAAAGGAGAGGGAGATAAGAACAGAGAAATTTGTGCTATAAGAAATATGAGAACAGAAAGTGATCACTTCTAGTTTCAAGAATACATAGTTAAAGAAAGCTTCTTAAATGAGGCATTAGTTGGATAGGGTCTTGAGATATTAATAGAATAAGTCAGATTCCTAGATAAGAAAGATCAGAGTGGTGTGGTAGTGTGGGTCTGGGTATTGGGTTGATTGGCAGTTGTTCCTCTCCACAGTCTTAATTGTTCAAAGAAAAGCATACAGACATGATTCTACCAAATATATTTTTATTAACATAAGGGAAAGAGTTTGACTGGAGCTAAATTAATGTAGGCCTTGCCAGAAGGAATTTATACTTTATCATTATCACTATACAGATGACTCACATATATCTATGTACACAGCCTTATTTTCTTTTCTCATACTCAGGCCTGCATCACTAACTGCCTATTAGACATCCAATCTTAACAAATGCAAAGCAGAACTGAACGTCTTCTCCTCACAAAAAAAATTATTTAAAATTCTCTATTGCTGTCAAGGAACTACCATCTTTCCAGTCCCTTAAGTTACTAATCTCAAAGTCATCCTTAACTCTTTACTCTTCCCTCATCCTACATAACTAATAAATTGTCAGGTCTTGGTGATTTTTGTCTCCAAAATATCTCTCCACCATATCATTCTGTCCACTTTGTCCATTGCAACTGCCACCACCCCAGTCCAAGCCATCATCACCTCTTGAAGAGATTATTTCAATAACATCTTATCTGATTTCTCTGCCTCATCTCTTGCTACTCCAATTCATCTTTCACCTAGATGCCAAAGCACAGATATGACTACATTCTCTCCTTAATAAACTCCAGTGACTCCTTATTCCTTTAGGACCAAATGCAAACTTCTTTGATATTTTAAGCTCTTCACAATCTAATTCCAAGTTAATCTTTCTAGACTAATTTTATGTCTATATTTCTTCTTCACACATTCCAGTAGCTATCCAAAGTATGCCTTATATAAGACATTCTATGTCTCATCTTAGTGCCTTTTCATGAACGACCCCCTATATCTTAAATGTATTCCTTCCACTCTTTGGAATTCCTACTTTGTTGCAGGGATCAATCAAAAGCCACCTCCTACAACAGACATTTGCTGATCCTCCCAAATACTTGCCACCTTGTATCCAAATTACTTTGTATTTGTTTTATATAAATTTTGTATATTGCTCCAACATATAAGCTCTTTGAGGAGAGAAGCTATTTAATTTTTTTCACGTGTTACTACCCTACATATAGCTGCATTTAATAAATGATTATTGACCAGTGTAGTTGACAGCAGGAATTAAAAAGTATTGCATTCAGTTTGTTGTTGTTCATTCATGTCCAATACTTTGTGACCCTGTCTAACATATCATGCCAATACTATCCATTGGCTTTTTTTGGAAAAGATAATGGAATAGTTTGTTTTTTCCTTTTCCAGTGGATTAAGGCAAAGAGAGGTCAAGTGACTTGCCCAGGATCATATAGCTAATAAGATTCTGAGGCTGGATTTTAACTCAAGCCTTCCTGACTCCAGTCCCAGTGCTCTACCTACTGAGCAACCTAGTTGCCTCCAGTTTAGAATACCATAATTTGGGAAGGATTTTTAAAAGCTGGAACACATTCAGAGTTAGGGAACTAGGGCATTCTGTGTTGAAGTGGTTCACGTTCATGTCAAATAAAGATTGATTTAAGGAAGATGGGACAGACTGGAAAAAAGAAGGCTCAGAGGGGACATGATTGTTGAATTTGGTTATTTAAAGGACTGTCATTTGGAAGAGATATTAGGCTTTTTCTGCTTTAGAAGGTTTAAATAAATCCGTGGATCTAAGTTGGAAAGAGATAAATTTAAGCTTATTAAAAGGACAAATTCTAGGCAATGTAATGTAGAAGCTATTAGCTCTTGCATTATCCTGATTGTGACTCGACAACACTGGAATTGTTTCTTTCTGGTTGCTTGCAATATTTTCTCCTTGACCTGGGAACTCTGGAATTTGGCTATAATATTCCTGGGATTTTTCATTTTGGGATCTGTTTCAGGAGATGATCAGTGAATTCTTTCCATTTCTATTTTACCCTCTGTTTCTAGAATATCATGGCAGTTTTCCTTGATAATTTCTTGAAAGATGATGTCTAGTCTTTTTTATCATAGTTTTCAGGTAGTCTAATAATTTTTAAATTATCTATTCTGGATCTATTTTTGAGGTCTGTTGTTTTTCCAATGAGATATTTCACAATGTCTTCTATTTTTTCATTCTTTTGCTTTTGTTTTATTGTTTCTTGATTTCTCATAAAGTCATTAGCTTCCATTTACTCCATTCTAATTTTTAAGGAATTATTTTCTTCAGTAAGCTTTTAGACCTCCTTTTCCATCTGTCCAATTCTGCTTTTTAAGGCATTCTTCTCCTCATTGACTTTTTGTACCGCTTTTACCATTTGACTTAGTCTGTTTTTAAGGTGTCATTTTCATCAGTATTTTTTGGGGTCTCCTTTAGCAAGCTCTTTACTCATTTTTCATGATTTTCTTGCATCACTCTCATTTCTTTTTCCCAATTTCTCCCCTACCTCTTACTTGATTTACAAAATCCTTTTCAAAATCCTTTTTAAGATCTTCCAAGACCTAAGACCAATTAATATTTTTTCTTAGAGGCTTTGGATTTAGGAGTTTACTTTGTTGTCTTCTGAGTGTGTGTTTGGATCTTTCTTGGCACCATAATAACTTCCAATAGTCAGAGATTGCTCATTTCCCCAGATATTACTTGACTTTTTAATTCTTTGTGAAAGTAGAGCTCTGCTTCCAGGGCAGAATGTACAGTGTTCCAAACTTCAGAGGTTTTGTGTAGCTGTCTTCAGAGATATTTAAGGGACCTGTAAATTTTCAGTTCTTCCTAGGTGGTATGATCTAAGGAGAGGGGTTTACTGTTATCCTGGCCTGTGCGCTGGTCTGTGAGTGACCACAGGCACTCCTTTCTACTTTGGCACTGTGATGAGGGTACCCTCTCCACTGCTGCCTCAAGTTCTGCTGTGCTAGTGCTCCTCCCCGCCCTGGGACTACCTCCCAGGACTGAGATCTGAGTATGGGCAAAGCAACAGGGTCCTGTCTCAGTGCTAGTAAAAGACCCCTGAAATCTCCTTCTGACCAGTTATTTGACCCCCTTACCATCTATGAGCTGAGAGCTCCAGAAGCAGCCACTGCTGCTGCTGAGTTAGTCACTCCCAAGGCCTGCTTCTGGTTTGTTGTGGTCAGCACTGTGCAGGTGCATCCTGTGCTGGACTGTGCTCCATTCTCATCCAGGTATGACAGACTTTTCCTGCTGACCTTCCAAGTTGTCTTTGGCATCTGTGGGCTGAGAGGTCTGGAAACTACCACTGCTGTCAGTGATTCATTCACCTCTGTGCTGGCACAGCCTGTGCTGGACTGTGCTCCACTCTTACCCTGGTACAACAGGTCTTTCCTGTCAACCTCCCAAGTTGTCTTGGGCTGGAAATTTGTTTCACTCCACCTTTTGTGGTCCTCTGCTCTAGAATTTGTTGAGTCTTAAAATGGTATTTGGAGGAGTCTGGGGGAGAGCTTAGGTGAGTCTCCCTGCCTTTACCATCTGATGAATTGGCTTTCTAAGTTTGTGAGTTTCCCCTTTCATTGAATGTCTTCAATCATGTATGATCAATTATCAGGTATACTGAAGAATGGATTCTTTTTCAAGTATAATTTGTGCTCAATGGACAGTGACATGCCTTCTAATTCTAAGTATATGTGAATCTGTGAAATGATTGATAAAACATGTCAGTTTATCTATTTATACTGAGAAATACAACTACCAACTGCACCAGAATATCCATGTTATCAAACAATGCATCCTCTTTTTGGCTGAAAAATATGTTTGGGAAAGAAAATTTAGATCAGAAGGTCCTACAGAGCCAGATTCATGAAAATTGGATGATTCTGGGTGATAGGGACACAAAGCTATGATTTCTGATACTTCTGTCTCCCTTAGAGGACCTATCTGAACAAATCTTTTCCTCTTTAATACATCTTAATTCAAAATACAAAAATAGATTGCCTTATAATATTTACTTTGCAACTGGGTGCTACAGAGTCATTTGGACAGAGCCTGAATGTCTGGAACATTAACACTGGGAATTCTTCATCAATAATCAACTCAATTTAAAAATGGCTCAAGGAAAGTGTAGATGAAGAGCAGAACCGAATGTTATTAGGCCTAGATCTCCTGTGTCTCCTAATCAAAGGAGGAGAGGGGACCTCTACCAAGCAGACTGGAATACTTATATTGCTCAGAAAGGGCAGTCTTTCCCTTAGGGATTGCTGGAGATACGCTGACAGATGGTTACTCTTTGCTCTTCTGTTTCTGCACTCCACATAGATCCTCTACATTTTTTATAAGATTACCCTGGACCTAATGAAAGTACAATGTACTTAGTGAAATATACAGTACATGAACATAATTATATTTTTGCTTCCTTCCTGAGATTTTGGTGATATTATAGACCTATAGTTTCCAACTTTTTCCAGTATAGCTACTTCAGGGGTCGAAAAAGTTCATAGACACCCATGGGTCAGTAATTGTATTTTTTGTGTCAGTTAATTAAGAAAATATAGAATCAAAAACCTACTAAGAATGAACACTTAAATAAATTTACATTTTATTAATCATGACACCATCTACATATGTATTTTAAAATGATAATATGTGCTTTATGTAACTTTTCATCCTGTTTATTATACTGGGTTGGTAAGTGAATTGGAGGGAAGATAGGGGCCTATAATTTCATCAGTGGAGAGAATACTTGTACAGAGACTTCCTCTATGAATGCAGATTAGCAATTTGTCTGTAATTTATATAGCCTTAGAGAGCTGTCTAGAACACTTAGAGGTTAACTGGCTTGTCATTGTATACTCAGCTACCAAGTGTCAGTGGTAGGACTTGAAAAGGCTGGCTACTAGTCACTATTCCACTTGACTATCCACTTGCTACTGACTATTGCACCAGGCTCTTTCAATCAAACGGACCCTTAGCAATAAAACTGTGAGTTCCCAGAGACTAGAGGTTGTAAAATGGTCAGATCTCACCAGTGACAGATTTACACACCCTCTCTCATAGTGATTATTGATATTTCTGACTAATCTTATTCATTCTTGATGATTTTTCTTACCTTCAGCTTCAAAGGGTACCATATTTTTACCAGTCCTCAAATTCTGGTGGTTCACCTAATTCAAGCCTTATAATCCTTTTTGTATTGACTACATATGCAGTGTTGCATAATGGAAAGAGCAGTGAGACCAGAAGATGTGGTTTTTAATTCCAGTTATCATTAACTACCTCTGGGATCCCACACAAACCAACTTCTCTGGACCTTAGCTTCCACACCTGTAAAATAAAACAGCTGAAATAAGGAATACCTAACATTCCATCCAACTATAACATTCAATGATTCCTAATTTCAAAAAATAGGGAAAATTCTATACTTCTTTTGTGGCATAATGGAAGGAACAAAATCAAAGGAGTGTGGTTTGCCTCTTATTTATGACACCAATAGAAAGATTTTTTTTCTCCATTGGAAAGCCATTTATTATAACTATCACATTTACAGACAAGGAAATTAAACTTCAGAGAGTGATTTGCCAAAAATCACAATGTTTTTTCATTAAAGATCTAGAATTCAAAATGAGAGTCAGGTCACCTCATTCTCAATCTGGTTTTCTTTTCACTAACCTATTTAGAAAGACTACTTACCTTCTGTGGGGCTGTGGAACATGCACTTAAACTCTTTGGGTCTTTGTTGCCATATATATGAAGTAGACCTAATAATACTTTCTGATCTCTCTCATAGAGTTATTGTGGAGATCAAGAGAGAGTTTGATTAAAATCAGTTCAATGCACATTCATTAAATTCCCATTATGGGCAAAACCTTTTTCAAGGTGCTGTCTGGTGATATGGAAGTCCCCTTAGAGAAGTATACATCATTAATCAATACAGTTCATTGATTGAAAAATAATAGCCCTTTGTTGGCTAAATTTATGAAAATCTGGTGCTGATTTTCTTTGTTTATGATTTGACTAAGCCCCATATGTAAAAGGGCCATACATCACTCTAGTTAATCATTTGATGTCAGTGGTACCATACCCTGAAGCTGTAACTTTTTTGGCATGGACTTAAGAAACTTGCTAACCTTTCTCCTTATGAGAGATAAAAGGTCAAAGAAATAATCAATGAATACCACAGCAACAAAACTGCATTTCTCAAGTTCTGAGGATTTTTAAAAATGTTGCTTCTGAGCATTTTAGTCATCTGACTTTCATACCACATCACTGGAAGCTAATTAGTCCCCAAAGTAAAGTTCATTCTCAACTGGCTAATTAAGAGGTCGATCACCACAGTGGGCAATGAAACACTTGAGGAATTGAAAGGCAGTGTAGCATTGACTAAATAAAACAGGTAAAAAAATAATAAAGTTGAAAACTTGATAGGGACAACGGTATATCTGTAGGAGTCAGATAAGCTGATCCAAAAAATAATGCCCAGGTGAAAATTTGAACTCTCTTTTGATTTAGTACATTTCAGTGGGCTGAAGGGTAAGGGAATCATTTTCTTAACCTTTTATTGTTTTTAAGATTCTTGAAATTTTTTGGTTTTTGTTTCTTGTAGAATTAGAATGTCAGTCTCATGATGACACTATCCAAAGTGCATCAGTAAAACTATTTGAGGTCCTTTAGACAATCTAATAAAATGCAAAAGTTGGAAGGGAGATAGCTAGTAGTTTATGTGTGCAGATTTAAGTGCCTATGCTATGTCAAAGACACATATGTGATTTAAACTTTAGATAGAGAAGAGTTTCCATAAAAATGGGCCTAAGACTTGTTTAAAAAAACAAAACAATAAGCTAAGTTTTATGAACAAAGCTTCTTCCCAAAGGAAGCAAAGGACAAATTCACAACTTTTCCTTTAAGGGAAGGTAATATGGTATAGTCAAAAATTAATGAGTTCTGCTACTACTTTACTTGTATGACTTCGAGTAGATAACCACTTTGAGACAATTTTCTCTACTGGAAAATTCAATTAATATTATGTGCCTACTACATGCCACACTCTGTGCGATACAAGTCCTATGTTCTTTTTAAATTTGAGGCTTGTTATTACAATGAAAAAAAAGTCCCTTCCCATAAGGAGATTATACTAGATGAGTTCTTACTCTAAATCTTTGATCCCATTAGTGAAATAAAGTATTCCAATGTCTGTGATT
Organism: Trichosurus vulpecula; assembly: GCF_011100635.1. NCBI lineage: Eukaryota > Metazoa > Chordata > Mammalia > Diprotodontia > Phalangeridae > Trichosurus > Trichosurus vulpecula. Next base: position 256,905,014 of record NC_050574.1, on the reverse strand, counting down.
TTTAAAATATCCCTAAATTACCACGGTGTACCTCAAAGAAAGAGTTAGCAAAGATTAATAGAGTGACTGGGAATTGTGTTGGAAATTGTATTGGTGCCAACACCTCACAATATGAATAGATATTCATGGTTAGCTTATTTCTTAATCATCTGATCAGAAATGAGGTACAACACTAATAATAAAGTTACCTAGGCAGTTAACCAAAGCCCAGCAAGTATAACTAGTTTCTTTAAGTGATAATAAAAGGATTTAAAAAGAGAATAATCAACCTTAAGAGGTAGACACAATTTAATACTATTTTCTACTTTCCTACATTCAGTGTTTGCAATATCAGAGTCTATAGAAAAGAAATATATGAAAGGATGAACAAGAAAAATATTATTGAGAGACACTGGTTATTGAGAGAAGCTGGTGGAAACTTGATTTTTCAACGAAAACATTCGTGTAAATGAACAAACCTGAGACCAGAAGCAGTCACTGCAAGAAATTTCACACATTCAGCCAAAGGCTAAACAAAATGAAATAATATGATTTAGCCCAAAGAACTTACAAAGTATGCCTTAGATAGGAATATTTTATTTCCAAAAGGTATGCCAGCCCTGAAAGTCATTTTCAGTAGAGCCTGATAGAGGCTCACATGTCTCTTGCCATGGTAACACAGATGACGTGGCTGTCAGAAGGTTCAAGGTGAAGTGAATACCTATTCAAGTATTGAACTCTAAATAACATTAACTATTTAGAATTTTAACATTATAATCGTAAAAGGTTTTGTTGTATGTCTTTGGAGAATTCCTTTAAACCACATATCTGTAAATGCATTACTATATTCTCAGAAAGATTCTGTGCCTTCCTATTTCCTGATAATCTTCAGAAATAAACCTGGTTAGCCCAAGAACTTACCCGGAAACACTTTACTCCATGTTCCACTCTACTGCTCTGACCTTTTCGCCTGCATTGACTGGTCATTTAAAAAAAAAAGACCTAGTCAATCAAAACAACCAGAGGATGGTTGTTATTGACTAACCAGCCTGTTGGAGTTAAAATGTTAGAGCTGATTTACTGTATTTTGATACAACTAAAGTAGGAAAGATTGGGAGGAAAAAAGAAATGGGTATTTAGTTCACAGAACATTAATGATCCTATTTTAGAGCACCTGGTGGTTTGAGCAAAACAACCTTCAGAACCAACAGTGTGCCAGTGGTCTGGCTGTACTAGAGTTCTAGACAGATTGGGGGTGTGTCAGCTGTGCTCAACATTCAGCTGTTCAGCCAAGCACCCCTGCCAAGATGAAAGGGTTATCTGCAAATGTGGCAAATTTAGTAGCATTTGCCAGTGTAAATGAAATCTAGACAACACCATATCTGTAACAAACATTAGAAGAAATATAAGGGATGGGTCTGACTGTTTTCATGATCAATATCATTCTTATTTTATAGAGTTTTGAACTTCAATATTTTAATTGCATTTAAAATTAATTTTAACATCCACCGTACAAACTAAGTTGTGATCTGGGTGTGCATAGGTACATAGTTCAGTACTTCCGAGGCCCATGAGATCATTAATGTGAGCGCTCCATCCTGCAGCACAGATTGTAGCCAATTTACAATTTAGATGATGTAGTTTATTATGGATTAGTAAATTCATCAACAGGTTGTCAAATTTAGTATAATCCTTGTGAACTTAGTTTGGTTTGCTGGCACGTGACAGCCATGTGATCTGTACTAGTGCTGAAAGCATGAGCTGGCTTTTACTGTCTGGTGAAGCCTATGGAACCATTCTCAGAATAATGTTTAAATAATTGAAAGATATGCTAAATTTTAGGCAGGAGTTACTAAAAGTAAAGATGGAAGGTTTTTCACACCCGATTTCGTAGCTTCTTCTCAAAGTAGGATCCATCAGAGCTTACGTTCCATTCACGTAGTCATTGTCAACCAAGGATAACTTTCCTGCTATGAGGAGGTATTGGAATGGGATATTGAGGGAAGTATCTAGATATCATATACTTAGAAAGGCAAAGTGGCACAGTGGATAAAGAGCTGAACGTGGAGTTAGAAAGACCTGGCTTTCAGTCCCATCTCTGATATATACTGATAGGGAGACTTTGGGCAAATCACTTAACATTAGCACCTTAGGAATTCTCTAAGAGTAAAAGTTACAGAACAGTTGTATGTCTGCATGAGTTGAGACAATTTCCTTTGCAGGAATCTCTATTCCAGTTAAATCACAGATCTGGACAAACGAAAAAAATATATAAATACCTCACAAATTAAGTATAGTAAAATATTTCAGGGATATGGATAAGATCAAATTTATGATTTCATTGATGAAAGGGACTCCCTTAAACCAATTCAGGTGTGCATCTTCTCAATAACTTAAAATCTTAGAGACTTGTCTACAGCATTGAGAAATCAAGTGACTTATAAAGGATCATATAGCCAGCATAGATCAGAGGTGGTACTTGAACCTAGCTCTTCTGACTTCAAGGTCAGCTCTCTATCTGCTATGCCATATTTATACACACATCTGTATGTAATAGGTTGTGGCACATCCCCAGGCCACCTAAAGTGATTTTATCCATTTGGAAGATACTTGGAACCTGAACTGGTGCATTGTGGACATTCTGCATTATCCCACCATATGGTTGATAGCATCATTTTAGCCAGCACTTTCAATTTACCTGTCTAAACACAATCTCTTTTTAGAGATTGTCCAGGGGAAAGGACTCATTCACTCACAAGAGTTGACACTCAGCAGTAAGGGGGAGGGAGAAAGGTCTGAGCATCAGCTCCTCCTCCCCTTAGACCATGTGGCTTCAGGAAAGAGGCTGAGGTTTGGGCCAGTTTCATTTATCCTTTTCAGTTCTAGGTACAGGGAATGGAGTCCCTGACCTGGGAGTTTGAGTCATGGAGATCTTGTAACCCAAGATTACAGGCCACATGTTACAGGCAACTCAGCAAAAAGGGTCTTTCTGAGGAACCAAGGTGCTAGAATGCTATCCTAGGGGAATTTAGATCTTGAACTTGGTGGGATTAATGCTGTGTAGGAAGGGAGTTAAACCAAGAGCTTAATCCTTCTTCCCAAACCCTTCCTCCAAGAGAATGAAGTGGTATATGGGGATTATGTCCTCAAGTTGTTTGGGGAAATATTTATGTTTGAAGTAATTTTCTGTGTGTTTGGGGGAGGGGAGAAGGATTTGGAATATAACCAGAACACCTATTTAATATGAAGGAACCTAGCTTCTCTGTACTACCTTACCGTATAGATAAGAATATCCATCCTCCTTTGGCTATGTAACTGAAACAGGCTGTGGTCTTTAAAACAGCCAGACTGAGACAGTCTTACTCTTTTTCTGCTGCATGTAGAGAGTGAAGATCACATACAATTCATTTCCAGTGCAGGCACCATGAACTGAATTAGGAAGGAGGGGGATGCCTTTCCTTAGCTCTCAGTTTAGGCCCTGTGGCTTGTGGTATTTCTGTTTCTGTTCGGTTTTACTTGCCCCCCAGTTTCAAGAGCAGGTGTTAATCTCCACTGATCCTTGGAATGTGAGCCATGGAGACCTTGTAACCAGGATTCCATGTGAAATTTGAAGCCAGCCAGCCTGTCAGGAAAGCCTTGAAAAGTCTGGGGCTTGAATCTCAGGGGAGCTTTTGACTTAGAACTTGGAATTGTGTCATATAACAACTAAGCTAAGATGTTTGTTTATTCGTCATTTTATCTTTGAAGTAAATATTTCTAGTAAAAATGAATCTGCCTTTTAAGTCATTAAATAGGGGGAAAACAATTTTTGAGGGGTTGATCCAATGGCAGAACCTATGTACCCCATAAGCTCTTAATGGTACCAGAGAACCATGGAGGATTGATGAAAATTGACATACTTTACCATCAAGGAGTAGAATTGCGTAGCAACATCAAGAGTTAATTCATGATATTCATGCTTACAAGACTAACTTGTGATTTTATCAAAAGGTACTCCTTACATGGAAATAGTAAAGCAGATCTTAACATGTGATTTAATAGAAATAAGGAAGGGAGTTTCCTAAAGCATATTTGGGTTAAATGTCTTTGTCAGGGTCAAAGAACTGGTGGGTAGAAATTGAACTTAGGACTCCCTACTCTAAGCCTACCATCCAATCCACTATACTGTTCTGCTTCCACATTTATATGTTAAATGCCTGTATATAATATATAGGATATATATATATATATATATATATATATATATATATATATATATATACATATGTGACCATATTCAGTCAGCATTTTTTTGTATAATGATTGCATTTTGTTTTCAGTAGGAAAGCAGAGTATTCCCTCTTTGACTTCTGTATCAGATTGTCTAAAAATTCAAAAAGATTCTTTCATGAGGGAAAAATACCTACATCATGTAAAAATATTAAATTTTTAGATAATTTCTTCCATGCATTCTATTAGTTTCTTTACCAATTTAAGAGGGAGACCCTCAATTTTTCTCCTTAAGCAATATCCTCCAAAGAGTTAGAAATTAGAAGTGAATACCATTTTCTAAATTCCTCAGGAAGATGCTATTACAGTATTGGAAAGTGGACACGGTAAAGAAGCATTTACCTCCTTTCTGAAAAAAGTCCTATGGGAATTTTGCTGTTCACAACCAGCCTTGATATCACAATCACAGCTCTGTAGAGTTTTAATAAACTAACTAATTTAATATCTGATCTCAAGGAGCTTACAATCTGCTGGGGTAAATACAACCTGAACAATAATGAATAGATTGAATGTGAAAAGGGCAAGGAAAGGTAACAGAAGTAGTGTTCTTTGTTGATTTAAAGAGAGAAATAACTTTCAGATGAAGGGACCAAGGGAGGCTTCATAGAGGAGGTGGCATGAGCAAAGTCATTAAAGTAAGAGACATATTTCAAAGGAAGAAATGAACGAGTGATACGGACTAAGTGGGTGTAGAGAACATTTTATGTTCCATGGAAGTAGGAGAGTGATGGATGAAATTCCTGAATGGTTAGTTGATAGTCCAATTTGACTGGAATGTATAGTACACAAAGAAGGATAAGACTGGAAAGATAGGTTGGGGTGAATTTACAGAAGGTCTTACATTTCATAATAAAGTGTCAGTTTTATTTTGTGGGCAATAGGAAGCCACTGAAGATTTCAAAGTAGGGGCTGATGTTTATAATTAAAAATACATATTTTGGCATCTGGGTGAAGGATGGATTGGAGAAGGCAGCTATTGGAGACAGAGAGGACACTTTGGAGGCTATTACAATAGTCAATGTAAGTGGGGATAGGCTTAAACTAGAGTGATGGTTATCTGAGTAGAGAGGAGGTAGTATAGTAAAGTGAAAGATACTGTGGAAGTAGAATTGTCAGGACTTGGTCTAATAATAACTATAGTTATTATTAGACATGGAGTGAAAAGAATGGAGACTTGAGAAGAAAAGAGTTTTAAACTATTGTGGGAGTAGTAATGCTAATATCACATCATTTTTAAGAAAAAGTCATTATGGCAAATTGTTTAAATTTAATTTTCAGGGATCACTCTCCTAAGAACATTCCCCAATAACATTTCTAGTTTGGTGTTTCCCAAAGTAAGAATTTATTTGAGCACATGAGTATTTCATCAATTCATATCTCATCAGTAGACAAAAACATAAAACCCTATTGTGTGTGTGCATGCAAATTCTATTCTATTCCTTATGATTAGGGAGAAATCAGTTTTGCCTTATTTTTTTAAAATTTTGTTTTAGATGCTGATATTTCATTAGACTATTTGAGATGGGCAAATCAATTCACAGTATGTGTTCTAGACTTATTTGAATTCCTTTAAATGACCTCCATTTATATGTGATGAAGTGAAACAAAGATGTGACTATGTCACTCACCTCAAGAGGATTCAATGGCTCCCTGTTGCCTCTTGGACAATACAAATTATAGAGTATTTAAGGCCCTTCACAGCCTGGATGGAACCCTTTTTTCTAGACTCAGTTCATATTATTCCTACCAATGTACTCTACATCCTAGTCAAACTGGCTTGCTCTTCATTGTACAAGACACTCCATTTTTCTTCAACGCTCTCCCTGGTCACCTCCAGCTCTTGGAATCCCTAGCTCCTTCCAAGGCTCAGATCATTTACCAGATACTACATGAAACCCTTCTTGATCACCCCAGTTTTAAATGATTCTCAACCCCTGAAATTGCTTCACAAATACCTTGCATATAGATCTCTAAGACTAATCTGCAGTAGTATAGGGAGGGAGGGAGTTACTCACAGGTCTGATCCAAAACAAAGAAACAAACAACATTGAATCTACTTAACTACATAGAACTGCATCTCCCAAGTAGACTGCAGGCTCCTTAAGGACTAGATGGAATTTTTATAACTTTTAGGATAGGACATGGCTCCTATTATCTTAGGCCTTCCACTCTCTTTGGGTTGTCCATTGGACAATACTTATGATCCATTACAATATTAATTGTAGTCCTGGAGCTGACCCCTCCAAGCATATACTCAAAGGATAAAATAGGCAAGTGTGCCTATTCTAAATATAAATGATGCTTTTGCTCTTGGCTCCACCACTAACTCACTGACTGAGTTTTAGTTGTATTGTAGGGAAAGATTCAAGGTAAGGCATATACGCAGTTGTCTGATACAGTGCCATTGCTTGAGGTGAATTAAACTCCATAAATGTCAAACACCTCTATTGTTTGCAAAGTGAAGATTAAACATAGTCTCTTGCCCTCATGGAGCTTATTATTTAATAATGACATATCATGCATACATTATTGTTTACCATCTCTTTGAACTTGGTCAGGTCACTTCACCTCTAACTTTCTCATTGGTTAAATTAGAGGCTTTAATTAGATAATAAGCAAGGTTCTTTCCAACTCTATTTCCTGTAAATGTTTTATTTTTGCCTTTATATCCCCAGGACCTAGCCCAAGGACTTGCACACAGTAAGTGCTTGTTGAATTAAATCAAATTTGGGGGAAGATAATAACAGCTAAGTGACCTATCCGAAGTTGCACAAGTGAGGGACTATATTGAGTCAAGCTTACTGCTCCTGAATTTCAAGTTACTCTTTAGCTTATCTCATCAAATAGTTGTCCTTCATTTAGGCAATTGATTATGAAAATTAGAGCTTTATCATTGTCACCACTATCCTTTTCCAGGAAGCAATGCAGACGGCTGCTGTACTATTTGTATAGTCAGAAAGGTAATTAACAGGAAGAGGGAGGATATTATAGCAGCTCAGCAGAAACCCATAAATTCAGGCTACACTGTGAGACATAAAGAGGAAATTATAAAGTCAATTAATAAATAAATAATTAAATGCAAAGGAGATAAATCTGTTTCTTTCAGATAAATCCATAAAAAAATGTTTTTCAAAGTTTCAAGTTGAGAAATGTTGTTTTACTAGTTTTTGTTTTCCTTTTTTCTTTTTTTTTAAAGAAACTTGGGTTTGATCTAATGGTATCCATAAAACTTTTCTACCAACATATGACATGCTCGTCTTGATTCCATCCAGCTAGACGATTTCTCAGTGTGCTGTGACTGACATGTAATTGACTGTTTGACTACAGGTCTGCACACCATGTCTAGTGACCTGTGCATGACCTTTTCAGCTTGCTTGAAATAACCCATTATTTTTCTGTGCCCAATTTCATTGCTTTTGGAGAAGAATTCTGAAAAGGAATAGTCAGGGCAGTCATGGGTTTCATGAAAGGTTTGTTGGAAATCAAATTAAATAGTCACATTGGTGCCCATAAAACTGTATGTGGTTCTTACTTCAGGTCTGTGCAGATGGATAATTTTCCATATACTTACTTTTTATGTTCCATCTTTTTTCTGTCAGGCCACTTTTGATGCTTTTGGAGCCCCTCATGATTTGCTTGACATCACAACATACCTGTGGTTCTAAGGATGCCACTGAGTTTGGTCAGAGTAGGTGGCATGCAAGAAGGAAATTAAGTTAGCAGAAAATAACAGTTATACTTTTTCTCAGTCATTCTTTTGACCACTTTTATTCTTTGAGTGCTCAGAAATAAAGATTTCAAGGTCTAATTGCTAGAACATTAATGGCATGGAAAATTGTGTGGCGTTACTTTTTCTATTCCTATGTGCTTATGTTCTCAGGCCATTTGGTTACGTATTTGGGGCTCTATTTCTTTGTCAGTAAGGTTGAGTTTTATCTAGCTCTGAAGATTAGATTAGATAAAATAACAGTGAGGGCTTTCATCATTTATATTGTAGTTTTAAATATAAGGAATTACACTTTAGTGCTGACGACCCTTTGTGGCATAAAATAACAAAAGCGGGCTCTTAGATTGCCCATCTATATTTCTTTTATACACCCTTTTGTGATATTATAAGACCACAGACTGTTCAAGCTAAAGAGGAAATTGGAGATAATATAATCCTATGCCCTAATTGTACAGAAGAAGAAATAAAGAGGAGATGCAGCTTGTCCAAGACCACCCAGTGAGTCAATAGTGGAGTTGGGATTAAAACTCCTAACTTCTGATTTTCAGACCAGCACTTTGTCAACATTACCATATGTCCTTGCAAATAAGTGAGAATGCCTACCCTCAATGTGACTAAATTGCTTTGCCATTGTGGTTTGTTATATAGTTTAATAATTTTGAATTGTCCCATTATACATTTTCCTTAATCTACACTACCAGAGGATCTTGACTTCCCTATCTTCTGGTTTTTGTTCATTCTTTGTTATCCAAGAGGACCAATGACATAAGGAGGATGTTGTCTTGACTTGCAAATGAATTGGACTTGTGAGGCAGGGCTGTGTAAAGTCATCTCCTCACTCTCTCCTCCAGAGTCATTGGAATCCAGTAGTAAGACATAGGCTAGAACTACTGGAGATGGTCCAAGATGCACTGGGAGACTCTGACCTTTTTAAGCCAAGGTCTTTCCCAGGTCTCAGTTTGTCCGAGGCAATACCCATTCAGTGATTAAGGGCTAGGTAAAAATTGAGGTAAAAGATGGCCTAGTTTGACTTCCCAAAAGAATCTCTCTGGGAAGGGAAGACCCTCAGAGTTTCTGGCCAGAACTGAAACAATTGCCCCCTATCGTCTACTAAATATTTGAAAGCAAGTGTTTTGTATTCCTTTCTCTTTTAAAGCACGATGTGATCTTTCACCCTCTCTCTGATTACAGGTATCTCAATCTCAACAACATCCCAAAAGAGAATTTTTCTGCCCTTGGTGCCCTTCCCCTAAAACCAGTCCTCTTCAAAACTTGCATTTAATACACTGGGAAGAGTCCTAGCATTTATTGGAGTATATTTAAATCCCAGCTCTGCCACTGAATCCCTTTGCAAACTTGGACAAGTCAGTTTACCTTACTAGGCTACAGCTTCCTTATCTGAACAGTGAGGGAATTAGACGAGATAGCTTCTAACGTCCCTACAGGTCTTAGTCTTTGATTATATAATATTATTTCTTTCAAGGTCCCTACCATTCTTCCAGCTATACTGATTTGAAGTCTTAATATCATCCTGCATTCCTGACTCACCCCACATATCCAATGAATTGTAAAATCTTGTTTCTCTGTCTCTAATAGTTCTTAAAACAGTTTTATTTTCTCCACCCACACAATGACTACCATAGCTCAGACCCACAATACATCTTACCTGAACTATTACAAGAGCTTTCTAATTGGTCTTTCCGCCTCAAGTCTTTCCCCATCCAATTCATCCTTCCCATAGCTGCTAGAATGATTTTCCTAAAGTCCAGGAGTGACCATATCACTCCCTTTCTCAGTAAAATTCAGGGGCTCCTATTACCTCAAGGATAACACATAAACTCCTTTCTTGCCATGTAAAGTTCTTTGTGACCTGCCTCTCAATTTATCAGTGTGACTTTCCTATTATTACACATTATTACCCTTCTTCAAAACCACATCTCAGCTTCTGTCTTATCTTGGATCTTCCCTCAGCATTTGGAACCTCCTTGTCTTGGAACCTCCAGTTACCTTTATGGCCTTCTGAGCCTGGAATATCCCTCTAGAGATAGAAAAAAAACAGCTAGTTCCCTTTTCTCATTGGTGAGTCCCTACTTGGGCTCCCATTTTTGAGAAAAGCCTAGGCTAGCCAGCTTCATTACCCTCCTGGCTCTATTCCTGTCTTTCTGGATTTCTAAATTATGTATCACCGTCTGTCTCATCCAAGATCTCCCCTTTGTGAGACTTCATCACTCTGGAACATTGAACCCCCACTGTGGCCTTAGCCTGCAATATTCCTTAAAATTAGTGAGTTCCTCTTGGGACCTCCAATTTTTGCAGGGAGCCAGGCTGGTCAGACTGTGTTCCTCTTCTGAATCTGCTCATGACTTTCTGGACTTAAATGCTTCTGTCTCCACGAAAGTATCTTCATTTCACCTCTCCCCCCTCCTCCTGCTTTTCAGCTAGCTTTTTGGTGCTGTTTTCTCCCATTAGAATGAAAGCTCCTTGAGGGCAAGGGCTGTCTTTTTATTGTTATTGCTTGTATTTGCTGCCCAAGTACAAATACATACTTATTCTGCATATGCCAGGTGCTGTATTCCAAAGCTTAGTACAGTGCTTGGCACATAATAAGTACTTAGGAAATGTTTATTGCTGTGCCTTGGCTTGTATTCACATTGCCTCTATTTGCAACAAACTGGCTTTATCATCCATCACATGTTGCACTCTATATCTTCTCTCTTTGCCTTGGTACTTGACTGCCCTCCATGCCCATTATACCCTTCCCTTATCTTTGCCCCTCAGTATAGATTGTATCATTTAAGATTTAACTCAAAGAACACCTTCTTTGAGATATCTTTTTCAACCCCTACAACTCCTAATGTCCTTCCTTGTCCTCCCAAATCATCTTATATCTATTTTGTGCATACCTCTGTATGTATACTTGGTCTTAGTAGATAGACCATAAGTTTCCCAAGGGCAGGGAATATTTCATTTTATCTTTGTATCCTTTAATTATAGTTATGTGTTATATGCAAAATATAATATATTAAATATTATATGATATGAAATATGATTTCATATAACATGACATAAAATAACACAATCCAATATAAATAAGATACAGCATAATTATCATAATATAATTAATATATAAATGACAAAATAATATAATTCATGATCATGGCAACGATGATAATTGTGATGATTATTACGATAATATCTGACATTTATATAGCGCTTTACGGTTTGCAAAGTCCAAGATCACCTAAATAATAGATGTCTGAGTCCAGATTCATTTTCAAGTATTCCTAACTCCAAGTCTAGCACTCTATGCACTGCATTACTTTTCTTGTCCATGTTAAATATCCTTAGTTCCTTCATGGGATCCTCATATAATCTGATCCTGCAGATCCTTCCCAGTAGGAATATTTGCTTACTTCCATTTTCTTTTCTTGCTTCTGTACTTTCACCATTTGTTTCCTTGAAATCCCACACCCTTTGTCCTCCTTTCTCTGACCTCCTGGTTCCCTACAAATAGCTTGATGATAAGATTTTCCAATCATGGTTACTCATATCCTTTCTGACATTCTTCCCAGTTCTTGAGCTCAATCAACCTCACCTTATAAAGAGAATCAAGAGAATGATTGTACTTGACTAAAGGGATTGCAGGATTTAGATAGCACGCCCTCTAAGAATTTGTCTTTCTAGATTCAAATGTCTTCTTTCTTTTAAAATCAAGTTTATTTTATTTTAATTCAAATTCTCTTTCATTCATTGAGATGGTAAGAAATGCAACATCCATTAAATATGATGTCATGGAAAACATATTTTACATTAACGATATTTGGAAAATAAGAAAAAAAGAAAAAAGATATGCTTCAGTCTGTACTCTATGTCCCTCAGTTCTCTATCTGGAGGTGTATATCATTTTTCTTCATGAGTTTTTTGAAATTGTAGTGAGTCATTATACTTATTAGAGTTACTAAGTGTTTCACATCTTTTTTTAAATATATTTAATATATTTAGTTTTCAGCATTGATTTTCACAAAAGTTTGAATTACAAATTTTTCCCCATTTCTACCCTCCCCCCACTCCAAGATGGTGTATATTCTGGTTGTCCCATTCGCCAGTCAGCCCTCCCATTTGTTGCCCCACTTCCCTCCCAACCCCCCTTCCCTTCTTCTCTTGTAGGGCAAGATAAATTTCTATACCCCATTGCCTGTGTACCTTATTTCCTAGTTGCATGCAAAAACTTTTTTTTGTTGTTGTTGTTGTTTTTGAACGTCTGTTTTTAAAACTTTGAGTTCCAAATTCTCTCCCCTCTTCGCTCCCCACCCACCGTCCCTAAGAAGGCAAGCAATTCAACATAGGCCACATGCGTATCATTGTGTAAAACCCTTCCAAAATACTCATGTTGTGAAAGATTAACTATGTTTTGCTCCTTCCTAACCTATCCCCCTTTATTGAATTTTCTCCCTTGACCCTGTCCCTTTTCGAAAGTGTTTGTTTTTGATTACCTCCTCCCCCTGTCTGTCCTCCCTTCTATCATCCCCCGTTTTTTATCTTCTTCCTCCTTCTTTCCTGTGGGGTAAGATACCCAATTGAGTGTGTATGGTATTCCCTCCTCAGGTCAAATCTAATGAGAGCAAGATTTACTCATTCCCCCTCACCTGTCCCCTCTTCCCTTCCTACAGAATCACTTTTTCTTGCCACTTTTATGGGAGATAATTTACCCCATTCTATCTCTCCCTTTCTCCCTCTCTCAATATATTCCTCTCTTATCCCTTAAATTGATTTTATTTTTTTAGATATCATCCCTTCATATTCAACTCACCCTGTGCCCTTTGTGTGTGTGTGTGTGTGTGTGTGTGTGTGTGTGTGTGTATATATACATATACATATATATATATACATATACATACATATATATATATATATATATATATATATACCTACATATATACATACATAGACACACACATATATATGCATATTCCTTTCAGCTACTATGATATTGAGGTCTCATGAATCATACACACCATCTTTCTATGTAGGAATGTAAACAAAACAGTTCAAGTTTAGTAAGTCCCTTATGATTTCTCTTTCTTTTTTACCTTTTCATACTTCTCTTGATTGTTGTGTTTGAAATTCAAATTTTCTATTCAGCTCTGGTCTTTTCACTGAGAAAGCTTGAAAGTCCTATATTTTATTGAAAGTCCCTATTTTGCCTTGGAGCATGATGCTCAGTTTTGCGGGGCAGGTGATTCTTGGTTTTAATCCTAGCTCCATTGACCTCCGGAATACTGTATTCCAAGCCCTTCGGTCCCTTAATGTGGAAGCTGCCAGATCCTGTGTTATCCTGATTGTTTTTCCACAATATTCAAATTGTTTCTTTCTGGCTGCTTGCAATATTTTCTCTTTGACCTGGGAGCTCTGGAATTTGGCGACGATGTTCCTAGGAGTTTTCTTTTTGGGATCTATTTGAGGAGGCACTCTGCGGATTCTTTCAATTTCTATTTTACCCTCTGGCTCTAGAATATCAGGGCAATTCTCCTTGATAATTTCTTGAAAGATGATATCTAGGCTCTTTTTTGATCATGACTTTCAGGTAGTCCAATAATTTTTAAATTATCTCTCCTGGTTCTATTTTCTAGGTCAGTGGTTTTTCCAATGAGATATTTCACATTGTCTCCCATTTTTCATTCCTTTGGTTCTGTTTTATAATATCTTGATTTCTCATCAAGTCACTAGCTTCCACTTGCTCCAATCTCATTTTTAAGGTAGTATTTTCTTCAGTGATCTTTTGGACCTCCTTTTCCATTTGGCTAATTCTGCCTTCCAAGGCATTCTTCTCCTCATTTTCTTTTTGGAGCTCTTTTGCCATTTGAGTTAGTCTATTTTTTTAAAGTGTTGTTTTCTTCAGTATTTTTTTTAGTATTTTTTTGGGTCTCCTTTAGCAAGTCATTGACTTGTTTTTCATGGTTTTCTTGCATCATTCTCACTTCTCTTCCCAATTTTTCCTCTACTTCTCTAACTTGCTTTTCCAACTCCTTTTTGAGCTCTTCCATGGCCTGAGACCAGTTCATGTTTTTCTTGGAGGCTTTTGGTGTAGGCTCTTGCACTTTGTTGACTTCTTTCAGAGCTATTTCTAAATAGCCACCTCTGCCACCCCAGGACTCCTCCTTCCTCAAGAACCACCAACCTGGACCTGATGCAACTCTTCAGCAGACTCTTCACTCCTGCTCTGATCTGCCACTTAATTCTTCCCACCACATGGGCCTGGGGCCGGAAGTAACTGCAGCTGTAGTTCTGTAGCTGCACCTCCCCCGATGCTCCTGGGGCAATGGCGAAACCATGAACTCTGTCCCCCTCAGCTTTTCCCACTAACCTTCTTTGTTGTCTTTGGTGTTTGTGGGTTGAGAAGTCTGGTGACTGCCACAGATCACTGATTCAGGGTGCTAGGACCTGTTCTGCCCCACTCCTGGTCTGGCTGGTCCTGCTGCCTCCCATGCTGAGCTCCGCTCCCCTCCACTCTGTGAGCGATAGACCTCATCCAGCGACCATCCAGGCTGTCCTGGGCTGGATCCCTGCTTCCCTCTGCTATTTTGTGGGTTCTGCAGTTCTAGAGTTTGTTCAGAGCCATTTTTTACCAGTTTTTGGAGGGACATGATGGGGAGCTCACCAAGACCCTGCTTTCCAGCTGCCATCTTGGCTCCACCAGTGTTTCACATCTTTATAATATGGTCATTACTGTATAAATTATTTTCCTGGTTTTGCATACTTTGTATCAGTTGATATGAGTATTCTCAACTTTTTTCTGAAGTCATGCCTTTATCATTTCTTAAAGCACAAGAATATTTCATGACATTTATATGCCAGAACTTGTTCAGTCATTCACTAATTGATACATATCCCAGCAGCTTTCAATTTTTTGTCATTAAAAAAGAGCTGCTATAAATATTTTTGTATATATGAATCCTTTTCCTTTTTCTTTGCTCTCTTTCTGGTATGGACCTGTAAGTCATGTAGTTAGATAAATGCAGTATGCATTGTTTTATAGCCCTTTGGCCATAGTTCCAAATTGTTCTCCAGAATGATTACACTAGTTCATGACTTCACCAACCATGTATTAGAGTATCATTTATTAAAATCATATCCTTTTTCTGGCATGTTAGCCAATCTGAGGAGTATGAAATGTACCTCAAAGTTGTTTCAGTTTGTATTTTTTTAATTACGAGGGATTTAGATCATTTTTACATGATAATTCATAACTTTGATATATTCTTCTGAAAACTGCAAATTAATATGCACTGACCTTTTACAACTGGAGAATGATTCATTCTTATAAATTTGACTCCATTACCTACATATAGACCAAGAGAATGTGATAGAATACTATAGTACTATAAGGAATGATGAAAGGTTTCAGAAAAACTGAGAAGACTTGTATGAACTAATAGAAAGTGAAGTGAGCAAAACCAGAATAATTTACATAGTAACAGCAACATTCTAAAAATAATTATCTGTAAAAGTCTTAGTAACTGATCAATATGACAAATGAGAAATGAGACCTTTATCAGAGAAATTACATCAATCCCCCCCCCCGCCAGTTTCCTACTTTTCTACTAGCATAATTTTATGTAATCAAAATTATCCTTTTTACCTCCAGTGATACCCTCTGTCTCTCGTTTGGTTGTGAACTCTTCCCTTATTCATAGATCTGACAGGTAATTTCTTACATGCTTCATGAATTTGCATATTATGTCACCCTTTATGTCTAAATTGTTTACCCATTTTGAGATTATCTTGGTATATGACATAAAATATATGTCTTTGCCTAGTTTTCCCCAGACTGTTTTCTAGTGTTTCAATCTGTTGTTCCAGGTCAGTTTTTTCCTCCACATTATTTCACATTTTCTTCTATTTTTTCAGTCTTTTGACTTTGCTTATTTTTCTTTAAAATTTCATTGAGTCATTAGTTTCCACTTGACCAATTCTAATTTTTAAAGAATTATTTTTTTAATGAAAATTTATACCTCTTTTGCCATTTTGCCAATTCTTTTAAAGTTATTTTCTTCAGGGTTTTCTTCACCTCTTTTAGCTATTTTTTCTCTTTTCACAAATTTTTTACATAGATCTCATTTGTTTCCCCAATATTTCTTCTACTCCTCTTATTGTTGTTGTTGTTGTTTAAACTTCGCTCTTTTTATCTCTTTCTTTAGCTCTTTAAGGAATTCTTATAGAGCTCATGTCTAATCCATTTTTTCCCATGGAGGCTTTGCTTCTACATTTTTTCAAGTCCTATCTTCTTCTAAGTTTGTGCCTTGAGTTTTCCTGTCATCATAGTAGCTTTTTTATGGCCAGATTCTTTCCATCTATCTTTCTTTCTATTTATCTATCTAGCTAGATATCTGTGTCTATCTGTCTTTCCTAATTTTTCTCACCTAATTCTTGACTTTAGATTTTATTTGAGAGTTGGATTCTATTCACCTCTGGTAGAGATGACTGGCTGAGTTTCTGTCTTTTGTGTCTTTCTGCCCCATTTACAGCTTAGTCTGGGAGCCTTTACATTTTTTATTTTTTTAACATGGTATGATCCAACGAGAAAGCTGTTCACTGCCCTCCTGGTTTGCACTCTACTCCATAAAAAGGCTCTTTTACCCTCATGACAACTTCTCCCTACCCTGGAACGGGGTAATGGGGGTCAGAGCTGCTAGATGGCATCCATTCCTGCTCCACACATGGGTCCCTTGGCTTCTCTTTCTCCCTAGGTGTTCACTTCCTTTACCTTCATTGGGCACTGGGATGGTCCTACTACTGCTGTGGCTGCCACCACAGCCTGGTGCTGCTTCTGCTTCTCCTCTGTACTCCTGGCCAGCCCTCACCTCAGTGTTTGTAGACTTTTCTAACTTCCTAAGCTGCTCTATGTTGGAAAAATGATTCATTTTGACTCTTTATGGCTTTCCAGCTCAGAATTTGGTTTGGTACATTTTCTAGGTTGTTGGAGACGGGGTGTAGGAGCAGCTGAGGCAAAATTCCCAACTTTTCACTCTGCCATCTTGACTTCCTGATGAGTGTTCTCAGTTGCTGATCCCTCATTCCTGGAATGTCCTCATTCCTCATCTCTACCTCCTCACTTCCAAGGCTGCTTTCAAGTTTCAGGTAAAGTCTCACCTTCTACAAGAAGTCTTTTCCAATCTGTAATGTTCACACCTTCCTTCTAAGGGTATTTCCAATTTATCCTGTATAAATTTGTGCAAGATTATTCAAATTTCCCCCATTAATTTGACTCTGAGTTCTCTAACAATAAGTACTTTTTTTTTCTTTCTTTCTATGCCTAGAAATTATCATAATGATGGGAAAATAATAGGCATGTAATAAATGCTAGTTGACTGAAGAATCCTAAAATTTTTGTTTTTCCTTGGATTTCCTTGCATACTTTGTCCCTTGATCACTAGTTACTTTTCCTTGGACTTTTGTCCATTACAATTTTTTTTTTCCTTAAAATTTAGTAATTGGAATTTTGTAAGATATTCTAGATATAATTCAGCTTTCTAAAAGTTAGAGCTAAAAATCATCTGAAATAACTGAAAAAATCTAGGCAGCTAGGTGATTCAGTGAATTGGGTATACTATGTGGAATCAGGAAGATGAGTTTGAATCCTTCCTCAGATAATTATTAGTTGTGTGACCCCTGGGCAAGTTATTAACCTCTCTCTTAACCTTAGTTTCCTAATCTGTAAAATGCAGATAAAAGAGTATTCATATCACAGAGTTGTTTTGAGAATCAAATGAGATAGCATATTGTGAGGCCAATCAGTAAGCAAAAGATTTTTCCCACCCATTCAGTAGGTCTCAGGTGGGGCCAACAAAGGGAGGCTTGATTAGAGGCAGGCCCACACCTTTGTGATGCCAATCAGGGAATAAAGACCTTTTCCACCCACTCCAGAGACCTCAGGTGGGGCCAATTAAGGGAAGGTTAATTTGAGGTTCATTTGTAGACAGGCCTAATTCCTTTATTTATTAGGCACTAAGCCTCAGGCCCACACCATTTTGCTGATTGGGTATGAAGCCCTTGGGCCCTAAAAAGAGTATATACACCCAGAAGTTAGCCATTGAGAACTGGGAATTCAGAAGTCAGAAGTGAGAATTCAGAATCCAGCCCAAGGAGGAGAAGTAAGAACTCTGAGATGACAGAGCTTCAGAAAGGGTGTGGAGTGGAGAGCGGAAACCAGGAAGCTGAAGAGATGAGAGAACTGAGTGGGGGAGAGGATGAAGGCAAGCAGACAGTTAAGATTCATGAGTGATTGTTTACAGGAAGGCCCTAGGAGGGGGGAAGGTCACAGGATGACTTGGTTCCTTGCTATAATACTGTATTATAATTTTCTTGTTGCTATATTGAGGTGGGCTTACTGGTTTTGGAATTTAATTACTTCTATATCAAATTGGAGTTATTGGTCTTGGGATTTTATCCTCTGGAGTCTAAATTAATGTTACACTTCCTCTGCCTTATACCTAGAAAGTTTTTCATACTTTGCGATTCCGAACTATACAGGCATGTTCATGGTCATCCTCGAGGTCATGAATCTTGCCTTACTGATACACATATGTAAAGAGCTTTATAAATGATAACTGCCATAATAATAATAATGAATTAGCTATTTTTATATAAATTTGTTATTTTTAATTATTTTAGTTTATGCCAGGCATGGTGATGCACTTTATAATCCCCTCTATAGGGAATACTAAGGCTAGTGGTAAATGGCTTGAGCTTAGGAGTTCTGAGCTGTAATGGAGATAAGTTGGATGCCTGCACTAATTCCAATACCGATATGGGGAGTCTCCAAGAGCAGAGGGCCACTGGGATGCCTAGGGAAGGGTGAACTGGCCTGAGTTAGAAACTTTAAAAAGTCAAAACTTCTTTGCTGATCAACAATGAGATTGGACTCATGAGTGGCCACTGAACTTCCAAACTAGAAGAGATAGACCTAGTCCAAATAAATAAAAATTAAAATCTTAGTTTAACTGATTTGATTGAAGCAACCATTAGGAAATGAAACTGAAACCACTTTGAAGGGAAATGGGATTAATATTTTGTCTTTATTTTGTAAAGATATTACATCAGAGGAAATGTGCTCAAGTGTGTAGTTAAAACTCTTCATAGCATTAATACCTGACTCCAATTGCAAATAACAAATCTAGGCAATAACACCTAATTATTATGATTATATCAGATTAAATTTAATTGCAAAATAACTGTAATTACAGCACTGTGCTATGAAAGCTTTTGTATACAGCAAAAATGAAACTTTTTTGTAAATATCCAATCATTTCATATTCCCTTGGTGTTGATATGTAATAGTACATGAAATATAGGAAGATCTCACTAATTCAGACAAATTGAGGGATGGCCAATACGAACCAGTAAAAAGTCTTGACTAAAATTTTTTAATATAGACATAGTATGCTCTTGTACACAATATAAAAAACTAGATTCTTAAGACCAATCAAGTAGAAGTACTTGCATAGCTTTTGTGCCACAGTAGCAGAAATAAGATAAAGTGAGAAGAACACTGACCAAGAAGTCAGGAGTCTTGCTTCATCATCCTACTTCTGCCTTAAGCTGTGGGACTTTGGGCAAGTAACAGATTCTCTAAACTTTACTTTTCTCATCTAGTTCTAAAATTCTGTAAATATATATATATATATATATGATTATTATTATCAAACGTATATATACATGTTTGTATACATATTCTTGTGTGTTTATACATATGTGTGTATATGTTGTGTGTATATACATATGTTCATATGAGTATGTGTGTGTATATAATGTGGGCATGCACACATTTGACACTAGGTGGAATAGTGGATAGAGCATTGGAGCTAGAGTCAATAAGATCTAAGTTAAATTCAGCCTCAAGATACAAGATGTA
Source organism: Trichosurus vulpecula (assembly GCF_011100635.1). Lineage (NCBI taxonomy): Eukaryota > Metazoa > Chordata > Mammalia > Diprotodontia > Phalangeridae > Trichosurus > Trichosurus vulpecula. The sequence goes on along the minus strand of NC_050574.1, from coordinate 256,885,128 downwards.
ATGTAAGGTAAAAGTCCCTGTCTGTTTTAGTTTCCTCAAGTATAAATTGGGAAACAAACAAACAATAGCATCTTCCTCCCAGACTTGTGAGGATAAAACAACATAATTTTGTGAAGTGCTTTGCAAATCATAAGGTGCTATATAAATTCTAAATGTTATTATGTATCTTAAGTGCTCGATATCAGTTTGTTCTCTTAAGCACACTAAACCTTTCTCTTCTAATGTTGCTTACATTGTTAATGTTTAACGTGAATGACATTTTCTTACATAATGTTGTCAACCCAGCCCATTTCCAAATTACTGAACTGAGAACATTATGTAAGAAACTGAATTAATTGATTTTTGCTAAGTATCACTTGTTAGTTCATAGATCAAAGAATTACAGCATTTTAGAGTTAGGATAATAGACTTGAAGTCCAAAGAATGTCCCCAAAATAATCTCCATTATGACAAACATTATTATTATTATTTTATAATCCTTTTTCCAATGGATTAATTATAAATATAGGCAGTCTAAGATATGCGATGATACACCTTTAAGAAGCAAGGATTTACAATGGAAGGAAATTTATAGATTATCTAATCCACTTCCCTCATTTTACAGCTAAGGAAATCAATGCTGAGAGATTAAGTAAAGGCCTCCAAAGTGGATACAAAATATAAGTTTGATTCATCCTCAAACTTTTACTAGCCATAAGACCCTGGAAAATTCACTTAACTTCTCTCTGTCACAAGTTCCTCAACTGTAAAATGGGGATAATAAAAATACCTCTCCACAGAGCTGTTGTGTAGATTAAATGAGATAATATTTGTAAAGCACTTAGTGTTAGGCACTTAATAAATGTGTGTTCTTCCCTTTCTCCTTCCCTTGTAAACAGAAGACTTATGATCTGAGTTCTATTCCTCAGAATCCACATTCTGTACCTCTTTCCTAAACTAGGTGCCTTCTTGATTCACTCTGATTTACTTAATTGGTTTTCCATAAGCAAATTGCTTTAGTAATAGCCACTTCCTATTTAATAAATCATCACAAAAGTATGACAACTGTCACATTGTCTAGAACAACATCAGGAGCAGGGAAGAAGACATGACTGTTGTGGGAAATGGGATGTTCAATTCAATATACATTTATTATACATCTACTGTGTGTGTGGTGATGGACATACAAATATAAAAATGAGATCTTTTCCATAAAAGAGATAATTATCTAATAGGTGGAATACACTATGTTTACAAAAAGACAAAATTCAGGATAGAATATAAGAGGAAGAATGCAGCAATACAGATAAAGGAATATTTGAGTAAGGAGGAGTCAAGAAAGGCAGGGTGGAAAAGCTTTCACTTGATCCTAGAAGGAAGATGACTTCAAAAGGCAGATAGAAGGAAATAAATAGTACATTCTAGAAGTAGCCCTCAGCCTAGACCCTAGACAAACACTGAGATATGGGAGAGTATGACATGAGATCAAGGAGGAGTTAATTGTCCAGTTTGGCTGGAACAAAGGCATGAAATCAAGCAATGTAACTAGAAAGGTTGATGAGAAGATTATTTTAGTATACAGAAATGTAAAGGGCCAACATGGTTCTTTCTAAGAGACTACTTTTTGCTTATAGCTGAGGTGTCAAACCACTGAATGGTCTGTAATTGCCTACAAAATTCCCCAGTGCAGTAGGAACCACATTAAAATGTAATTGGGAAAGGTTTAATGAAATAAATAAAAATACGATACACCATAGTAATGTTAATTAGTGATTTTTGTCAATATACAGTCCAAAGGGATCTATATCTATTTAGGTTTGACATTATCCTATAGTGTTCTGAACACCACATAGGTATTTTTAGGTAATTTTTTAAGAATACAAAATAATCTACTCTCATATTTAGCACTGAAAGGAACTTTAACAATCATTTTTCCCTAATCCCTCATTTTATAGAGGAGGAAGCTGAAACCTAGAGAAGTGAGGTGACTTTCCCAGAATTTTATGGTTGGTGAACATTAAGGGCACTAAGTCCTAGAGCCCAGCTTTTGAATTCTAGTTCAATATCCTTTTTGTTACCCTTGAGTGCCCCTATTATGGAAAGATATGACATTAGTAAAATTACGGAAGTCATACAACATCCTAGCCATATAAGGCTTCCTGCTACCATGCTCCCAAAGGAAATTTACCTATCCATTATATCCTTTGGTCAGTATACCAATGGCAACAACTAGTCAGTCTGAGAAATTAATCTGGATTAGTGGAAGAGGGTAAGAAAGCAACAGGTAGGTGGGCATTGTTACAAAATATAAACAACCACTCAGGTGACATATAGTATGTGTTTATATGTACACATTACACACATGTGCATGTACATATATTATGTATACATATTTGCATATGTATACATATATATTATCCTCAAACAATTCTTATCACATTTATCTACCATATTGGTCCAAGTTTGGGCCATATGCATGACTATGAGACCTCTTTCTTGGAAAATTTGAAGAGAACACATATCATTATGTACCAAAGCACAATTATATCAAATCACTATAAAAATAGCTTTTCTTACTTTCTCAATCCTGAGTTTTTGTTATCCTTTCTTCTTCTGGTTCAATTCTTACCTTTCTGAATGTTCCTTTTCAACTACTCTGGCTGAATCATGATTAACCTAACACACATGACTATAAGCATATACACTAAAGCTCCACAGTAGCTCTTATTTTCTCTTTACTTTATTCCCTTTCTCTGCATAAATCTCATTAAGTCCCATGGTTCAGCTAACATCTTTATGAAGGTGACTCCCAAACTACCAATGTAGAGTTCTCTCCCAAGTTCTAGTCCCAAATTACCACCTTCTTATTGGAATTTGTACTGGATGGACCTAATGCACCTTCCCCCTACTCCTCTTTTTAACTTTCTAATTTCTTTCAAAGTCACCACCACCTTCTAATCACTCATGATTGTAACCTGGGGGCATTCTTCACTCTTCTCATTCCTTCACTAGACTATTGTTATATTTTCCCACAATTCTACATCCACAGTATCTTACTTATCTATCCCTTCTGGACTATTTTCTCTTGTCTGGTCAATTGCAGGAGCATCCTAATTGGTCTCTATTCCAGTATCTCTGATATTTCTATCACATGAAATTATATTCATGTCAAATTGATATGCCTTAAGTAAATCTTGACAATGTCAATACTCTCAGGAATCTTCAGTGGGTTCCCTATTGTCTCTAGGATAAAGAGATATGGTACTCCTAGGTATTTTATGCTGTCTGGAGTTATTTAAAATAGGGTATCTCTATCTTTTTTGCTGGGGCTTTGTTTGTGCTGTATAGGAATGCTGATGATTTTTGTGGATATATTTTATATACTGCTATTAAAATACAACCTCCTTTGACAAGTGAAGCCTTTCATATTTGGCTCCAAACTTGTTAAACTATATTTTGTGATCTAACCAAACCGGTCTACTTGCTGACTTTTATACGTTACACTACATTTTTTATCTTCATATCTTTATACTCATTACTTTTTTTTATCTTAGAAGCTCTTCAAGTCTCATCTGAAGTGATACTTCTATGAAATTTTTCCTAAACCTGATCCCACTACCCACTATTAGAACTTTCCCCCTTGTCCCTTTTATTCATATTATCTATTTTTTTAATTTACTTAGATTTTTTGTGAGTGTGTTGTATCACTTTAGAAGAATGTAAGCTCCTTAAGGTCCAGTACAGTTTCATTTTTGCTCTCCCAGAACTCAGATCACTGCTTGGCCTATAGAAAGTACTTGACAAATGCCTCTTCACTTGAATTGATTAATTATGAAAGTTTTACAAATATTTCTTTCAATTAGAAGTTTTCTATATTTCAATCGTTGGTATAGGCACTATTCAAATCCCTTCCATACTTTGTAGATAATTTCATGGATTCCATTTGTTGGAAACATTTATTATCTGTTATCCAACTTTCTGTTGATAAGTTACTCCAGATGTAGTTAGGCTGGTTCTCAGAAAATAGACACACTAATTAACATCATAATACTCATAACCAAAGTCTATCCACCTTGGTAGGCTTGTGCCTTGTGTTTATAGATTCCTGTAACTAACCATATTTGGAGAAACTGTCCAGCCTATATTTAGACCAGTGTAGTATATGTTTGGGATCATAGACATTGCTAACATACTAGTCAAAGAAATCTCTAAATGAACTTTAACATTCTACTTCTTTTCTCTGTCGGGCCAGATTAACTTTTGGTGAGGTATCAATCTACTTAGCTGGTCCTAGACCCAGACACACTATTTGATCTCGGAAGTTTTCTGTCCAGCTGCTGCTTTACCTTAACAAACCTCTGGAAACCATGGCCTAGAAATATTTGACTCCCTGTTCCTGTCTCTGATTTCTCCCTCCTTAATATCCTTCTTCATACTCCCCTCTGCCCTACCCCCCCATCCACATACATTTTGCTCTGGGGAATGTAATTAAATATTACTATTATGCGTTCTGGAAAGGGAATGTCAATCTACTGACTAATTTTGCTAACTACTCATAATACTACTAAATACTTTTAATACTAACTAGTCTTATGACTTCAAAGTCTAAAACACACTTCCCTTGTCACCTCTCTCCTATAATATACATTATTTTGTCTCTACACTATTAGAATACAATCTGCTTAAAATCAGGGATTGTCTTACTCTTGTATTTGTATCCTCAATGATTACCACATAGAAAGAATAAATGCTTTTTTCAATCATTCATTCATTCAATGCCATATTAATTGACATCCAATATTGACCAATGAAAACATGCCAAAGTTTATAAAAGATGTTAGCACTCATGAAGCACTAAATGTCATTGTATTTAAGATTTTTTGATTTTATATTATATATATATATATATATATTCATATGAAAGTTTTTATATTTAAGCATTTTTATTTGTATAATATATGTGTATATACATGTACATATATATAGTTATATGTGTGTGTGAAAGTTTATGTTAATTTTCTTAGTGACTTCCTTGATTTGAAGTATATGATAATGGAAACTACATGATTAGATTCCAATTTCCTGGGAAGAGGAGAGACAAAACAAAACATCAAATTCTTCCTTTCTAGGTCTTACCTCCCATCTCCAAAACAAGCCCTTTCCTAAAAAAAAGAGCAGATTTTCTTGAATTTCAATCCTGTTCAATATATATATTTTAAATTCCATAACTTCATATGAAACATATTGTTAGTCTTGTCCTGGTTTATAGTATTAAGCCTTCTATATCCCTTAAACAGTACCTTTATTAAAAGTAATTGAAAAATCTGTGGACAAATTTAGGTCTTTAAGAAAGGAAAGTTTATGACTTTCAAATTAGACTACATAGTTTACCTCCAGATATAATTGCTTCAGGCAGATACATATGATGGAGAAGTGGTTTCACACAATCGCTTGTATGCTATGAAAGTATTTCTTGCCCACAAGTGATAAGCTGATACTTAGAGAAAGCTTCACTTACAAAGATAAGTAATTTTGTGCTTATCACTCAAAATTTTCTGATGCATGATTCTGAATTTTCTTTATTTTTCATATAGTGACCCAAATAATTAGATATATCATGAAGAGGGAAAAAAATGCTTCTCAGAATTTATATGCTCTGAGTGCATATAATATTTCATTTTCAAATAAAATTTTAATGTATTCCATAAATATGTATAGAACTTTACATATGTATGTAAAATAAAACTGAAATTAATAATTCATTTAATCATTCAGTTAGTCATCCAGACAAAAGCGTTTATTAAGTGCTTCCTTTTTGCCAGGAATAGTTCTGAACACTAGGGAAAGCCAAAAACAATAACAACAAGAACAAAACAAGAGAAAAGAAAAGAAAATATCCTACCCTCAGAGAGTTTACATTATAATTAGGGAGAAATATGTAAAGAACTAGGTACATGCAAAATACATACTGAGTAGATGAAGGTTATCTACAATCATAAGGCTAATTAGCAAAGACAGGTGTGGGGGGGACAGAGAGAATTAGTACAGGAAATGGGAAGAAGAGGAAAGTCAGCACCATAATGAGCTAATTTTATACCGAAGGCAAGAATATAAAATTCATACACACACTCTTTCATTGGCATGTTTTGCTTGGGATAATATATTTATAGCTTACTTATTTTCTTCTGAACCCCACTAATTTGAGTTTCTAAAGTATATGGCTCTCTTGCCTAGCCAATGTTATGGTTCTAGGATGAAAGGTCAGGAAAAAAAGACAGTTCTGTTTTTAAAAATGCTTAGAAGTTTTGTGAACTTTCAGTATAATACAGTGTAATAAGAATATAGATTGAGAGCTAGGAAGGAACTAAGAAGTAATTTAGTCCACCAACACACTTTCCCCCCACCCCCACAATGGTTTAAAAGTGGTTTGTGGTTGATGGGATTCTTATGAAATTAAATTTGCTTTTTCATTAGGATCACCAGGTTACACTGTTTAATTCCCCATATTTACTGTATTTATACGTAGACATCTGAGAACATGGAATTTATTGCTAGATTTCTTCTTGGAGATTATTTAAATTATTGGTCTCTCTTCTGCTATTCTTTCTATTCTGAACTTGGTGGACATATTTTGGCAGATTTCTACTTCCTCTCCATCTTACCTTGAAGCACTTAATCAGATTGTCAAGATTCCAGGTACAAATACTTTACCCAATACTCCAATTTTGATATAGCCCTGACTGCTATTATTTTTAAGTCATTTCTGGAAACTAAATACCATTATTAGCTACCATTTTTAACCTACTGTTGATTTACAAAATCTGACTTTTCAGTCTAAATTTCCTGACTTTAATCAGCAGTAGTGAAGCAAACATGTTCTGTGTCCCAATTCAACTCAGATTGGGGCTGCCAAGAAGCTTCCCCCATCCACTATTTTTATCTTCCTATAAGGTCTTGCTTTATTTAGTGTATCTCTAACACATGCATTATACACTCTTATGAATTACTTTCTATGTTTGTATCTTATCTCCCAACTATGATGTAAGCCCTATGAGAAAGGAAATGTGACTTTCCTAAACTTCTGTTTCAACAATCCAGCTAGCAGCTTCTGTGGGGGTGTAAGATCCACCATCAACCAGCACCCAGAAAGCTGCCAACACAGGTCCTTTTGATCTACTTTACTTAAGGAAAGCAACGTTAAGGGGTTAACAATCTTACTTTAATCCAGCATACAAATATAATTTGCTTAGTTCAGGGGAAAAAACCAGCACACTGAATTACAGACCAGATACAATTCAACATCTGGATGTACAGCCAGGGAGCTCATTATAACGGCTGGCCCAGAGTCACATGCCACTCCTGCTGTGGCTCAGAACTCTGAGTGAGGACACTAACCTCTGTGCTTATATATCCTGTTCAGGGCCCCTGAAGGGCCCCAACCTCACCCAGGCTGGGCGTGGAAAAGTTCCCCACCCCCAATATCACATCAGATACAAATCAATGGCTCCCAATTGTCTCAGTGCTGAGAAATACAAAAACAACCCACTTTATCTGCCCCATTCAAACAAAGGCCAGAATCATTAAGGCCAACAGCAAAAAGTCCCACCTTAATTACTATTACAACTTCCTATCTCCATCTATTCCTGCCCCCACCTTATCCCATGACTAGTATAGTGTTTTAGATGTGGTTGATGTTTAATAAATATTTGTGGAATAAATCAAATGATAAGGTTAACCCATTTGATATTAGTATATGTACATTGGTACATCTATTTCATTCTCTGCAAAGCCCCAAATTAACTGGACTGCTTAAGTTAAAAAAAAAAGAGGAGGAATTGAAATTGTTCTGAGTCCTGAAGTAAGCCAGAAAAACTAGGAGGTAAAGGTGAAAGGACTTTAAACAAATGTTTGACAGTGTCAATGTATAGAGCCAGGAAACATAACAGTTTAGCTTCAGTGAAGTTTGTGGAAGGAATTAAAGTGAAGAAGACACAGAACAGGTAGAAAGGGGCCAGGTTATGAAGAGCTTGAGTGCCAAATAGAGTTTATATTTGATACCGGAAATAATTAGGAAACCCACTGAGCTCACTGGGCAGGGGAGTGATATGGTCAGGCCTAAGCATTAGAAAAATCACTGTGGCAGCTGAATGAAGGATAGATTGGAGGAGGGAAAGATGAATCAGATAGCAGGTAGTCTATTATAATAATCCAATAATTCAGGCAAAAAGTGACGAGGATCTGAATTAGGTTTGCGGTTGCGTGGGTGAAAAGAAGATTTATATGAGAGACACTGTGAAGTTAGAGATGACAGGATTTGGCAGCAGACTGGATGTAGTAAGTCAGAGTGAGAAGTTGAGGATAACACTGAAGTTGGAAGCCTAAGTGACTAGAAGGATGCTGATTTTCTTGACAGTCATGAGGAAGTGTGGAAGAGGGAAGAGTGTGTATTGGTGTGGGGGAGGAGATGCATTCAGTTGTGTATGTGTTGAATTTGAGATGTCTATGGAATATATAATTTGAAATGTTCAAGAGGCAGTTGGTGATGTGGAAGTAGAGCTCAGGAGAGAGACTATATTATCTATCTATCTATCTATCTATCTGGGAGTCTTGCGCATTGAGATATAATAATTGATCCCATGGGAGCTGATGAAATCACCAAGTAAGATAGGAGAGGGCCCAGAACAGTACTTTGAGGACACCCATGGTTAGGGAGTCATCACATTGACAAAGAAACCATGAAGGTGACCGAGGAATGGTCAGACAAACAAAAGGAGAAAAAGGAGTGAGTAGTACCACCAAAATGCAGAAAGCAGGAAGTTTCCAGGGGGAGATGATCAACAGTGTCAAATGCTGCAGAGAGGTCAAGAAGAATGAGGATTAAGAAAAGGCCATTAAATTTGGAAACCAAGAGATCATTGATATTTCTTTTGTTTAAAATATTTCTAATATTGATTTTTCTCATATATACTTTAATTATAAAATAAACAATCACATAATAGCTCCCATTTATGTATTGGTTTGAAGTTTATGAAGTATTTTAAATACTTGATCTCATTTGATCTTCATGACAATATTGTGAGGTAGGGCCTATCACAATCTGCAATCTACAGATGAAGAAACAAGCATTAAAGACGCTAAGTGACTTGCTCAGTCAGGGTCACACAGCTTATAAAGTCTAAGGTGAGACTTGATTTCAGGTCCAGTGTTCAACCGTACTACAACACAGCCTTTCAAAATAAGGACAAAGTATCACAATGGATCAAAGAAAAAAAGAAAAGCTCTAGAGTAAGGAGGATATAGATGCAAGTACTGCCTCTGAAATATACATTCTATAAAAGTGAAATGGGCTGCATTGGAATGGGTTCCCTCTACTTGGAGATATTCAAATAGAGAGTGAGCAGAGACTTGTGTATTTTACAGAGGGGAATCTTCTTTTGTGTGAGTTGAACTAGATGGTCAATGAAATATCTTCCAACTCTCAAATCCTAGAATTCTATGATACACTAGTGATTCTATTCCAGTAACTTAACTACTCTGGGCCTCAGTTACATAATTTGTAAAATGATGATAAAAATATTCCAGATAAAAACTATTTGTTTTTGGCAGCTAGGTGGCACAGTGGATAGAGTGCTGGGCCTGAAGCCAGGAAGACTCATTTTCCTGAGTTCAAATATGGGCTCAGGCACTTTACTAGCTGTGTGACTCTGGGCAAGTCACTTAACCCTGTTGGTCTCAGTGCCTCATCTGTAAAATGAGCTGGAGAAGGAAATATCAAACCACTTCAGTATCTTTGCCAAGAAAACCCTAAATGGGTTCACAAAGAGTCCAGACATAACTGAAATGAATGAACAACCACAACAACAATAACAACAAAAAACTTAAAAAAAATTAACTATAAAATCAAGGCAAAGCAAACACACACACACACACACACACACACACACACACACACACACACACAATTTAATAGGGTAGGTAAGTTTAAGACTAATTTAGAAAGAAGTTTCTGAGCTGGTTCAGTGGGTGAGTTCCTACATGAGATGTTCCTTACACCAGTTAAATACTCCCAATCCCCAGTCTTCTCTATATACACATACAAAAGAACCACACTATGTACAAATATGTATCATCTTGGTTCTTTTAAGTTTAGCTGCATTGAGATAAAAATAAATATTTTGGATTTATATGAAGCAAATACTGGGAAGCAAGTGATATTGTCACATATGATTTTTAAAATAGTAAGACTTTTAACAAATTTTCATTTTTACTCACCCTTTCCTCATCCCCACCCCAAAATATGGAGCAAGCTTTCAGTCAATGAGGATTACAAGAGATTTTTTAGATGAAAAAGAGATATAGGCGTTAGCTTTAATTTCAGCTACAGTGCTCACTGATCCCCAGACCAAATATTAACTCCTCTGGAGATAGCAACAATATGAGCAAGAAAGCTCTTCTAAATTATATTGTGTACTCGTATAATATTTAATAAGACTATGCGAAAAATTAGAACACCAGGACAGCAGAGAATGATAGAAATGTTTGGCCTTGCTTCCCTAGGAGAGTCATTCATTTTAAATCTGTTTTTGTTGTCCTTTGTTTTGTCTTACTTTGTGATTCTACTGATTGTTTTCCACATTTTGAGAAAGAAAGCTAAGGTTTTACTTTGTTTTGTTTCATTGACACATTAAAGAACAGATACTGCATATATTTCACAGAACATTTCTGTTAATTATAGCTTTCTTGGCCTATAACTCTCCACTTATAATGCCACAGTTGGAGACCAATAATTTTGGACTAAGATTCTCAGTTACTTTCTAGTTTTTAATTTTCTAGTGTTTAAATGTAATTATTAAAGAAGAAAATGAAAATCTGTTTCTGTATTTTATTATAGCTGAAATTCATCTTCATACTTTTTATTTAAGGCAGGCACCCAGAGTTTCTCCTCATCATTTCCTACCTGGCTGTTTTCCTAGACTTCATCATCTCGAGAAACTGATCATTCTTTCATTCTGCAAGATGAAATTAAGTCTGAAATTCACACATTCTCAGTTCCTTCTGTTGTTAGGCCTTTTCTCTCTCTGATTGGAGAGGATTGAGGATAGATATTGGATGAAATACAATCTGAAACTTAACATCCACAGATCATTTCCTACCCTATTGCCCTTCCTCTCCATAACCCTTCTTCCAGCTTTTTTATCTTCTCCTATTAGATTATGAGCTCCTTGAAGGCAAGAAATGTCTTATGCCATTCTTTGTATCTCCAGTGCCTGATACATAGTAGGTATTAAATAAATATTTATTGACACTGATTCTTTTGGAAGCTTGCCCTATAACCACGATCAGTGATTTTTTTTTAACTTTTTGAGATTGTGGGGTCCTCACTTTTCATGACTTAGATCTTCCAAATCTCAATGTGTGTAAAGTGAGGCAAGGTTGTGTGGTACAGTGGCAATATTAGACTACATGATCCCAAAGGTCCCTTCTGTCTCAAATTTTTTAGATTAGAACAACTATTAATTTATATCATAGACCCATGTATAGGAAATGAGGTTTTTTTAAGTTAAAAGGGACCTGAGTGATCAGCTTAGATTTCTAAGTAACATGCTCAATGTCATACAAATGGCAGAAGCAGAACGCAAGTCTTCCAATGATTACAATATAGTCAAACATAATAACAATAATAATAGAGGTTTAAGGTTTGCAAGATGCTTTACATGTATTTTCTCTTTAAGACCAATTCCAGTGATCATATCTGGAAACTTGATGTCATGTACACAAAACATTTGGTAGACTAAGTGGATATTTTACATTTCATCTCCTTTTGGGGTGTTTGTGTAAAACATGGTTGGATAATCATCTCTACAAGTATATCGCCCATATCTATATACACTGCACTTATTTCCTTCCTGAGCTCAAGTCCCACATTACCAACTGCTTACTGGATTTGTCCAGCTGGATGTCCCTTAAGTGTCTTAAGTGCAAAATATCCATAAAAAGAACTCATGTTTTCCTCCAAATCTTTTCCTTTTTCTAACTTCCTTATTTCTTTTGAGGGTGCCACTATCATTCTAGTTATATAGCTTTGCAACCTAGGACTTGTCTTCCGCTCTTCACTGTCACTTACTCCTCATATTAAATAATCTACCATGTCTTATCAATTCTCTTTCCACAGTACATATCATTTTCTTCCTCTTCTGTGAATGTATATGCCCACCACCCTGTTTTAGATCCTGATCACATTTTTCTTGGTATGTTATATGAAACTGATTTTCCTGTCTCCATTCAACATTTAAAGCATTTCATAATTTGGCTCCTACTTGCCTTTCTAGGTTACTATTACTATTTATTTATATTTATCCAATTAAAATTTCAGAGCAGTTCTACAGAAATACATTTAGAGCTTTGATGTTAGTTACATAATAAAGGGATTAAAAGAGCTAAAAAGTATAAGAGACGAAAAATAAGCTCAACTAGATAGGTCTTAAATTTGCTTGCTATTCTCTAGTGTTCTTTTTCTTTGCAATTTCTGCTATTTAAAATGTTTGCACAAGTATTCAAAATGTCTACATTTCTTCTCCAAATGGCATCAAAAATAGAAAAAAAATCAACAAAATATATAATTAGATCAGTATTTCACTTGTTTCACAATAGTGTTTGTATACATCTGACATTTTCCCCATGGCAATCTTCATGATCTCATCTCTGCTTAGACACTTAATTTGTGTCCGCACAGGTAAATAAATTTGAAACCAGATACATAGACCTAGACAATTCAAATCAAAGGCAATCTACAAACTTGACTTGTTGAACAAGAGAGATCAAGTCTCAACTACTTAGATAAATGATGTGCATTCATTTGATCCACTGTATTGTTAACTTCCCATTTCACTTTGCCAACAAAAAACTCTTCCAAGGAATGACAAAAATAGGGGATACCAATTATATTGGGAGGCAGCTTTTTCTTAGCTCATTGGCCTTACAAAAACAGCTGGTGGGATGACTGGCTGTAGTTTGCTGGCCCTGATTTAAATTAACATTGGCTATTGTTCTCTATCCATGTGTCTTTGATTGACATAATCTACAATTCATTTTGTTCTTCTTCAATGGTCTGCTATCTCATCTATTGATGCAGACCGAAACTCTCCTTTAACTTAGTAGAGAGTCTTCAAGAGTAGCTAGAATCCAAAAAAACAACAATTATCCTATAGCCAACTTGATTATAAGCCTATTTGTACGTAGCTACAACGCGTATTGACAACAGTTTCAACATATCACTGAGCCGTTTGGCTAAGCCTACAGTTTGGAAGGAAGTTCTGGAGTTTGTGCTTTTTACTGGCCTAGACTTCAGGAAACTAGCATTGCTTCCAATTCTTGATGAGGTTCCAGAAGAAGATTTCAATGTAAGTTCTATACTACACATATATTGGTGGTGGTGTTTCTTTTTCTTGGTCCATAGGTGCCATTTGCTGAGCATGCATTGATTTGCAAGCATGTGTAAATATATGTCACTTCAAAATTGGCTCAGTGCTTTTTCCGCATAATAGGTCACTTCCATTTTGTTAATTTGTTTATAGTTTAGGAAACTGTCATAAGGTTATAGAGGTCTGATTTAGGACATCTAACTGGGAAGTAAGACTCTTCAGTGTAGAAATTAGAAAAGTAAAGATGAATACATGCAAGGAAGTAAATTGATTTTCTTAAAATCAGAATTACTCTTTATTAAGTAAAATTAGGGATTATATAACAGATAGATAAACTTTACAGTGAATCCTTTGGGGCAGGATATTAACAAATTAATAAATATAAATCCTAGGATTTGTGAGGGCAGCTAAGTGGCACAGTGAATAGAGTTTTCAGCTTAGAGTAAGGAAGAATTAAGTTTAAATCTGTTCTCAGAAACTTACTAGCTGTGTGATCCTGGCAAGTAACTTTACCCTGTTGCCTCAACGTCCTCATCTGTAAAATGAGCTGGAGAAGAAAATGGCAAATCATTCCAATATCTTTGCCAAGAAAACCCCAAATGGAGTCATGAAGGGTCAGACATAACTAAACAACAATAAAAGGAATTTACATTAAATTATAATTTATATATATATATATACATATATATATGTATATATATAAATCCTAGGTGCCATACTAATCAACAAACTCCTTATTTTAGTAAATATTTAGTTGTAGACTTAATTTTGGACACTTACTGATTTTTAAACTTATCTTACCTTTTCTCAAGGCTGTTATGAAAGGATATCCATCCTAGGAACTTATTTTTAGGGTATCTGTGTATGAGAACAATGCTAATCTGAAATCTGTTGCTGCTTCTGAGCTAAGGTTTTAGGTAGTAGAGACTTATAGTCTCAGGAGAACTGAACTATATCATCTAAAGAAAAAATTGTTGTTGTCATCTGTTTTTGATGAGGACCGATGTCATTATGGTGGGAAGTCTTGATTTGTGTGTGAATTGTATTTATGTGAGGCAGAAGAGCACAAAATCATCAGCCTCAGTCTCTCTTCCAGAGTCATCAAAGTCCCGTGGCAGGACAAAAGTCAAGACAACTGATGATGGCCTGGGATACAATGAATGACATTGGTATCTTAAATGTATAACCAAGCTCCAAGCACTCCACAGCACCAGCTGCAGTCACCTTTGTGGCTGTTGGAACAAATTGTTCTTATCCATCCATTCTACAAGGGGAAGTCTTCACATGACTGAGGTAGACATCCCCCTAACTCACCATCATTTTTGAGGCCCATCAGCTACCATCAATCTGATTTAGCCCACCTGCCAAGATGATTTACCTGGGGTGTGGCTACTGCATATGCTATAGCTTTTTGGAGCCACAAGTGAGAGTTGAGTGCCAAGTACACACTAAAGGTGGATGAAACAGCCCTGGAAAGGGCTCAGCAAGGCCTCACACTAGAGGTGCTAGCCCTCCTTGAACACCCCTACACAAAGAAAAATAAAGTGATGTTGACACCTCAAACGTCTTCTCTGTCACCCTGTGATAGTACTTCCTCCCTTAAGGCAAGCATATACAGCACTGAAAAATAGAATTGAGTTAAGAACAGTGTGCTTGCAACTCAGGTACTTGCTAGCAGATGTGTGGTAGCTAGCGGGGTATAAAATAGTCTGATTGTGAGCTCTCATAAATATAACATTCCTTTCCTGGAAAGATCTCTCTATCTTCCCCCACCCCCCGCCAAACTTTTTTTCCCCCTTTTTTTCTCAGCTCCCCTTTCTAGTTCTGCAGCTTAGGACAGTTAGCTCACAAGAAGATTCTTCACTAAAACAGGACTTCCTTCAGTTTCAAAGCTACTCCAAATCTCAGACTTTTCCTCTTATGAATGATTTAAATCTTTATTTTCCTTAGCATAAAACAAGAAAAGCTCAACACAGTGGTTTCCAAACAATATAATTCATAGGTAATACTGATCAAAACATTCAGGAAGCCAGATAATGCTTTAAAAGCACATTTATGTCTCTCAATCAGATTATCCACTGCTTTTGCTCTGTAGAATCTCAGATTAATCTTAAATAAGGGTCAGTAACCTCTTTAATTCTGTTGCCAGTGGGTCTAAACAATGCCTAAAGATACTACTGATTACCACTGATAGGTCTAAAGTATAAGAAGGGAAAAAAAGAAAGAGAAGGGAAATAAAAAGAGACAAGGAAGGAGATAAAGAGGAGAAGCAAAAAGGAATAAAGAGCAAAAAAAACAAGTGAATATCATATAAAGTGATAGCGTAACACCATTTGACTGATGTAACTACCATATGACTACACCTATCCCATACCTTTAGGTAGGCTCTCATTGCCTCACTGGTTAGTGTAAATGTTTAATTTTCTAATTCTTGGGAAATCAGATGCTAATCCATTGACTACTAAGCAAAATTCAGTGGTGAATTAGCCCTGCTTTTTTGTATGTGTTTGAGTTGTGCATTGCATTATTTTTTTAGTCAGAGGAAATATTAAAATGTTAGCATATTTAGGAAATATAATTTTGATTGCTAATTGTTTAGTAAGAAGTTTTAATAACTAAAATGCTAATTAAACATCATAACATTTAATATTCTATTTTTCTTTATTATGATTTATCATAATATGTGCTTTTCACCTAAAACTTTTTAAAATAATATTTTATTTTTTCCCAATTACATGTGACACCAATTTTTAACATTCTTTTTTTTTTAATTTTGAGTTCCAAATTCTCTCCTTCCCTCCTTCCTCTTTCCTTGAGATGGTAAACAATTTCATATGGTTTATACATGTGCAATTGTGCAAAACATATTTTCATTTTAATCATGTTGTGAAAGAAGACACAGACCAATTAAAAAATGATGAAAAAATAAAGTTAAAAATAATATTCTTTGATCCGTATTCAGAGTCCATCAGCTCTTTCTCTGAATGTGAATGGCATTTTTCATCATGAGTCCTTTGGCATTGTCTTGGATCATTGTATTGTACCTGAAACTTTGAATGAATTATTAGAGGAGATATTTTGATTCCTTTCGTTTTTTAAAGTTTCAGTACTAATATAGCTAAACAATCAGTAAGTATTTAAGAACCACTATGTGTTCAGCACTGTGCTAAGGTCTGGATGTAAAAATACAAAAAATGAAATTACTATATAATAAATATATAAAGCATCAACGTAAAATGAATAAAAATACATACCCAAAGTAGTTAAATAAAACATAGGTTGGGAGGGAGGACAATAGTAGTTGGGAGGCTCAGGAATGGTTTGTTGCAGAAGATGGTGCTTGAGCTATGTCTTAAAGGAAGAGAAGGACTTCATAAAGTGGAAATATAAAAGAGGAGTTCATCTCAGGCATGTGGCACAACCTGTGCAAAGGCATGGTGAAAGGAAACAGAGTAACATGTGAGAACAGAAAGAAGACCTGAAATAATGTTTAGGATTGGGAGAAATATTGAAAGAGGCTAGTGGGTCAGGTTCAGTGGTGGGATTCAACCAGTTCATACCAGTTCACCAGAACCAGTACCTAATTTTAGGTTGGGTTTGCCAAACCGGTTGTCAGCAGGGAAGGGGCCTGCGCCCACCATGTCAGCAGTGGGAGTGGTGCCTCAGCTCCGGTTCCATGGAGAACCAGTTGTCAATTCATTTGAATCCCACCACTGATCAGGTTGTGTAGAGATTTAAAAGCCAAAAAGCAGAGTTGATACGTTATTGTTAAAACAAGAGGAAGCCACTCAAGTTGATTGAGTAGGAGACTCCCATGGCCAGATCTGAGCTTAAGGAAAATGACATTGTCAGCAGTGTATAGGATGGACTGAAAGAGAGACACCTGAGATTGGGAGAAAAATTAGCTGGTTGTTGCAATAATCTAGATGAGAGATAATGAAGACCCAAACTAAAGTGGTGGTTGTATGAGTGAAGAGAAGGGATTGGGTGTGTGACATTGTGGAAGGGTTACAGAATAAGTGAGAAGAGAGGAAGTGGATGTGGTGAATGTAGAGATATTTTTCATGTATTTGGTTAAAAAAGAGAGAAGAGATATAGGATGCTAGCTTTGAGGATAGACACTCAATCTCATAGAAGATTGCCTCTGCATCTTGATTCTTGTCACAAAGGGGCAATTAGAGCCCAAGCATTTTGTAAGCCCCTCATTCTCCCTCCCCTCATACACTAACATTGAAGCCTTATCAATGTCATCTCAGAGTGTAGTCAGTCTAACACTGAAAAAAAAAATGATACTTGACATCAACCTTAGACTCTAGATTTCGTTCATTATTACAGAGTATTTTTCAGATCAAGAGAAACTAGGGGGAAAAAAAACAACAAACAGAAAAAAATAAACTGTAGCAAAAGCAGAAGAATAATAGCAAGTAAGAAAATGGCAGACAGAAGAATTGAAGGATGAGATGGAAGTGGGGAAAGTGGAAAGCTTCTTTATAAATCAGTAGGCTTTAAAAAAAACTTTCTCCATTCACTGAGTTATACTTTTTAAACATCCAAAGAAAGATGCCTGAGCAAGCCCTAGGGGTGTTATTATGGCAGAATTTTTTCTCTTATTAATGCTAGCAACCAGATGATCTAACACATTTCTGCGTGAAAACGGTTTCTGAACAATAGCCATACCTCAGCAGTCTGTACTCAATTTAAAAAAAAGTCTCAATATTATAACCACTGTTTTATTATGGATCAACGTGCTTAAACAGCCCATGTGGTGGATGTGACTCACACCTGTATTTGCTTGGCATTTAGTTACAGTGTGCCTATAGAGTTCACCTTATTATGAAACTCCAACATCCCCAAGACCATTGTTTGTCTTGGTTAAGCCTTAAAAAGAACCTCCTTCTTTAAGATCACAGCATTTCCACATGATTATCAGAATCTCACTACCCATTCTCCAAATCTCACATTTCCTGGTGACACAGCTGAGGCCACAGGGATTTAGAAACTTCTCCCCTTCCTTTTTTAAATATAAAACAGCAGTTTGTTTTTTTTTTTACTCACATATATACATGCACCTCTAAAACCTACCAGGAAATCAAATGATAGGATCTGCATCTCATTTTTCTTCATTTTCAGAGTGCCACGGATTGAAACTAACTCATTATTTGTTCATCATCCATGTTCTGCTCTAATTATCTCAGAGCATACATATCCCCACCCTTTTTTGCATCTTTTTACCCAAAGGATCATTCAGATAGTTATAGTTTGTCACTGGCTTGAGGCACAATTTCTATGGCTCAGAAAAAAAGACCCTGAAAATGATGTTCTTATTTTATAATTATTTTGGTTTCATGCAAAAGATGACAATTAGGAAACAGAGCACATAGCCAGCTATTATTGACAAGGTTTATAATTTACAGATTATTATTAAGTATAATTTCTTTGTGGAAAAAAAATGGAACTAAGTGACACATTATTCTAAAGTTACCCATGCTGGGGTATACATTGCTATAAGATAAGCCTGCATAACCTGTGGCCTGTGGGCATGCCAAATGGTTTTGGGTGGCACATGAAGAAAGTAGAGGATGTTTCGCTCTACATTTTTCACGGGCCTCCTGAAATCCTTTGGTGGACCACAAATTGTGCAGGCCTGCTCTAAGGCAGTGTTACATTCCTCCCTAATTAAATCCCTATCTCACTCCCAACAGAAACTATTCCATGTATTAAATTTCTTTCTTTAGCTTCCCACACCTGCCTCAATTGAGAACTGTGTCTCTTACTTTCCTGAAAAAAAAAAATGAAATGGAGACAAGATGGCAGAGTAAAAGCAGGGACTTCCTTGAGCTCTCCACCAAACCCCTCCAAATACTTTTAAAAAATGACTCTAAACGAATTCGAGAGCAGCAGAACCCACAAAATGACAGAGTGAAACAAATTTCCAGCCCAAGACAACCATGAACGTCGACAGCAAAGGTCTGTTGCACCAGTCTGAAAGAGGAGTGCAGTCCAGTGTGGGCCACCGGCACCCAAGGGGCCAGAGCAGACCTTGGGGCTCTAAAACACTGGCAGCTGTGGTGGTTTCCCGACTTCTTAACCCACAAATACCAAAGACAACTTGGAAAGTCAATAGGAAACATCTGTCAGACCTGAGTGAGAGAGGAGCACAGTCTGGCCCCAACCCCAAGGGGGCGGCATCAGCAGCAGCAGTGGCTGCTTCCAGAGCTCTCAGTCCACAGGTGGTGGGAGGATCAAGCAGGAATCTCTTTGCTGGAGCTGAGGCAGGATTCTCTTGCTTTGTCTGTGCTTTGATCTGAGTGGCAATTCTGGGTGGCGGTACTGGGATGAAGAGGAGCACTGGCATGGCAGAGCTTGTGGCAACAGTGGAGAGGGAATCCTCCTCACAGTTCCAAGGCAGAAAAGAGTGCTTGAGGTAACTCACAGAGCAGAGCACTGGCCAGGAGAGGAGTAAACACCTCTCCTTTGATCATACCACTTTTGAAGAACTGAAAATGTACAGTTGCCTAGAAAAATATCACTGCAAACAACTGCACAAAACCCCTGAGGCTTGGATCAGTATACTTTCTATGATGAAGAAGAGACCTGCTTTAACAAAGAGCTAAAAAGTCAAGTAATTGGCTGGGAAAATGAGCAAACAGCAAAAAATAATCAGACTATAGAATCTTACTTTGGTGACATGGAAGATCAAAACATACACCCAGAGTGGTTGGGGGTGGAGCCAAGATGGTCACGTGAAAACTGCATCTTACTGGAGCTCTCTCACAAGTTCTATCAGATTCCTATAAAAAGGTGAATCTGAGCAGATCTGAGAGAGTTGAAACCGGGAGCAGTCTGAGTGAGGCAAATTTCCAAGACAGGAGAGTCCAAAAGGCCAACAGGATGAATCCGTAGGCTGGGAGAGCAGTTGGCATGCAGAGTGCTCCAGACAGCACAAAAGTGGAAGCAGCTGCAGAAATCAATGTGCGAGACAGGCTGGGAGAAAGCTGGGCAGCCAAAACCGGTGGAGATCCCCTGGCCTCCCAACACAGCAGCGTTATGCCTCTGGCCATGAGACATCAACTCCTGAGGCTTGCGGCCCAAAGGTATGAAACACAGTCTTCTTGAACTTCCGGAAGACATGATGGCCAGGTAAACAGCTCTAATCTCTGTCCCCACCCCCACCCCCGACCCAGAGAATTCCTTGGGAAAAAATACTGGAATAGAGAAGACAGAAGTGGGGTTTCTGTGGCCAAGCAGTGTGATTTCCTGAGTCCCAGAGGGGCAGAGCCAGCAGGGGTCATTGCCAGGGCCCAGATGTACCCTTTCACCCACAGGGGAAGAGGCAGACACCAGCACAAACAACAAAGAGCTGAGACCATTGCTGAAGAGCAACATATATGCACCAAGTGGTAGGGCATGCAAATTCTCAGAGGAGAGGTTAAGGGAGTTACAGGAAGAAGCAGACAGCAAAACTATAGGAATGGGAGACCTCAACCTCCCCCTCTTTGAACTGGATAAATCTAACCTCAAAATAAATAAGAAAGAAGTTAAAGAGGTGAACAGAATTTTAGGAAAGGCAGATATGATAGACCTCTGGAGAAAACTGAATGGGGATAAAAAGGAATATACTTTCTTCTGAGCAGCACATGGCACATACTCAAAAATTCAAAAATTGACCATGTACTAGAGCATAAAAATCTCACAATCCAGTGCAGAAAGGAAGAAGTAGTCAAAGCATACTTTTCAGATCATGATGCAATAAAAATTATTTGTAATAAAGAACCATGGAAAAATAAGCTAAAAATTAATTGGAAACTAAATAATCTAATTCTAAAAAATGAGTGGGCCAAAGAACAAATCAGAGAAACAATTAATAGCTTCATTCAAGAAAATGACAATAATGAGACAACATATCAAAACTTATGGGATGCAGCAAAAGCAGTTCCTATGGGAAGTTTTATATCTCTAAATGCTTACATGAATAAAATAGAGAAAAAGGAGATCAATGAATTGGGCATGCAACTGAAAAAACTAGAAAAAGAACAAATTGAAAATCCCCAATTAAATACCAAATTAGAAATACTGAAAATCAAATGAGAGATTAATAAAATTGAAACCAAGAAAGCAATTGAATTAATAAATAAAACAAAGATCTGGTTTTATGAAAAAACCCATAAAATTGATAAACCTTTGGACAATTTGATTAAAAAAAGAAAGAAGAAAATCAAATTACCACTATCAAAAATGAAAAGGGTGAATTCACCTCTAATGAAGAGGAAATAAAAACAATAATTAGGAATGATTTTGCCCAATTGTTTGCCCATAAATTTGACAACCTTAGGGATATGGATGAATATCTACAAAAATATAAATTGCCCAGGTTAACAGAAGAGGAAGTAAAATTTCTAAATAACCCCATCTCAGAAAAAGAAATTGAGCAAGCCATCAATGTACTCCCTAGGAAAAAATCTCCAGGGCCAGATGGTTTTACATGTGAATTCTATCAAACATTTAAAGAACAATTAATTCCTATACTTTGTAGACTATTTGGGAAAATAGGTGAAGAAGGAGTCCTACCAGATTCTTTTTACGACACAAATATGGTACTAATACCCAAACCAGGTAGAGTCAAAACACAGAAAGAAAATTATAGACCAATTTCCCTAATGAATACTGATGCAAAAATTTTAAATAAAATATTACCAAAAAGATTGCAGCAACTTATCACCAGAATAATACACTATGACCAGGTAGGATTTATTCCAGGAATGCAAGGCTGGTTCAATATTAGGGAAACTATTAGCATAATTGACCATATCCACAACAAAACAATCAAAAACCATATGATCATCTCAATAGATTCAGAAAAAGCCTTTGACAAAATACAACACCCATTCCTACTAAAAACACTAGAAAGTATAGGAATGAATGGAGCCTTCCTTAAAATTATAAATAGCATCTACCTAAAACCATCAACAAGCATTATTTATAATGGGGATAAGCTAGATGCATTCCCAATAAGATCAGGGGTGAAACAAGGATGTCCATTATCACCCCTATTATTCAATTTGGTACTAGAAACATTAGCTGTAGCAATAAGAGAAGAAAAAAAAATTGAAGGAAATAGAACAGGCAAAGAAGAAACTAAATTATCACTTTTTGCAGATGATATGATGATTTACCTAGAGAATCCTAGAGAATCAAGTAAAAAGCTACTTGAAATAATAAACAACTTTAGCAAAGTTGCAGGATGTAAAATAAACCCACGTAAATACTCGGCATTCCTATACATTACTAACAAAGCCCAACAGCAAGAGATAGAAAGAGAAATTCCATTCATAGTTACTGTAGACACTATGCAATATTTGGGAGTGTATGTGCCAAGACAAACCCAGGGGCTATATGAACATAATTATGAAACAGTTTTCACATGAATAAAGTAGGATCTATATAAATGGAAAAAATATCAGTTGCTCATGGTTAGGCTGAGCTAATATAATAAAAATGACAATTTTAACTAAATCAATCTATCTATTCAGAGCCATACCATTCGAACTACCAAAACATTATTTTACAGAGCTGGATAAAATAATAACAAAATTCATCTGGAAGAGCAAGAGGTCTAGAATATCTAGGGTATTAATGACAAGAAATGCTAGGGAAGGTGGCCTACCCTTACCAGATATTAAACTGTACTATAAAGCAGCAGTCATCAAAACTAGCTGGTACTAGCTAAGAAATAGAGCCATGGATCATGGATCATAGGATGGATACACAAGACGGAGGAGTCAAAGACTATAGCAATCTACTCTTTGATAAACCCAAAGAGGCCAGCTTCTGGGCTAAAAATTCACTATTTCACAAAAACTGCTGGGAAAGTTGGAAAATGGTAGGGCAGAAACTGGGCATAGACCTATATCTTACACCATATACCAAAATAAAGTCAAAATGGGTTCATGATTCAGGAATAAAGGCTGATACTATAAGCAATTTGGGAGAGCAAGGAATAATTTACCTATCAGATTTATGGAAAAGAAAGGAATTCATGATGCAACAAGAGATAGAGAGCATTATAAAATGCAAAATGGATAATTTTGATTATGTTAAATTGAAACGTTTTTGTATAAAAAAGCCAATGCAACAAAGATTAGGAGGGAAGCCGAAAACTGGGAGAAATTCTTTACAACTAGTGTCTCTGATAAAGGCCTCATTTCTAAAATATACAGGGAACTGAGCCAAATATATAGGAACACAAGTCATTCCCCAATTGAGAAATGGTCAAAGGCAGTTTTCAGAGGAATAAATTAAACATATCTATAGTCATATGAAAAAATGCTGGAAATCACTACTGATTAGAGAAATGCAAATCAAAACAACTCTTAGATACCACACCTCTCCTGTCAGATTGGCTAAAATGACAAAACAGAAAAATGATAAATGCTGGAGAGGATGTGGGAAAATTGGAACATTGTTACATTGCTGATGGAGTTGTGAACTGATCCAGCCATTCTGGAGAGCAATTTGGAACTATGCCCAAAGGGCTATAAAAATATTCATAGCCTCTGACCCAGCAATACCACTTCTAGGGTTGTATCCCAAAGAGATCACACAAGTGGGAAAAGGACCCATATATACAAAAATATTTATAGCGGCTCTTTTTGTAGTAGCTAAGAATTGGAAATCAAGGGGATACCCATCAATTGGGGAATGGCTGAACAAGTTGTGGTATAAGAAGGTAATGGAATACTATCGTTCTACAATAAATGAGCAGATAGACTTCAGAAAAACCTGGAAAAAAACTACACGATATAATGCTGAGTGAGCGGAGCAGAACCAGGAGAACATTATACACAACCAAAGATATATGGATTCTGTGAGGACTAACCCTGATAGACTTTGCTCTATTCAGCAACACAAGGTGCAAAGACAACTCCAAAGGAGTCACGATGGAGAATGCTATCTATATCCAGAGAAAGAACTATGAAGTATGAATGCAGATTGAGTCACACTTTGTTTTTGTTTTGGGGTTTTTTTTTTGTTCTGTTTCTTCTTTCTCATGATTCATTCCATTGGTCATAATTCTTCACAACTTGACTAGTGTGTAAATAAGTTCAATGCTAAGTTATACGTAGAAGATACTTCGGATTCCATGCCATGGGGAGGGAGGTTGGGAGGGAAGGAAGAAAATTTGAAACTCAAAATTATGTAGAATCTAGTGTTGTAAACTAAAAATAAAAAAAAAAAAACATACGACCAGAAGAAGACAACAAAGTCAGAGCTCCTACATCCAAAGCTTCCAGGAAAAATATGAATTAGTCTAGACCTTATGAGGGATTTTGAAAATCAAGTAAGACAAGTAGAGGAAAAAATTCGGTAGAGAAATGAAAGTGATGCAAGAAAATCATGCAAAATGTGTCAACAGCTTTCAACAGCTTGCAAAAGGAGACCCCAAAAATGCTGAAGAAAATAACACCTTACAAAATAGACTAACTCAAATGGCAAAAGAGGGCCAAAAATCAATGAGGAGAAAGGTGCCTTAAAAAGCAGAATTGGCCAAATGGAAACGGAGGTCCAAAAGCTCACTGAAGAAAATAATTCCTTAAAAATTAGAATGGAGTAAATAAGGCTAATGACTTTATGAGGAATCAAGAAATTATAAAACAAAACCAAAAGAATGAAAAAATAGAAGATAATGTGAAATATCTCATTGAAAAATCTGACCTGGAAAATAGATCCAGGAGAGATCATTTAAAAATTATTGAATTACCTGAAAGCCATGATCAAAAAAAGAGCTCAGACATCATCTTTCAAGAACTTATCAAGGGCGGGGCAGAGACAAGATGGTGGGTGGAAAGCAGGGACTTGCCTAGGGCTCTCCCCCAGGACCCTCCAAACACTAATAAAAAATGGCTCTGAAGAAATAATAGACCTGCAGAACCCATGAAATAGCAAAGAGAAGAAGGGCTCCAGCCCAGGACAGCCTGGATGGTCACTGGGTAAAGTCTGCCATGCACGGAGCTGGGAGCTGAGCAGGAGAGAGCCCAGACCTGCACCCAGACCAACCAGACCAGGAGCCAGGCAGAACAGGCCCTAGTGCCCTGAATCAGTGAGCTGTGGCAGTTACCAGACTTTTCAACCCACAAACACCAAAGACAACAGAGAAGGTTAACAGGAAAAGCTGCAGGGATAGAGTGAAGGAGTTCGTGGTTCGGCCACTGCCTGGGGCGGGGGGAGGGAGCAGGGTGGTGCAGCTACAGAATGACAGGTGTAGTTTTTTTCCTGGCCCCAGGCCCATGTAGTAGGAGGAATTAAGTGGCAGATCAGAGCAGGAGTGCAGAGCCTGCTTAAGATTTTCAGTCCTGTCCGGGTTGGCAGTTCTTGGGGGAGGAGAACCACTGCTGTGGCAGAGCTTGCCGTACAGAAATAGCTCTAAAAACAACAGCACATCCCCTCAAGCTTGGGACAAAGTACTCTTTAATCTACAAGCAGTCATACCCCAATAAAAAACTCAAGTAGTTGACTGGGAACATGGCCAGGCAGTGAAAACCGACTCAGATTCAGATTCAGACTTTGGAATCTTTCTTTGGTAACAAAGAAGACTAAAACATATAGCCAGAATAAGTCAAGAAAGCCAAAGAGCCTACATCAAAGGCCTCCAAGAAAAATAGGAATTGGTCTCAGGCCATGGAAGAGCTCAAAAAGGATTTGGAAAAGCGAGTAAGAGAAGTATAAGAAAAATTGGGAAGAAAAATGGAATCATGTGAGAAAACCATGAAAAACAAGTCAAGGACTTGCTAAAGGAGACCCCCAAAAATACTGAAGAAAATAACACCTTAAAAAATAGACTAACTCAAATGTCAAAAGAGCTCCAAAAAGCCAATGAGGAGAAGAATGCCTTGAAAGGCAGAATTAGCCAAATGGAAAAGGAGGTCCAACGGACCACCAAAGAAAATACTACTTAAAAAATTAGATTGGAGCAAGTGGAAGCTTGTCACTTGATGAGAAATCAAGGTATTATAAAACAGAACCAAAGTAATGAGAAAGTGTAAGGCAATGTGAAATAACTCATTGGAAAAAACACTGACATGGAAAATAGATCCAGGAGAGATAATTTAAAAGTCATTGGACTACCTGAAAGCCATGATCAAAAAAAGAGCCTAGAAATCATCTTTCAAGAAATTATCAAGGAGAACTGCCCTGATATTCTAGAGCCACAGGGCAAAATAGAAATTGAAAGAATCCATCGATCACCTCCTCAAATGGATCCCCAAAAGAAAACTCCTAGGAATATTGTCGCCAAATTCTAGAGCTCCCAGATCAAGGAGAAAATACTGCAAGCAGCCAGAAAGAAACAATCTGAGTATTGTGGAAACACAATCAGAATGACACAAGATTTAGCAGCTTCTATATTTAGGGATCCAAGGGCTTGGAATATGATAATCCGGAGGTCAACGGAGCTAGGATTAAAACCAAGAATCACTTGCCCAGCAAAACTGAGTATCATACTCCAAGGCAAAATTTGGATTTTTAATAAAATAGAGGACTTTCAAGTTTTCTCAGTGAGAAGACCAGAACTGAATAGAAAATTTGACTTTGAAACACAAGAATTAAGAGAAGCATGAAAAGGTAAACAAGAAAGAGAAATCATAAGGGACTTACTAAAGTTGAACTGTTTTGTTTACATTCCTACATGGAAAGATGATGTGTATAATTCATGAGACCTCAGTATTAGGTTAGCTGAAGGGAATTTACAGATATATTTACAGATATGTATATATATATATATATATATATATATATATATATATATATATATATATATATATATATATATATATATGTATGTATATATACATATGTATGTATATATACATACACACACACATATGTATGTATGTATGTATATAGACAGAGGGCACAGGGTGAGTTGAATACAAAGGCATGATATCTAAAAAAATGAAGTAAAATTAAGGGATGAGAGAGGAATATATTGAGAGAGGAAGAAAGGGAGAGATAGAATGGGGTAAATTATCCCACATAAAAGTGGAAAGAAAAATGAGTTCTGTTGGGAGGGAAGTCGGGCAGGTGAGGGGCAATGAGTGAATCGTGCTCTCATTGGATTTGGCCTGAGGAGGGAATAACATACACACTCAATTGGATATCTTACCCCACAAGAAAGAAGGAGGAAGGAGATAAAAAAGGGGGGATGATAGAAGGTAGGGCATCTGTGGGAGGAGGTAATCAAAAGCAATCATTTTTTAAAAAGGACAGGGTCAAGGAAGAGAATTCAATAAAGGGGGATAGGATAGGAAGGAGCAAAATGTAGTTAGTCTTTCACAACATGAGTATTGTGGAAAGATTTTGCTTAATGATACACATGTGGTCTATGTTGAATTGCTTGCCTTCTTAGGGAGGGTGGTGGGGAGAGAAGAGGGGATAGAATTTGGAGCCCAAAGTTTTAAAAGAAGATGTTTAAAAAAAAGTTTTTGCATGCAACTAGAAAATAAGATGTACAGGCAATGGGGCATAAACATCTATCTTGCCCTAAAAGAAAGTAAGGGAAAAGGGGTTGGGAGAGGAATGGGGTGACAGAAGGGAGGGCTGATTTGAGAATCAGGCAATCAGAATATATGCTACCTTGGAGTGGGGGAGAGGGTAGAAATGGGGAGAAAATTTGTACTTCAAACTCTTGTGAAAATTAATGCTGAAAGCTAAAAATATTTAAAAATAAATAATGATTTAAAAAAAGAAGAAGAAGAAATTATCAAGGAAAACTTCCCTGATATTCTAGAACTAGAGTGGAAAATAGGTATTGAAAGAATCCATGATCACCTCCTGAAAGAGACCCAAAAAGGAAAACTCCTAGGCATATTGTAGCCAAATTCCAGAGTTCCCAAGTCAAGCAGTAAATATTGCAAGTAGCCAGAAAGGAACAATTGAAGTACTGTGGAAATGCAATCTGGATAACATAAGATTTAGCAGCTTTTACATTAAGGGATCAGAGGGTTTGGAATACGATATTCCTTAGATCAAAGGAATTTGGATTAAAGCGAAGAATCACCGATTCAGCAAAACTCAGTATAATACTTCAGGTGATTAACATGGACATTCAATGAAATAGAAGACTTTCAAGCATAAAAAGACCAGAGCTGAATAGAAAATTTGACTTTCAAATACAAGAATCAAGAGAAGCTTGAAAAGGTAAACAGGAAAGAGAAATCATAAGGGACTTATTAAAGTTGAAAAATTTACATTCCTACATGAAAAGATGATATTTGTAACTCATGAGATCTTTCTCAATATTAGAGCAGTTGGAGGGTACACACACTCACACACACACACACGCACACACACACACATACATATATACATATATATGTACACAGCGGGCACAGGGTGAGTTGAATATGAAGGGATGATATCTAAAAAAATAAAATGAAGGGGTGAGAGAGGAATGTAGTGGGAGAAGGAGAAAGGGAGATGGAATGGGATACACTATCTCAGATAAAAGAGACAAGAAAACACTTTTACAATGGAGGGAAAGAGGGGGGAGGAGAAAGGGAATGAGTGAACTTTACTCTGATCAGATTTGGCTTAAGGAGGGAATAGCATAAACACTCAATTGGGTATGAAAATCTGTCTTACCCTACAGGAAAATAGGGGGCAAGGACATACAAGAGGGGGGATAATAGAAGGGAGGGCAAATGAGAGGAGGGGGTAATCGGAAACAAACAATTTTGAGGAGGGACAGGGTGAAAGGAGAGAGTAGAATAAATGGGAGGTGTGATAGGATGGAGGGAAATATAGTTCATCTTTCACAACATGACAGTTATAGAAATATTTTGCATGACAACACATGTATAACCTATATTGAACTGACTGCCTTCTCAATGAGGGTGGGTGGGGAGGGACGAAGGGAGAGAAAGTGGAACTTAAAAAAATGTCAAAAATTATTTTTACAAGCAACTGGTAAATAAGATAGACAGGTAATGGGGTATAGAAATCTATCTTGCCCTACAGAAAAATCAAAGTGAAAGGGATAAGAGAAGAGAGGGCTGTTTGAGGGAAGGGTAATCAGAATGCACACTGTCTTTGCATGGGGGGAGGGTAGAGAAGAGGAGAAAATTTGGAACTCAAAATTCTGGGGAAGTGAATGTTGAAAACCAAAAGTAATTAATTAATGAAAAGTCATTCAATTGTGATTTCCCTTTTTTCCTATTTTCTTCTTGGAGCACCTTGACATCATCTCCACTCTCTTCTTTTTCTCCTCAGTCTTTGACAAAGAGGTAACCATTCTTCTTAACAAGGCAAATCCCTTTAAATGAACTATTGATCTCCCTTCCCATCCTCACCAGCAGACTGTATCTCCAGTCATACTAATTGTGTCTGTCTCTTTCTTTATCTCCCCATTTCCTTCACTATCTCTAATCCTCTGTCTCTCTCTTTCTCTGCCCCTTTTTCTGCTTCTCTACTCTCTGTCTCTGTCTTGTTCTCTCAACTTCATCTTCTACCTTTCTGTTTTCTTCCTTACTCCTCTCCAACATGTCCAAGTCTCACCCACATTTAACGATCTTTAACTAAATTGTACTCTCATGCTAGCACCCTATATTTCTCCTCCCTTTCTCAAACAAATACTATGAAAAAAATCTCTATACTCACCGCATCCATGTAAGAGGATTTTTGAAGGAGAGCTCAGTTTACTTCTTCCTGCTACTTTTCCATCTTGATTCTGCCTCCCAGAATGTGCACGTCATTAATTTTAATATCTTTTCCAACAATTGCTACATCATTCTGCAGTGGGAGCCAGGGATGTATAGCAGCCAACACACAAAACTTTGAGGCAGGAAGACCTGCATTCTCAATACTACTTCAAAATGCTATGTGACCTGGATCTGAGACTAACTTCCATCATCACAGAGATAATAATATCAATAGTACCTACATCGTCAGGTTGTTAGGACCTTTGATCCTAGAACTATAGAAGATTTTAAACTTCATCTTATAATTGCTCTAAGACTTTTGGGACAACTTCTATGAATGTCAGTATTACATATGGTACATGCCTATAAATATTTGTTTAATAGATAAGTGACTGAATTAGAAGATCTAATCTGTATTAAATGATGTTTAACAAAGATGTAGATATAGATAGTATATGCTGAAGAATTGAGTTTGGTCAAGAGTGTGAGTCTTAAACATTAATCTATCTAGTAGATTTTATAAGGCTTTCCCCTCACTATATTTTCTTTTCTGCTTAAAAGAGAAAAGTTAATGTGTAAGAACTGAGACAGCTCAGGATAATATTTGGTAATTCTTCTAAAGATAACCATCATTAATACACTTTATTTAATATTAGAATTTTTGTGAGACTTCCCAAATTAGAAGGACAACTTTCATGGATTCTATTTTTTTCTTCAAATTTTGAGGGGTTGGCAGCTCAGAAAAGTAGAAAGGTTGAAACGTAGATATTATGTTTCCTCAGTACTAAACTACTAAGACTATCTCAGTCTTTTGTCAGGATCACTACGCCCCAAACATGGCCCTGAAGAATTGATATTTTCATGGAAATTTAGAATTGCATGCTCCTAGTTAGCAGTGCCATGTATGCCTGACTAGCCTTTTAGAGACATATTGTTGCCAACAGCTAAACACACACACACACACACACAAACATGCATGTGCCTTTGTTGTATTGTTGTTGTTTATCCTTCATTTTTAAAGAGGACCCATGATATTACAGGGTGATTGTGAGGCAGAGTTGCACAAAGTTGTCAGCCTCAATCTCTTTCAGTCACCAAAACGCAGAGGCAAGACAAAAGTCAAGACAACTGTTGATGGCTCAGGATGAAGCTCTAAGCCCTCCAGAGCACCTGCTTCAGCTGCCTTCATGGCCACTGGAACAAATTGTTTTCATCTGCCCATTCTGTAGGAGTAAGTCTTCCTCATATTCTTGGAGTAGATAGTCCCCTAAGTATTTTTAGCCTGTCTCCTGAAATGTTTAACAGGGTGTGGCTGCTCTGTTCTATGGATAAGTGATGAATGGATATGCTACTTTTTCAACAATCCGGCTAGCAGCTGTTGTGGGGGTGAAAGACCAACAGAAGCCCAACAACAAGCACGCTACCAGCATGCTGCAAAAGCACAAGTTCTTTTGATCTGCTTTTCTAAGGAAAGCAACATTAAGGGGTTGACAAGCTTACTTTAATTCAGCATACAAATACAATTCACTTAGTTCAGGGGAAAAAGCCAGCACCTTGAATTTTGGAACAAATACAAACAAATTACAAACATCAACAGACAGACCTTGTCTGATTCAAATCCCAATTCATAGTTACCAGAGTTTAACAAAGTCCCAGCATCCAGGTTTACAAGCTGGAGGGCCCGCATCAGCACACCAGCACGAGTGAGAGCCCTAAACAAATTACAAACATCGACAGACAGACCAAATACAGATTCATAGTTACCAACATCTAGGTTCAGCCCGGGAGCTCATAACATGGGCTGGCCCAGAGTCACTTGAGCCACCACTGCTGTGGGTAAGAGCTCCAAAGAATAGAAAGCCAACCGCTGGTTTTATATCTTCTTCAGGGTCCAGAGTGAGTCACACATGCGACTCACCCACGTGACCTAGAAGAGCCACAAAGAGGCAACTTAAACCCACGTGGTCTAAAAGCCTCTGATGTCCCAAACATGTCACTCAAACTCATGTGTAAACTAGGCCCTCCCCTTAGCTAGTCCCACCTTGGGCCCCACCTTGGTTACCAATCCACACCCACATAGATTTTACACCTAATAGGGGTTTGGGCCTGGGGCTTAGCACCTAGTAAGACTCAATGAAATACACTGAATTACTCAAAGGAAACAAAAGCCAAACTCTTCAAGGGCACTTGGTTGAACTAAGTGCTAAGAACCCATTTTGCTTACCAACACAGCTACTTTATGGTTTTCCATTCATCCAGATCTGTCAAGAACCTAGACTATATACACGCAAATGACAAAGAAGCATGTGTCACTCCCTACCATTGCTATGATTTCTAATAAGGTAGTAAGATAAATTAGTTGCATGCAATACAGGAGGCAAGCTTTCCTTTTACTGATTAGGTTTTGCTGATTGGGCTGCAAGTTTAGTAGCCTCTTTCTATACCCTAATTTTTGACTACTTATGTGTCCTTCAGGATACAACTTATTTTGTCTCTTACGTTAGCATCATTCACCATTTTTCTCCAGTTTAATTTAATTCTTATTCAAGTTCATATAAAAAAATCCGGTGTCTTTTGTTTGATAGCTATTTTATATACAATAGTTATTCTGAAGACCATTTACTGAGTTGGCTCAGTAGAACAATGGAAAACTTCTGGTCTTGAAATCAGGAAGCCCTGAGTTCAAATCTGATCTCAGACACTTGCTAGTTGTATGATCCTAAGCAAATTGCTTAACCTGTCTGCCTCAGTTTCCTCTATGGTAAAAAGGGGATAACACCTTCCTCTTAGGGTTTTGTGAGGATCAAATGAGATAATATTTGTAAAGTGTTTAGCACAGTTTCTGGCACACAGTGAGCTCTATATCCCTTTGTTCCTCCTTCTTGCCTAAATGAATGTGCATGAGGCACATAGTTCTTGGAGTCAACAGTGTCATAATTAAACATTTTTGTGACTGGGACAAGTGGCTGTGGGGAGGGAGATTAGGAGAGGTAGTTTCGTCTGTGGGACAAGTATGGGACATCATGAGATTTCTAAGTTACTGAAAGGGAAGGATGCTCCCTTGGGATAAGACTACAGCTGCCAATGGAGCAGGGTAAGATTACAAATGGAGGAACTGATATCTAAATTTTCTGCCTTGGCTCAAAGGTCTAGTTACCCTATCCTGGTTATGGCTCTTGGAATCAGTGCAATGCTACACCAAAAAGCCTTATTTAGGAATTTAAACATTTTGGGGGTTTATGAACTTTGAAAGCCATATGGATAAGACAAAAAATACCAAGAAAGCTATTTATTTACCAACTATAGAAAACTATCTAAAAACATTCAGATTTTTAGCACCAGTTAAACTATTGATTTATTACTTTTATTCCAAATGTTTTGAGGTCATCATCTAAGTACTGTAATTGAGAATGCATTGACATGTCTTTTCTAAGTCATTTCCTAAGATCATTAGCATTTATTTATCTATGTATTCATAGAAGTTAGATACTTAAAAAGTAAAAGCAAATGAATTCTCAAATATTAAAAATATTCTAATTATCATCTAATCAGTTCTGGTACATAACAGCAGTTTACATTGTGTATGCAGTGAAAGATGTTACTATTTCCTAATTAACTAGGGCTTTGCTGGTATTAACCAGAAGGAGAGTGGCAGATCCTAGGTCATAGTAGACTATCAAATTGATAATTTGATAAATCTCTTCTATTCGAGTGTCAGAGATTAGATCAAAGCTTCTCTGCTCCCTAGACTTCTTTAGAATGTTTGGTGAAACGTCTTCTCTGACTTTGAGGACAGGTGGGACGCATGGAAACATTATTACGTTGTACATGCCGTCACTGAGAAAAGTAAAAAGTAATGAATTCTTAAAGGAAATTAATATTCATGCAGAAGAAATGTTTAATTTAATTAATCCCATGCCAGGAATTTTAAGTGTAGAAAATTTGTATACATTGCCGTCCTCCCTGAGTAGAATGTAAATTCTGTGAGTATAAGCCCTGTTTGACTTTTTTTATCCCTTAGCACAGTGCTTCCCATGTGGTATGTGCCTCACAATGCTATCTGGATTGAACTGAATCAAGCCAATTAACAACAAACTACTATCAAGGGAATTCCTACCATGTGCCTAGCAGTCTGGTCAGCACTTGTATTTGTCATGGTTTCTGTCCTAAATGGTCTTATAATTTGGTTTGTGTTACATAGTTAATTCACATAGAATTATAAGAAACTTTATCCCAAACTCTTAAGTGGCACAGGAGTTCAAAGATGGGTATAGTCATGGAAGAATTCATATAGAGTTTGAGAATTGAGCTGGAGTCTCACTGCTTCTAACAAAAGTATACAATATTGCCATGAGTGATGCATGTCTATAAGCCCAGATGTCAGGATGATTAAGGCTTCCAGATCTCTCATGCCTGAGAGTTCTGAACTTCAGTGATCTAAGCTGATAGGGTGCCCATGCTAAGTTTGTAATTTATTTGGTGATCTCTGGGAGAAGGAGTACCTTGTCTGAAGAGGGGTGAAACCCAGACCAAGTTGGTAGAATAGATCAATGCTTCCAACAAGATTAGTATCACAGTAATCACATAGAGAGCGGTCCCTGCACTCCACACTGGACAAGATAGGGAGATGCAGTCTTAAAAGAAATGAAAAGTAATGCACAGTACCATAGAATAATTAAATTTCATAGTTGGAAATCACCTCAGCAGATAGCCAATCAATCTCTGCCCATGGATCTCTAAACTGAAGTGCTCAAACACATAGTTCATGAAAAACAATTTTAACTGGGTTTTGAACAACACTTTGCGAGACATATATGTTGGGCTGTGGCACTCACTGATGTCATAGCCATCCAAGCAGCCTCCTGCCTCCAAATCTTTAAAATGAAGCAAGTGGTGCATGAACAAGAACTCCAAGATAGATGTCTTCTAACTGGTATTCATTGCACATAAGTGGTAATTCAGCCTACTAAAATGGAGGCCATGTGTTCTCATTCTAGACCATAAATGTCAGTTGCTTATTGGAAGTATCATTTGGTATACATTCTGACCTCATTCACAACAAACAGTATTCAAGGATAGAAAATATTGATGTGAAAGGAATACAGGATGAGGTGAGCTTTAATTTTTTATATTTCTTTCATGTATCATTAGCACAGATATTGATTAGAATTCTGGTGGTGCCTAGAATTGAATATTTCAGTTCCATTCAGTAAGGATTCATTAAATGCCTACTAAGTACAAGACAACTCTTTAAAAACTAAGAAGCAGAGAAGGTGAGAATATACACTAGTGGAGGGAGTTTCCTTATTGAGAATTCCTTTTACCAATTAAAGTACAGGTTAGATTTCATCTCATGCCACCTTGTTCTTGTGCAAGAATTGTTTTTTATTCTTGGGGGTGGGGAAGGGAGCATTTTAACTGGGATATTTCATTTTGTAGATTGAATATACTGAAGGAAGGGACTAGAATCTCAAAAATATTGACATTTCCATTGACACAAGGTAGAAGTCTAAAATCTAATTTAAGTTCACATGAAGGACATTTTCCACATTTTAGAGGAGATCAAGAAGTAGAGGTTAATGGTAATGATTTTCTAAGAAAAACAACCATGCTTGAAAACTGCCACGTATTGAACTATTGGATGTGAAAAGGACACAGTCCACTTTTGAGAAATGAGGTTGTTAAAGTATTTGTCCTTTCGCAGGTTACAGCTTAGGTGTCCTCTGCAATTCAAGCTGGTGTAATGAAGAAAGACAAATTTCCTTAGATAACTATTGGGGCTCATCAGATACTTGTTTGAGACATTTATGTGCCATTGTGATAAAATTATGGGAGGAACACGTTTCCTAAGAAGAGCCATAATGCCTAGGATAAAGAATATTGTAAGTCATTAAATCACATGCAGCCTAAAAATAATACAAATGCCAATTGTATTGATGCATGGTACAATGACACAGTACTGCACAGTTCCATTTGACAATCTATATTGTAAACAAATTGCTTTCAAGTGTCCCTGTAGATTTTCACTTAAAGACTGTTACTTTTACAAATACAATTTTTTTCTCCCTGGTCCTTTTTGTTGTCACTTTGATCACATTTTGTTCAAAACCAACACAAATCAAGAATTTAAATATAGGACTAAGGATAGGAGCTGATGTTGAACATGGAGCTGATGTCAGTATAGTACAGTGAAATTCTTCACTAGTCATTGGACCCAATATTACCATGTTCCATGGATAATTCAAGAATTTCTGTGGTATCTTGTCCAACTTTAAAGTACTTATATGTGAATGGGTATAATAATGGTGACAATGATGATGATGATGATAATGACGAAGATGAGGATGATAATTCTACATTTTATAGGACATGGCGAATTTTTGTAATGAAATTCATCATGAAGTAAAGGTCAGCTTGTATCAGTATCTTGTAAATCCAAATGGTAAAACTGTATTCCACAGTATTGCTGTATAGTTTTAATAAATGTTTGAGCTGGATTTTTTAGTAAACTTAGGGCAATGTTTGTAGTTCAGTGAAAATCAAGAAAAATACACAATTTTTGTTTGTCCTTGATTTTTCCTATTATGGAATCATGAAAGGAAAATGTATTTGATTTATCTTTATTTTAGTAATATTTGTATTGATCTGAAATTAGTGAGTGTTTTATTTCTGTGGCAGGAGAGGGACATCTAATACAAATTCTGTCAAAAGGATAGTATGCTTAGTATTCAAGACTACAGAATTGACCCATTGGAGATTTTTAGAAGAAATAACAGATGTGATCCCTGTACGCAAGATACTTTCAAGAAAATCCTGAAACATTCAAAACAGCATACTCCAATCGGATGACTAACCGACCCTAATTACACAGACATATACTTGCGTGCTGCCTAGCCACCCAGGAAAGAAAGACAAAGCATAGGAATGGCTGTAGTCTTTAAAGGTCAGTCTGGAAGGTGTCATAGTGGTGATGAATCAAAAGAATAGTCTTGGCAAAAGACAAATGCTTGTTTTGCCAGGAAGAAGTTGGGAAAATGCTCTCTATGGTGAGTATTTCACGTATGAAGTGAGCAAATAAATATAAGCTAGTTGAAGTTGGAAGCACACAATAGGAGAGAAGTGGGATGATGAGGGCTGGTAGAAAAGGAGTAACAAAAATAATAGCAGACACATTCGTATTGTCCTTCCAGGTTGATAAATTTTTTGCACATATCATTTCATTCCATCCTCACAAAAATACTATGTAGTAGTTGCAATTGTTACCGCCACTTTGCAGATGAAGACAGATGAGGCTGAAAGAGGTTGTGACTTGCCCAGCACCATACAAATAGTAAGTGTTTGAAATAGGCTTTGAACTGAGGACAATCTTGACTACAAGTCCTATATTTTATCCATTTTGTCACATAACTGAGACAGAACAAGTGGGACAATCAATGGCATAACTAGGAGTTCTGGTATCTGAGGAAACTTCAGTTGGATTTGTATGTTTGTCTATGTGAGATATTATTACAGCTGTTGTGAATGTTGAGGAGGCTACTGAACTGAGGAATTAGCATAGTGGAATGATCACTGGCTCTCAACTAATAAAACTGGAATGAAAACCCTCCATTTGTCATGCATGACTTTGAGCAAGTCACTTACCCTTCATTGACCTCAGTTTTTTTTATTTGTAAAAATACGACTAAATGGCCTTCAATGTCCTTCCTGCTCTATCATTTACAGAAGGACAGGATGTTTAATGGGAATAGAAGTTCAAGGTGAAGCTTAAGACCTCAGAGACAGGTGCTGAAATTAATTTGTGAAGAAGAAGAATGACATGGGTGAGTGGTCATCCATGACAACAGCAAGGATCTGAACAGGATAGGGCATACTTTAAAAGTAGTTTTGGGGTAATGCTGGCAGAAGGAGGAGCTAAAAGTGGTATTAGTTGCTTGGTAGTGCAGTAGACAGAGCACTGGACCTGAAGTAAGGAAGATGTGAGTTCAGATTCAGCCTCAGTCACTTACTAGCTGTGTGACCTTGGACCAGTCACTCACATAGCCTCTGTCTGCCTCTGGTTCCTCATCTGTCATGCCTCCCCAGGTTATTATGAAGTTAAAATTTATAAAGCATTTTTAAAACTTTAGTGCACTATATGTCTTAGCTATTATTAAGGAGTATGCCAACTCTTCCTACTCCTACATGTCTTTAAGAGAGAGGGAATAGTCATTATCAAAGGTGTCTTTAGGAGAAAGTTATAGTAGACACCAGAAAATGGAAGGGATTTGAGAAGAGAACTAGGATTCTAGGAACATAGTTTTATAACTGAGGGGAGTACCATAGAAGTTACCTAGTCCCCCTTCATTTTATACATGAAACTTTGACTAGAGAGGGGAATGGCTTGTCTAAGATAATACAACTTCAAGTTGTAGAGCCAGAATTCAAACTCAGTTTCTCTAACTGTGAATCCAGGTTCATTCTACTTTTCCACAAAAGAGGAGGGGCCAAGAGGGTGTAGTAGAAATGTAGGATAGGAAAGAATAGGCACTAAAGTGGGTTAGGGCTCAGCTGAGATGAGGACAGCCAATGCAAAAACACAGAGATGGAAGATGTGGTATTCCCGGATCATAAAGTGCAGGGTGAGGAGTAAAGTATAAGAATACTGAAAAGGTCAGAAAAGACCAGGTTATGAAGAGCTTTCAATGCCAAAGGGCTTTGCATTTTATCCTAAAGGGAGCTACTAGATTTTATTGACTAAGAGAGAGATGGCTAAATCTATGTCTTAGGAAAATCATTTTGGCAGCTATGTGGAGGATAGATTGGAGTGGTAAGAGACTAGGGCAGAGAGAACAATTAGAAGGCTACTGCAATAAGAGGTGATAATCACCTGAACTAGGAAGATGGCTGTTCGAATTCTAAGTAATATTGTCATCACTGTTACTAATGACTATTTATTGAAAACCTACTACATATGGGTTAATCTCTGGGTCTATGAAGAAGAGATGCAAAACATAGTTGAGAGGCTTACAGAAAAAGATTGAAAGCTAAATGGTAGTTTAAATCAGTAGTAAACAGATACCATTATTTGTTAAAGAACCTGAAAGACTGCACTCTGAACTCAAATGGGAGACAGGTGAGTTAATAGGAGCTGAGGAATCCGAGGAATCCTGTACTTCCTCTTCATGCCAAGTTCTGTCTTATTGAGTGAAAAAGGCAATTTACTGGATGAGGGGAGCTTGACATCCACCACTTTCTTCCCAGTGAATTTCAGTTTGTGTTGGAATTGTTGATCCACTGGAAGCAGGAACAAAGTCTTAATGCAGCAACACTGAGGTTGCATCCCCCCCTCTCCCCACTTTGAGAGAGAAAAGATAAGTAGATCAGTAAGTTAAGAGAATAAAATTATTATTTTTCAACTTAACTTTGATATTAAAACATTGAAAGCATCATTTACAAGAGCAGATAGACCGGAAGCAAAAACTTTCAAAAATGAGCCTTGACGAAAATGGTTCTGGAGGTCGCTGATATTTCCTCATCTTTAACATGACGGGGTTGGTCTGATGATCTTTAAAATCCTTTCCATTTCTAATATTCGGTAATGGACATATTAGCCATTAGAGATATATGCTCCACAATAAATGCTCTTTTGCAATAGATATTACTCGTAAGCAGGCTTTTCAATGATATTTGGTGGAAAGAAAACAGCAATTGAGAAAGAGCTGCTCACTGACACCCCCATCTTCTAATACCACGTTCTTTTGAAAGGACTCTGATAGCCGACAGTGGCTAACTTCACATTTGTGGCATCCCTATGGACTTTGTTCCAGATTAAACAGAAAGCAAAGGGAGGTAGAAAGAAAAACAAAATGAAGGAGCTGAAATCTCATAATCAATACTTTTTACTTCTCTGCTTGCTGAAGCCATTTACTCTCAGGAGAGGCTCTCAGGGTGTTCCAGCACATCAACAGGATATCTAGGTGTTGGAAATGAACACTGTATGAGTACAAAATTTAAAATAACAACCTTTCACTCAATTCATGATTAGGTTGACTCTCATCCCTATTCTAGGGAATGGAAGAGGGAGAGAAACAAAACACCAAACAAAACAAAACAAAATATGGATGTCAGCTAAAAGGATTTCTGCTTGTGGGAGTGGCTAGATCAAGGAAATGAATAAAATGTTTTACTATATTTGTTATATGTGAGTAATGTTTTTGCTTTTGTTAACTTTAATTTGATCTGATTAAATGCCTATAGATTAATGACCCAAGAATTGGTGAATTAATGAAGATCACAGAGGATATAGGAAAAGGGAGAGGAGTTTTCTTAAATAGGATAGGGTCTGAACCATGATCTGATGGGTGGAAACACTAACCCATATCCTAAGTAGTTGAGAATGTTGATAACATCTACATAGGGATGGGCTCAAAGGGTGAATGAATGCCAAAGGCTCTAAAAAAAGAGACAAAGGAACAGAGATCTTGGTGGTTTTGCTAGAGTGTTTTCTTATATTGGATGATGTATATACCAAGTGCAGTGATTACTTGACTGGTAGTCAAATGCCTAGAGTTCTATCTTTTGAACTGAAGCAGGTATGGATCACAATGCCCCAGTGGTGTCAAAATTCCATGAGTTCATAATGTTACATTTAGAGTAATAGCATTGAGATCAAATGTCTTTAGGAGATAGGAAATATTATCAGAAACAAATTATAGACATTTGAAGCTATAAAGGACTTAGAAAATTAGAGTTAGAAAGGATAGTCATATGTTGTTATTTGTTTAAAATTTTATTATCACTTAATATATTGTGGTTTCAGGGATTTTTTTTGTAGAAAGTGTTTTAGAACTCCCATCTATAGCTGTAAAACCTTCTAGGAAGCAAAGTGGAGAATCTGTGGAATTATAGAAATTTAAAGTTGGAAGAGATCTTGGAGACCATTGCACTCAACTCTCTTATTTGACAGGTAGGGAAACAGGCTGAGAAGGATCAAGACTTACCTCCAGATCAAACAACAATATGGAATTTCTAGGATAAAAAACAAAGTAACATTAAGTTTATTGTGACAGAAACATAAATAAAGCATAGACCACACGTGCCAGATGCACTCTAAGGTGACTATTCTGATCCTTTCTCTCCCCACCCCCACCCCAAAAAGTTAAAAAAAAAGACCAGCAGCAACTAGAATGTGCCTGCCTACCCAGGTACACTCAATCCCTGCTCAGTGCACTGGTACACATGACATATCTGCTGAATTCCACATGAGTTCTCATTCTACCATATCAGGCTCCACCTTGAAGACATTCTAAAGAAGCCATCATAACAATTCTGATATTGTCAAAGTTTCCTCCCAGCAGAAAACATTTAAGTTTAAATCCTAAAATCTTATGCATTTATATACCTTTGGCAGGATTTAAGCAAAAAGAAATTACATATTGAAATCCTTTCATCTACATATGATTTGAGCTATGTCAAAAGTCATATGCTTCTTTAAAACCATTCTGGCATTTAAAGTGGTCAGAAAATTAAAAATAAAAAAAATGGGAATTCAGCAGAGTCTAATCACAAATACACTTCATGGATATTCTTTGAGTGAATTACATATTGCAGCTTTATCAGATGGCATATTTAAGTAAAATAATTTATAATTTAAAAGTGATTTGAAATTCTAATAAACTCATTTCCTGTGAATTTTCCATTAAGAAATGATTCTTAGTGCCTATTAAAACTAGAGGAGGAGGTCACTTGGCCTATACCAAAAAAGCGAGTTGAGTGGAGTAGGGTAAGAATAATGCATTAGCCTTTACTCTCTATCTTAAAAAACAAACAAACAAAAAAACTCAACAACGTTTAACAAGTTAACCTTTATAGACAATTATCAGCAAACAGAATTAGAGAAATCCATTCTATAACACTAACACCCTGCTGTTTTGGATTAATGCCACTCCAAGTACTTATTTAGAATGAAAGTATCTCTGGTCTTAAATGAAATCTAAGCTAGACTTTTGCATTTGAAACCTAAAGTTTGTAATTCTCCAGATTAAGGAAACTATATTTCTGTTCTACTAATAGTGAAGTTGAAAGAAAGACCTTTGTCAGAAAAGCCACGTTCTGAAACTACCCTTTAGGACATTAAAACCCATCTGGGACAACTAAAGACATGATAACGGTTACCCTTCCCCCTCAACCTCCTACTTGGTCTCAGACCATCCCATAATATATCCCAGAGCCACCACTGGGGGTGACTCTCCTTTGCTTTCCCATTCACCTACTTCTCACCTGTACAACGTTATTTTGGCTCTTTGTCAAGTTTTGTCTTGTATTGTTCTCTTTACATATGCATCTTTTCTCTCCAATTACAACATAAACTAAATGAACAAAAATACTTCAAGCTTGTTTTTAATAGTACCTAGAAATAATACCAGCATACATCATTGGCATGACCATTTAAAATTTCATAGACTCTAATGCAAATGATGGACCCCCCTGTGGATTCTATGGAGGCTAGGTCCATGTCTCATAACTTTGTGCCTCAAAGTTTCTCTAGGCCCTAACAAAGTGCTTGGCACATGTTTTTATTGGTAAGAGATGTTATTTAGACTTATAATTTCATCAGTGTGAGGAATCCTCAGCATGGAAACATCCTCCATCAATGCAAATCAGAAATTGTTCTGTAATTTACAATCTTACAGAGTTGCCTGGAATACTGAGAGGTTAAGTGGCTTGTCTACTATACCATGCAGCCAATATGTCTAGGAGGAAGGACTTGAATCTGACTCCTAGACTGGCTTTTAGCCAAACTACAAAGTTATCTTTTCAAACATAGCTACTAAGGAAATGTTATTTGAAATAAAATTTGGATTATTATTGTTATATTATACAAGAATTTTATTATATTATTGTTGTTAATGTAGGTAGAAGGTGGCAAAGAATAGGGGGAAACAATACAAG
Source organism: Trichosurus vulpecula (assembly GCF_011100635.1). Lineage (NCBI taxonomy): Eukaryota > Metazoa > Chordata > Mammalia > Diprotodontia > Phalangeridae > Trichosurus > Trichosurus vulpecula. The sequence goes on along the minus strand of NC_050574.1, from coordinate 256,842,107 downwards.
TCTAGGACTTAGAAGAACTGGATTCAGATCTGCCACTTGTTAAGTATGTCACATACTCTCTGACACTATTTTCTCATGTCTAAAATGAAGGGATTATATTAAATGATCTTTCAGGAATCTTAAAGATCTGGTAATACATATCTCCATTTCTTAATGAGTTGACCAAAATTAATTTTTTATCTTCCACAATTCATAATGTAAAAAAATAGAAAGATACATAGATACATGAATAAATAAATCAACAAATAAATGAATGAATAACCAAATAAAAATCAATTAATTAAGCAAAGAAACCAATAACAAACAAATATATCTAGCAATAGGATTAGCCTTTTCATTAATATTTAACACTAAAAATTATCTTTTCCATCTTTTTTTTCTTCATTATTAGAATAAAAATTGATTATTAGAAGGTAAGGGAGATAACTTCCAACACTGTATCTGGGGCCTCCATTTTGATCTATACCTTCTGCTTCTCCCTTCAACATACCATCTCTAGTACACTTAGCTGATTCCTAGATGAGCAGTTGATAGTTAAGATAAAGAAATTACTGGATTACCTCACCTCTGTTGTAGCACTGCCTAGACAATAAAAAATTCATACGTGCCTACAAAGAGCAGAGTGAGAACATTCTATGCATCTAAATTTTTTTCTGAACCCTGTAAAATACTTGGAACTGTGCCCTGCACGTAGCCCTTGTATTCTGAACCTCAATTAAATATAAAAAATAAGACCCGGAAGTTTTATTTTATCGAGTACTACCTACTATGTACCCAGCATTGTACCATTATTTGTCCCTTGAAGCCCTCTGATATAATTAGACTGGTCTTATGATTATCCTCAAAAAAAATCACTAAGCATTAAAATGGCTTTCTGCTTTGCAATATCAGAACATTTTTGACTCTGGTTTCTTATGTATTCTTATTTCCATTTTTATTTTCTGCTTTTCATATCATCTCAATTGAAATAGAGTATCCCATGATTCATGGTCAAATATTACCACCAGAAGGCCATATGGTCCAACTTATACCTGAACCAGAATTCCTTTTAAAATACCCCTGAAAAATACTCATTCAAATCAATTTGACTACTCTGATTTCACAGGGTTATTGTGAGGAAATCACTTTGTAACACAAATCGATATCAAATTGTGAGTTATCCTTTTCTTCATGGAATTATTGTGAATATCAATTGATATAGAACATGTAAAGCACTTTGCCTTAAATTGCTGTAAAATATTATCTAATATAATTATTATTATTATTATTAATGGTAGAGGTAAACAACTCTTGTAGTTAACATAAAGTTAGTTAGAATGGATAGTTTCTGAACTTTAAACCAGTAGAGGGCAGTGTCATTCCTTTATAAAAGTCAACCTCGTTAGCCGCAGTTCCTTATGATTACTTTTCTAACTGTACATTTTAAACAGACATTGAGGAATATATTTCCATTTTCACATGGCCACTCCCTATTAGCTGTCTTAAATTGATGACATTAATATAGGCACATCCCACTTGAAGAAAATTGGGTATTAAAGAAAATATGAACTTACCCAACAGATCAGTAGGGTTGATTATTTGAATATAAACATGATTCTTCACTTTTATAAAAGGCTTCATTTAAATAACAAACTCCTCCAGTGCATTTAGAATATTACTCAATTTATGAAAATTCTATTTACACATAGCTTTTCAGAAACAAATCCATTGTATAAGATTATGTACGTATGTCAACACAAGCTGTGTATACATGGATAAGTACTATAAGATTATTCTTAAGAAGTTATTGTTTCTCTGTGATGCATTTTTCAAACCTATTTTTACGTACAGATGCTATTCTTGGAAAGATAACCAAATTGTGTTGGTTCCACTCACTTGTAAGCCCTTCTGTAAAGTTCCTTAGCCTTCTAATATTTTCTTAGCTAATCTGGTAATGTAAGCATTAAATATTTGCCCTAGAAATTCAATTTTTGTAAACTTGCCCTTCAATATGAAGGAAGAAGATTTACATTAGAGCAATAGGATGACACTGAGCTCCTTAAATATTTGGACACTTGGACCTAAAAACTCTGGATTTGTGACCTTTTGATAGACAATATAATTACTTTCAAAAGTCTATTTTTTTTATTCCATGCTTGAAAGTTTCCTTTAAAAGAATGCTTTTCCATTTCCTAGAAAGTGACAGATAAATGCAGAAATATAGGAATGTTTACTATATACAAGACACTGAGTTATACTTTGAGGGTGGTACAGAGATAAATAAGATATGTTCTCTATCTGTTAGGAGTTTAAAAATAGAGATAAATTCACAAATGAAGTACAAGCCAAATAGTATGAGAACTCAGAAGTGAGGGTAACGGTTAGGGGCATATGACATTACTCAGCATTTATGATATCAAACAAAACCTCACAAGAATCAGGGCAAAGAATCTAGTTGGGGGTGTACAGAATGTGGGGGTATCATTTGAACCTGACTTTAACATATGGGTAGGGATTCAAGAGGTGGTAATTAGAAGATGAGAGGGAATTCTAGAAGTAGAGAAGGGTAGGAAGGGAAGGGGGAGGAGAGAGAGAGAGAGAGAGAGAGAGAGAGAGAGAGAGAGAGAGAGAGAGAGAGAGAGAGAGAGAGAGAGAGAGAGAGAGAGAGAGAGATTAGAGAAGGGTGAATGAGTTTGTCCTGTGATAATCACAACTCATGCATGCCTGCATATCTGTACAACTTTTATTATTATAAGGTATACTCTTATATACCTGAAATGAAAAATATGGGTATAAGAGTTCCATGAGATACTGTCCAATAATACAGAGCCTATTATCCAGTGGACACTTTGAAAGTACCCAGCCACAACGTGATCCAGCTGGGGTGGAGTGGTTTGCCATTTCCTTCTCCAGCTGTTGACTCTAGCTGCCTCTACCTACAATTCCTATTTCTTCTTTGAGGTGTAAAAACTGCTTTAACCCACCTGCATCACTTGGGAATTTCATTTAAATTCTTCAGGCCTTAGATTATTGATCTGTAACATAAGGAAGTTGGATTAGATTGTCTCTGTGGTTCCTTCTAGTTATAGAACTATGTGCCTGTGATTTTATGATTTATAACATAAAGAGAATAGACTAGAAGATTCCTAAAGTGCATTCTATTTCTAAATTCTGTGATGAAATTTAAAAAGTTATACTTACATATTGCTTTAAGTTTTATAAAATGCTTTAGATTATTTCTTTTGATCCTCACAATGACTCTGGGAGGTATCTAGCAACAGAAAGTTTGGGAGCTACCATTAGAGAAGACAGGGAAATGAATATAGCTACCCTTTTGAACAGCTGTCTGTTACTGTTTGAATGGTTCAGAAATTGTTAAATGACAACAAACATAGGGATGTGTGACTGATAAAACTGATAAATCTGGGAGAAAATATATTGAGTAAGGTGACCTTCATTTCTTACATTAGTCAATATGTCATTACTATTTTGCATGATATTATAAGCATATTGAATACTATGGTATACTGCCAAGAGCATTGTCGACCTTTCATAATATGAATTTTTGATAGAAAACAAACAAAACCAAAAAAGGTCATAGACAAGCAAAGAGAGGCTTAACACGTATGACTCTTGGGAAATTAAAGTTCTCTTACGTTTCCAAGGCCAATCCGACGGTGTGTTTACAAATGTTTCCACACCTAGTAGAGGAATAAATGTAACCTAGAACAGATGGCCTAATCTTCACATCATATTAGATTAATACATGGAATAGCCTCCCCCAACTTTCTTCCCCAAGGATGGCATTGAAAATGTTTAGAATGTATTATATTAGGTAGGATGTTTGCACCATCAAGTAAATTACCATATAGTCTACTGAATGTGCTGTTGTTGTTGTTGTTGGTGGTGGTGGTGGTGGTCAGTCATTTAAGTTGTATCTGACTCTTTTGAAACCATTTGGGGTTTTCTTGGCAAAGATACCAGAGTAGGTTGCCGATTGGAGTGATTTGCCATTTCATTCTCTACCTTATTTTATAGATGAGGAAACCAAGGTAAACAGGGTTGAATGACTTGCTCTGGGTCACACAGCTAGTACATGTCTAAGGCCAGATTTGAACCCAGGAAAATGAGTCTTCCTGACTCCAGGCCTGGAACTCTATCTATTGAGTCACTTAGCTGCCTACTGAATGTAGCCTAGTTTTAAAAGAATTATACTATTACGGTTTTCTGAGGTGGGGGTTGGATTTTAAAAAAAAAAACCTTTTTTACATGCTAATTAAAGCATTTTTATTTAATTTAATATCTGAATGTTGGAAGAGACTACAGAGATCACTAGCCCAAGTAGTTCCTGACCAAGAACCTTGTCTATAAACATCAACAAATGGCCATCCAAATGCTGTTTAAATATCTCCAATAATAAAGAATGAAACTAGCTCTCATTGTATCCTATTCTTTTAATTATTAGAAAGTACTTTTTACTTCAAACCAAAATCAGCATCTCTGAAATATGTCTATTGCTACTTATTCTGCTCCTTTGGTCTATGTAGAACTTCAGTTTCTTTTCTGAATATAAAAGACAGTTCTCATCGACATTCTAAGCCTTTTCTTCTAAATGTGGCAATCTCCTTCAAATGATCCTCTTGTGACACATTATCCAGTTATCTCATCATATGGGTTGCTCTCTTCTGAGCAGATTCAGGTTATACTTATAGTTTTCCTAAAATGTGGTGCCTAGAACTGAACTTGGTGATGCAGATGTGACCTGACCAGGACAGAATCGTGTGGAATTATTAAATCCCTCATTCTGGACACTATGTCTCTCAGTGCTTCTTAGGATAGCATTAATTTCTTTGACTGACATTTCAGATTGTTGGCTTATATTGAGTTTATAGTCCACTTAAATGTCTATATCTTCTCCCCACCCTCCCTGCAGGAACAGTTATCTAAACATGCATCTCATGTATTTGTGAAATCATGTTTTTTACTCCAAATGCAGGACTTTACATTTATCCATGTTCAAGCTCATCATATTCAATTTGACATGACCCATCATTCAAAGTTTACAAGACCTCTTTACACCTCGACCCTACCTCTCTAAACTTTACACTAGCAGCAATTTGTTAAACTTCCAGATATTCCTATAACCAATTCACTGATAGAAAGGTTGAGCGATAGAACCAAATTAAGGTCAACCTCCTCTAAAAGTTGATAGTGATAGATTCGTAACTTCTCTTTGGGTCTCTGTGATTTAACCATTCATATCCACCCAACTCTACTGTTATCTATCACATATTCCTCTAGCTTATCTACAAACCTAATAGAAGAAACAATTGCAAATATTACTGTTTGAAATCTAAGTAGACTATGTCTAAAATATTCCTTTCATCCATCTATTTATCCTTCCAAAAAGAAAAAAACAGTTTTGACTTATACTAATATTGTTTCCTTCTTTAAGTTCTCACAAAGCATCCCTTTAATACAGTGTTTGAGAACTTTGGCCAGAATTGAAGTCAAGATCACTGGTCCATGGTTTATATACGTCAACTTCTTCTCCTTCTCTAAAAGTGAGATGCCATTTATCCTTCTCTAGTTCCACTGTACCTTTTTGGTTCTCCAAGTTCTTTTGAAGATCACTTGCACAATTTCAGCAATCACACTTGATGTTACTTGACATTACTATTTTGCATGATATTATAAGCATATTGAATACTATGGTATACTGGCATAATGCCAAGAGCGCTGTTGACCTTTTGTAATATGAATCTTTGGTGGAAAACAAACAAACCAAAAAAGGTCATGGATAAGTGAAGAGAAGCTTAACACATATGATTCTTGGGAAATTATAGTTCTTTGATGTTTCAAAGGCCAAACCTATGGTGTGTTTACAAATGTTTCCACACCTGGTACAGGAACAAATGTGACCTAAAACAGATGGCCTAGTCTTTACATCATAGCAGATAACTACATGAGATAGCTTCCCCCACCCTTTCTCCCCCAAGGATGGCATTGTCAGTGTTTAGAATGCATTATATTAGGTAGAATATACCCTAGGATATTAGCCTCCAAACTTTTTTGATTGTGTATAACTATCAGGAAATTTTCAACTTATGTATAAATTATATACATGTACATATATATGCATTATGAAACATACAAAATGGGATTTTGACAGGATGAGCTAAAGATGAAATGATATTGCAGAGAGGGTGGATGCAATGAATCTTTATACCTTCTAACTAGTTTTCCCTTGTAGTCATGCTGCAGCTTGCTTGCAGTCTATACCATGTAAGGTGTAGGAGGATCCCATTTTGGTAAACACTGCTCGAGGATTTAGTTAGAGTCTGGTGACTTCAACTCTAGAACTGTTAGGAGATTTGACAAAGGAGATTCTTCATTAACTGTTTGTAATAATAACAGGTGTTGCCTGATGATGACTATCAATCATATGTTTGTTAGCCGTGTCATTTTTGAGAATATATATTTAGCTAAAAGGAAACTCTCTGGTGACCAATTCATGATCCTGTTCATTGGTGAGAACTCTGTACTATCAAATAGTAACAGAATCATGGGACTACTAGAAAGGACAACAGAAGCCACGTGGTCCAACCCCTTCACATTTTAGATGTGGAATTTAATTTCATAAGGGTTAAGCTACTTATCCAGAGTTACAAAGCCAGTAAGTTAAGGTATGATTTGAACTTGTGTCCTCTGACTCCAAGTTAAGGCCTCTTTCTTTTCCAACACAAATCTACATCTTTCAAAGGGTGCTCTGAGGTAAGCACCATGTTCCATCTACACTACTGAGAATGGACTCTCTACCTGCCCTTTGCTCTGCTGCTTTGCACACAGCATTGACTTATCTTGTTGGTCTAGGCCACGAAGTGGTGAGGAACCTGCAGCCTCAAGGCCACATGTGGCCCTCTAGGTCCTCAAGTGTGGCTCTTTGATGGATCCAAACTTCACAGAACAAATGCCCTTAATGTAAAACTTGGACTCAGTCAGAAGGTCTCACACAAGGACCTAGAAAGCCACTTGTGGCCTGGAGGCCACAGGTTCCCCACGCCTTTTAGAGCTTGTATGTATATATTATTCAATAATATCTTCATTGTGTTTGGCTCCCATCCTAATGTTTCATCCACCCTCCTTCCACTGTTGTCTATCCAAAACTTCTGAGCAAAGTGTTATTATATTAATTGGTTCCAGACCTGTGATTTCACATATTAATAAAATCACAGATCCAGATCATTATATTAATATATTGTTTAATTGGCTTAGGTGAAAAAGAGGTAATAAGCACACAGCAGAAGTGAATTCAGTAGCATCGATTACATCAGTTCTTATCTCCCCTTACCAAGCTGGAGGTTTGCTTCTGTTTGTACTCTGTAGTTAAAAGAAACACGGTTCAAGTGCTTAATTCAAACATCCTAACTTCTGCTAGCACAGTGTGTGTGTGGAGGGGGGGACAGGGGTGGGAAAGGCAGAGTTACCTTAGCTACTTAAGGAGTCTGAACAAAGGCTCCAATGGGGCACTGGAGACCCTGAGTAGCTCCCACCACACTGTTGCTTTTCTTACTTTGACCCTAACAGGAAATTTAATCTTGTCCCCTCTACCCCTCCCCTCCTACACCCCTACTTGATCTTTGGCATAACTTATTTATCAACTAGGCTATATGAAACTTCCTTGTTATTTGACCATCACTGACAGGAAGACCCAAGCACAGACAAAGATTTTTCATAGCCCTACTATTCTTCCATTGGATACTCATATGACATCCATATTATCCTACTTCCAAGACTCCAGATTAACTCTCTCAATGATTTTTGTTGTAGTATTCATAAAACAGTCTATATGTTATGTGTCTCATTCAAAGTTAGCATTGCATATAGAGTTGGGGGTGTCAGCAATTCGATGTACATTGAAGGACAGCATGATGGCTCCACTGCTCCCTCAAAATACACTTTTCTGGTCGGATTCTCATGACAAGAAATCTAATATCTGGAATTTCATTTCTTTGGGTTAGGTATTTTCTTCTGTACAGTTACCTGGGGAATGGCTGAAAAAACAAACAAACTGCTTTGTAACCAGGGTTTGGCATATGGTTAGACAACCTAAAATGTCACCATGAATGTGAAAGGCTCTGGGAACATGCTTCTGTGAGACAGGAGGACAGGTGCATTCTATAATGTCCTGTCATGTAATTGGGAACAATCTTTTTTTTTTCATTGACTGTCTACCTGGAACTAGCTTGATATTTAGAACTACCTGAATGAAGATTTATTCACTTTCATTGAATGACATTATATGGTAAAGGAGCAGGACCTGACGGCCACTTCCTTCTATCTGCCAGGTCATGTAGCCACAAGAAATGATCTTGGGATTTGGGTCTGTTTTCTTTGTCCTTTTAAGTCCTAGGGGCAGAGTGCAGTCCTAGACCCTAGAGCTGGCACCATAGAGAACTTGGAGCCCAGGATCCTAAGCTAGAAGTTGCAGGCAGCCCATCAGAAAGGGTAGCTTGCTATGCTTGCTATTCTAGCCTAAAGTGGGTTTTGGACTTTCTGAACTTAGCAGAACAACTGCTATGCAAGAACTCAATTAAACTGTGCGCCTCCCTACAGACTGAGGTAATTTGGGGACAATATCACCAAGAGATTATGTCTACTTGTGTTTTCTTGCTATATCTTTAGAGTAAATATTCCCTCATAAAAACTAATATGACTGTTAAGTGGTTAAATAGAACTGGGATGATCCCTAAAATTGATGAAAACAATTGGTGGATGCTATAGACAATGAAAGAAAAGAGAAACTTCTAACTCTCTTAGGGAACTTGGGGAGTTGATGAAATATAACACACAGGCTCTCTGGGAATGAGGCTAGAACAAACCCATATAACAGTTGTACATAAATCAAATATAATACTGTTGAGTGAGAAATTATAAATATAAATCACTGATAGAAACATCAAAAGATTTAAATGAAATGATGCAGATTGAAATGTTCAGAACCAAAGAACAGTGCACACAGGGACTACAGTCATGACAATAGAAATTTTTTAAAGAATCACTAAAAACAAAGCAAACACTTGAGCAAATAAAAACAACTGCCACAACAACAATAAATAAGCCCTCTGGACAGATAATGAAATATATTTCTCACTTCTTGGCAGAGAAATGAGGGACTACTAGGGAAGAATGTTAAACACGTTGCAAGATGCAGTTACTACATTTGGTGTTTATACTTCTGTTTTTCTTCGTAAAAGGAAGAGTTCAGTATGGAAAGCGGGGGTATTTCCAAAGACAGCATATGTAAAAAAGGCATCAATAAAACCTACTAAAATGCCCTTAAAGGAGCACTATATTAACCATTTCATTCATTTACATTTAGTATGAGTTATACCTTTAAAAATGAAATCTAGCTGAGAATAATATGAGTTAGGTTTTTTCAATTTCTAAGGACTTAAGAGTAGATACACCAACAAAATAATACAGTGAAATTTTTATGTGTGCTGTGACTTTATGAATGTGAGCCTATGCACTGAGGATACCGACTTCTTTCTTTTTGAATACTTAGCATGCAGTTTGAACATTACATAACCAGGTGGGTGGTGGTAGCAAGATAGGTTTTCCACACTTCAACGCATCTATGATTTTGTTGATGTGGAAACTCCTTCTAATTGGCAGATTGTAACCCACTCACAACCTTTCATCCAGTGGTATTCTTTTTCATACCTTTTCAGAAATTTTTCTTAGAAAATATACCCAATATGTCAGAAAACTTATTCTAGGATAAAACACAAAAAAAAACCATGACAAAACAAGGAGCTTACATTTAGAATACCAGAAGTTAAATGAATCTTTACCAATGGTGTAAAAATTGTGATTTTTTTTTAGTTTCTTCCCCCCACTCTTTTTAAAATCACTTTTTCATGATTATTAAGGGAGCAGAAGGGGCTGCACAAATTAGGGGGCAATTTTATATTTTTCTTTGCTTTATGACTAAAGAATTCACCTCCTAGTGATCAACATGTTGGTGAAGTACTCTCTGTACTTTTTCAGACTGATCATTAGATAGTCAATACAGGCTTCCTGTGGCTTCACTTAAAATGTAAGAGTAGCATATTTGCACATTCATAAATTCTATTACAATTAGGATAAGAATAAAACTTGGTTGTATATTCATGATTCATAAGTGGACATATCAAGTGACTTCTTCACTACCTTGAAAAAGCTGTCTATTTTTTTCTGCCTCTACTTCCTGTCCTTTCATTTCTCAATCCTTTGCTGTCTGGCTTCTCTATCATTTGGCTGAGACACTTTTCTCCAGAGTTACCAATGATCTCTTAATTACCAAATCTCATGGTCTTAGTCCTGATTCTTCTCAACCTTTTTGTTGCATTTGATGCTGCTGGCTACATATCTTTCTAGATGTTTTTCCTTTTTGGGTTATCATAACACATTTCCTTCTTTTCGTCACTTTTTGTTCATCATCCTTATCACACACTCTAACTGTTATTCCCCAAGACTCTGTCATAGGCCCCCTTCTGTTCTATATCCACACTCTCAGTAACATCATCAACTGCTGTATGTTTAATTATTATTCCTATGCAGATGACTCATAGTTCTGTGTATCCAGACTCAGTCTCTCCAAAGAGCAGTCCTGCATCACCAATTTTCTCTTGGATATTTCAAACTGGATGTTCCAGAGTCATGTCAAACTGAACAGGTCCAAAATTGAACTAATTTTCTTTATTCTCAAACCTATCCTCTTCTAAACTTCGCAGCTTCTTTCAAAGGCACCACCATCCTTCCAGGCTTCCACATTCACAGCCTTGGTATTTTCTTTGACTCTTTAGTCTCTTTCACCTCACATATCCAACCTAGTTGCCAAATCCAACCATTTTATGCCTCTTTAACATTTTAAAATATGATCCCTTGTTTCTACTCACATAGCTGTGACCCTAGTTAAGGCCCTTAATATCCCTCACCTAGATTATTAATAACAACAGCTTCTTAATCGATTTCTCTGAGTTAAATCTCTCTTCCATTCTGTCTATACTACACACTCCCTACAAAGCAATTATCCTTATGTGTAGATCTGACCATGCCATTCACCTAAACAATGAACTCCATTGGCTCCATATTACCCATAGAATAAAATAAAACTCCTGTTCCAATTTTTTGAAATTTTAATTTAGCATTTATTTTTAACATTCTTTGCTTTTTAAATTTTGAGTTACAAATTCTCTTCCTTCCTCCCATCCCCTCCCACACCCACTGAGAAAGCAAGCAATATGGTATCAATTATACATGAGAAATCATGCAAAATATATTTCTAGTATATTAATAATATTTCAAAAAACACCAAACAACAACCAAGAAAGAAACAAGGAGAAAATTATACTTCATTTTGCACTCAGAGTTAATCAATTCTCTCCCTGAAGGTGGATAGCATTTTTTCATCACAATTTCTTATATTGATCTTTCATAACTTCATAACATATTCAGTCTTTCACAACTAATCATCATTATGATATTGCTGTTATGGTGCATGGTGATTTCTTGGTTCTTTTCACTTCACTTTATATCAGTTCATATAAGTCTTCCCAAGTTTTTCTGAAACCATCCCCCTTATCATTTCTTATGGTACAATACTGCTCCATCACAATCACATCACAACTTATTCAACCATTTCCCAATTTATGAGCACCCCTTAGATTTCTAGTACTTTGCTATTCTGAAAAGAGCTGCTATAAATATGTTTTTACATATAGGTCCTTTTCCTTTTCCTTTGATCTCTTTGTAATACACATCCAGTAGTGGTATTGCTGTGTCAAAGGGTATGCACAGTTTAATAGCCTTTTGAGTATAGTTCCAAATTGTTCTCCAGAATGGTTGGACCAGTTCACTACTCTATCAGTAGTTCATTAGTGTACATGTTAAAAACATTCCCTGTGACATACAACCAATGGCTCCAGCACTGGTTAAGAACAGTAATAAACCAATGATGAAGCTATTGATTCTATGCCTCAGGTTGTAATCAGTTCCTCTCCAGCTGAACCTCCATCTGAAGAAGAGGTAACGAATGGCATCAAGTTCCTCTTGAGTGGCAAAGTACCTAGTGCTGATTCCATCTCAGCAGCGATCTACAAAGCAGGGGATCCATTGCTCATACAGAAGCTGAATAAAATCTTCCAGATTATATAGCAAGAGGAAGTCATCCCCAGGAGCTTACGAATACCTCCATTGGAATGCTATCTACATCCAGAGAAAGAACTATGGAGTCTGAATGCAGACTGAGGCACACTTTATGCTAGCCTTTTTCCCTTTTTTTTCTCTTTTGTTTTTGTTTTTGGGGTTTTTTTTGGTTCTGTTTCCTCTTACTCATGATTCATTTCATTGGTCATAATTCCTCTTCACAACTTGATTGGTGTGTTATACATAGAAGATATATCGGATTCCATGCTGTCTAGGGGAAGGAGGTGCGGGGTGGGGCTGGGAAACCTGGAACTCAAAATTATGTAGAACTGAATGTTGTAAACCAAAAATAAAAAACTCTCAAAAAAAATACCTCCATTGTCCATCTTCATAAAGGAAAAGGAAATAGGCTGTCCTGTGGGAGCCACAGGAGGAATCTCTCTCCTATTCATTGTGGCAAGGTCCTTTCCAGAGTACTCCTTAATTGGCTGATTAATGATATGGATGATGGTCACCTGTCTGAAAGTCAGGGAGGCTTTAGAAAGGGTTACGGAATTGTGGACATATTGTTTGCTGCCTGACAATTTTGGGAGAAATATCAGGAGCAGAACAGAAGTCTATGTGTGTTTGTTAACCTGACCAAGGTTTTGATACTGTCAGTTGTGAGGGCATGTGGAAGATCATGGCAAAATTGGGTTGACAGAAGAAGTTCATGAGAATTATATACCAATTTCATGAAAGTATGCTTACAAAGATTCTGGATAATGGATGATGCTCTTGCACTTTCCCTGTGCTCTTCTGAATGATGTTTTCAGTAATGTTTTCAGATGCCTTCAACAAGGATGAAAGTGGCACTAAGATCAGCTTCCCAAGTGATGGTAAAATAACTTGAAAAGGCTACAAGCCAAGAAGACAATGGTGGGGGAGTTGGCATGTAATTTTTTTGTTTGCAGATGCTTGTACACTCAGTGAAGCCTCTGAGGCAAGGTACGATAGAGTATGGATTCATTCTCTGCCACCTGTGGTAAATTTGGCCTGACAATCAATACCAAGAAAACAGAGGTCCTCCACCAGCCAAATACCACACCATTCATACATGGAACCATTGGTCCCAGTAAATGGAGAAATTTCAAATGCTGTAGATAAGTTCACTTACCTTGGCAGTATGCTTTCTAGGGTTGGCCACATAGATGATGATGTTGAAGCATATATTGCCATAGCTAGCTCAACTTTTGGGAGGCTCTGAAAGAAAGTGCAGCCAAAACAGAATCATAGAAGCACAAAGGAAACCAATGCTGCACAAATCCAGAGCCACATCTACTTTAGATGTTCTAACATACTACTTGTGCCTGATCTGTGGTATTAGCTTCTGAACTTGTGTTGGTCTGATCAACCTCAGCCAAACTCATTTTAACCTGACTCCAACACTCTAATGCCATTGGTCGTCTTCAAAAATGAAGGACAAACAACAGCGTGCCTTTTCTTCCTCATCCTTTTCAGAATTTATTATTTCTGATAAGTGTGAACTGATACCTCAGAGTTGCTTTGATTTGTATTTCTCTAATCAATAGTGTTTTTTAAAATTTTTAATATGACTATAGACTTTGATTTTTTTCTTCTGAAAACTGCCTGTTTACTTCCTTTGGCTATTTATCAATTGGAAAATGGCTTTTATTTTTTATAAATTTGACCCAGTTCTATGTTCAATATACATTTGAGAAATGAGACCTTTACCAGGGAAACTTTCTGTAAAAATTTTTTTTGATATTACTTCATTATCTATGGTACTGTGTGGGTCAAAAGACCACTGACTCAAGTTAAAAAAAACAGAGGCGTCTTGGTTTCTCAAGGCAGAAAAAAAAACAAAAACAGAAGCTTTATTTGATCAAGTCTCGAGAATTGAGCATCTCTCACTACCAGGGTGGAGATAGCAGTGAAGAGAGGCAAGGAGGAGAAGTCAAGCAGGGAGATATATACCCATGTACAAACGATTCTAAGAAATCCCTCACGGGAGGCTGGACCCCTGTCCCCATCTGCCTCACAATCTAACCCGGAATAATTTTTACCCAATACAAGCACAGAAACTACAGAATTACCTTACAGGGAAACTTTAATGCTAAGATGGCCGTTTTTAAGTAGGCTAGGGGAGGGGGAGAGGGGAATATCATCTGGTTTCCCTGAAATCATATGATTTACAGGAAAACAAAACTTAGGCCTGGTAAGGTTCGCATCCTAACTAAATTTGTACTATCTCTATTTGAATATTGCCTTGCCTAAGTTATTCATAGGGAAGCTTTCACAATCTTGTATTCCATTCACAGCTGAGGTGACATCTATAAATCTAAAGAAGGAGGGGGAGAAAGACATTCCTAAAGGCTAAATAATCAGATTCCCACAGACTCAAATTTATCCCATTTCCAACTTTTTTCTAAATATTGATTCTCAAACATTTTAGATATAAATACATACATATATATATACATATATATGTGTGTGTGTATATATATATATATATATATATATATATATATATATACACATATACCCTGTGAAGTCTTCACACTTTATTCTCTCACTACCTCACACAGTACCTTTTAGCATAATACAATAATACAGTTTCCTGGCTTGTTCATTTAATTAGGTTTATTTTTGCCTGATCCTGAGATCCTGATTGCTACACCTGCCTTTTTTAAAACTTCAACTGAAGCATATTGGATGTTGATCCAGTCCTTTATTTTAACTGTGTTTGTCTTTTTGTTTTAAGTGTGTCTCTTGTAAATAACATATTGTTGGAATCTAGTTTCTAATCCATTCTGCTATCCCCTTCCATTTTATGGGTGAGCTCATCCCCTTCACATTGACAGTTATGATTACCTACTGTGTATTTGCCTCCATCCCGTTTTCTTCTATTTCTCTCTCTGTCTTTGTCTCTGTTTCTGTCTGTATATATGTCTGTCTCTCTCTCTGCTGTTCTCCCTCCACAAAAGTCTCTTTTGTTTTAATCATTGCCTCCCTTAATCTGCTTTCCCTTTTATCATTCTCCCCTTTTCCTGTTTCAATTTTAAAGACCTTTACAACTTCACTCCAACCTTTCTTTACAGCCTGGTTAGATACTATTCCCTATCCTGCACTCAATGATTTGGCCAAATTAGCTTTTTCTGGAACCCTCATAAATACTCTTTCATATCCCAAATCCTTCTTTTGAACTGGCTGTCCCCATTGCTAGAACGTGCCCTCTTCCCCTCTGCCTCACAAAACTCCTCTTTTTCCTTCAATGTGCAATTCAAGCCCCACGTTCCACATGTCTTTTTTCATCTCTCCCCTCTCCCATTTGCAAGTGTGCTACCTCCCAAACTGTCTTGCATTTGGCCACTTTGTATATATCTCTATTTATTCTTTATGTTTCTTCTATATATCTTTATGTACGTTTCTCCTGACTTACTCATTAGAACGTAAACTCCTTGTGATTAGGGACTGCTTCATTCTGTGCATTTGTATCACCAATGCCTAGTGTGTGGGATAAAAACCACTACTCAAATTAATCAAGACAAAGACTTGGTTACCTTGAAAGCGGAAAGGAGTTTATTACTTTCTTTCAAGAAAGAGTACAGCCCCTCATTGCTCAGAGTAGAGCCCACCGGAAGTACAAGGTTGGAGTGGCCCCTTCAGCGTTTTAACCCTAACTCCAGACCTCCCCCCACTCCAACCCCCTCCTCCTTCATCCCACTGGCTGGCCTTCAGGACGTACAATCTTTCTCATGAAAGTCTACCCAGCAACAGAGGCTTTCGCTGTTTGTTTACCATATAAGGGAATAAGGTGCACAGGGTGGTGGAAGAAAACCACAGGCAGGGGACAGGGAGTCTTCGATAATTTTTTTCTTTTCTGTGCCCAAAAACCAGGGTCCTGGTGGCTAGAGGAGGGTCGAGGACAATGCAGGGTATACAGAAAAACATGTTTTGTTTTTGTTTTTGTTTTTTACAAAGTTGGCTTGCTGCAGGCATTGTTTGTATAAGGGGGTGCATTTCAATAGAACAAGTGACAAGAAATCATTAACCCTTTGAGGAGGCGTCACCGATCTTCTCTCACATTAGCATAACGTGTCACACAGTTGGTGTTGGGAAAGGGATTTAATGTCTTATGCAGCAGACCACTGGGAACCTGAGTATTCAGATAAACAATTACTTTACAGAAAATATACTTTGTGACCCCCTAAGACACAAATCAGACTGCAAGAATGTAAAGGCAGCCTGAAAGGATCTTTGACAGAGGTGATGGTGGAGGCAGGGATTAAAAACTTCCTGAATCATAGAGTAATATTTACTCCTGGCCCAAAGAGACCACAGCTGAGTTTCAGGTCAATCCATATGAGGGCCAAGATAATTCAAGCTGTTTTCCACATGTCCTCTAACTTCCTATCTCAAAACAACTTACGGACTCACGGTTTGGGAGAGCTAACTCAAATCTGCATACATCCCAGCCCATAAGAAGCCGCCCCCTGACCCTGGATATCCAAAATCACAAATGTCAGCATATAGTACACCTTCCTCCACAAGCTTTGCAGAAAAGTTAAGGGGACCTTATGAAAATCACAACAAGGGCCTGTGACGGTTAAAAAAGTTTTAGAAACATAGTTTCTGGGTAATTTAATCATTCTATTAATAAGGACAGAAAGTTATTAATAAAAGTAAAAGGATGGTTATTTGGCCCTTTCTCTCAGATCAAAGTCAATGATGCAGGCAGACTCACAGTTTTGTTTTTTTAAATTAATTTATTTTAAACTTAAATACTAAAACCTAAATACAAAATAAGAAAAGGAAAAAGAAATTGCCATACAGCAGAAGGTAAGAGAAGATTAAAACTATACAGCAGTACATTTCCATTTCAAGAAAGGCTGTATAGTAAACACATACATTCTCTTCTGAGTTGTCCATCTTTGCTTCCTTGTATGTTTTCTTTTGTTTTCTGCCATGCACTTTTTACTTCATTCTTTTTTATTCTCTTTCCTCCCCCAAGAAGGACACATACACACATACATATACACACAAACACATATACACATACATATACTTATGTACACATACATATACTTAGATATCTATAATATACTCACATGTAGACATATACATTCATATGCATCTATGTAAGACTGTACTATAGTTGTTTGTCCTTGGTTTCTCTGAGGGTGGATAAGGTCTTCCTTCGCAAGTCCAATTCTTTCAATATTTTTTTAGTCCGCCAACCTATTGTTTCCTATACCACAGCAATAGCCCAACCTTTTATTGTCTAGTAGTTATTTTAAATAGTCTAAAGCAATATTGATTAATTTGGCTGACACAGTGTAGTTTCCCTGTTTTTCTCTTGATTACATCTATTTTAGCTTTAATTTGTCTGAGATCATGCTTACTACCTCTGATTTTTCTCCCTAAAAATTCTACTCCTGATCTTTATTTTGTTTGTGTGTATTGTCTATTTTCTATCCCTCCTGACTCCTTTACTCTGCTTCTATCCACTACCTTGTCTTCCTATTACTTAACGTACCCCACCACCAAAGATTCCTCCTTTATTCTCTCACCTCCAGCCTGGAATCCCTCCTTTATCCTGTCTCATCTCTCCATCCCCTTAGCCTTTTATTCCTTTCTAAATTTAGAAGACTTTAATGCCCTTCTAGATGTATATGTATTGTTCCCTCTTTAACCCATTTCCAGAAATATCAGCCCTCCTTTCCCATCTAATTCCTCTGTCAATCTTTCCTCTCACACCTCATTTGTATAAAATAATTACTCTTTTTACCTTTTCCTAGACAGTTTCCTTTTTAGTATCACATTATACTCAAATTGACTTCAATCTTTCTTTTGAATTATCCAATTACTAATAACAATCTTAGGCATATGATGTACATTTCCTTATATAAAAAGTAAACAGTCTGTCCTTATTGAGTCCCTTTTAATTAGTCTTTGATGTTTACTTAAAATTTCTCTTGTATTTTATATGTCAAATTTACTATCAATTTCATGTATTTTTGCAAGAAAGTCCCAAAAGTCTTGCAATTCATTGAATATCCATTTTTTAATTCAGGATTATGCTTGACTTTCCTGGGTATGATATTTTTGTCCACAATCCCAGTTTTTTTGCTCTTTGATATACAGTGTTCCAAGACCTGTGGTCTTTTAGGGTAACCATTGCTAGATCTTATGTGATTCTAATTGTGGTTCTGCCATATTTCAAATTTATTTTTTTCCTGATTGCTTGTAATATTTTCTCCTTGAGCTAGGGGTTTCAGAATCTAGCTATGATATTGCTATTGGTTTTCTTCATGGGATCTCTTGTAGGTAGTGATCAGTGTATTTTTTTTTCTATTTCTACTTTCCCCTTTTGTTCTAACCTTCAGGACAATTTTCTTTAATTATTTCCTGTATTATTTTATCAAGATTTTCTTTTTTGGCATAGCTTTCAGGTCGTCCAACTATTTTTATGTTTTCTCTTTTTGATCTGTTCTCCAGGTCAATTGTTTTTCTTATGAGGTTTTACTTTCTGTTCTATTTTTTTATTCTTTATTTTTTTTTCATTATTTCTTGGTCTCATAGCTTTGCTGGCTTCCTCTTTCCCAATTCTAATTTTCAAAGAATTGTTTTCTTCCTTAAGATTCTGGATCTCCTTTTCTAATTGGTTGACTTTCTTTTCATGATCTTGTTTTTCTTGGATTGTTCTTATTTTTTTAAAAAAAGATTTCCTCAATCTCTCATTTGATTTTTAAAGTCTTTTTTTAAGTTCTCCTATGAATTCTTTTTGGGCAGGTGACCTTTTGATGTTGAGGTAGTAGAGGCTTTTTTTGCTTTAATATCATCCTCTTAAGATGAACCCCAATCTTCTCTATTCCCATAGTAATTTTCTATGATTGGATTCTTTCTCCTTTACCTGTTCATTTTTTTAAAATTTATAGCAGCTTATTATTGTAATTATCATTGGTCCTGGGGTATGGGGGATGGTGTGTCTCTGGCCTCAGACCTTCCTTCAGTTCTCTCCTCTGGCCTGGAACTGAAAGCAAGAGCTCCAACCTCCTGTAAGTGCCCATAGCCAGCAGCATGCCTGCCCCAATGCTTCTGCACTCATTGGGCATGTGCTGATTCCTTCTCACCCAGGACTGTCAACAGCACAGTAGGGTCTGGCGTCCCTTGTCAGCAAAGATGCCTTCAATATTCCCAGGCTCAGATGTAGACTCCCCACACTGTCTGGGAGGTGGAAATTGAGGCTACCTCCCAATCCAGGTAGCCCTACCAGGGCTTCCTGCTTTCTGTTTCAGGGCAACTAACTTGGAGGTGTTTACACTTCACAGGGACCAAATCTTGGATCTGGTTGTCCAGGAGGACCACTGTTCTGCTCCAACTCTTGTTTATTTTTGCAGATCTATGTTTGACCTGAGGTACTAGTTTGTCTTATTTGTGGAGGAAATCTGGAAGAGTTCGGAATTTTCTGACCTCCTCCATCCTACCAGAATCCTGTCTGGCTCACAGTTTCTATACTTTAGGTGTTCAATGAGAGGAGAGGAGTAACATGATGTTAGAAATATCTATACTCAGACTGCCAACAGCCTTGGGCTATCAGGACAAAAGGATCTATCTCTACCCAAGCTCCAGTAGAACACAAAGGACTTCCCTACCTTAGATTAAATTCCTTGCAAATTTGGGTGGGGTCTGACCAAGATCAGAAGAGTCAGTGCAATCTCATTATCAGTAATGTCCTTCAAGAAAACTGAACTTTCTAAAATGAGGAATTTATAAGAAGGGGAGAGTCTCTGAATCTCCCCAAGATAATGGTTATTAATAACAATTTCTCACAGGCCTATTATCGACCTTTGTGTACTGCTGCTCATGCTTATACCCATGTCACTGCTTGCTGTGGATGCCCATTATATTGCCTGCTCTGCTGAGGCCTATGTTAGTGGTATTTCTGATGGGGTACAACCTCTGGGAACCCCCTTGAACCCACCTTGAATCTTCCTACTTGATTCATGCCCAAATAGCCTAGCCTTGCCCTCCATTGTCTGATAACCTCTAGATTGCCTCCAACTGCTTCCCACCCTTGATCCTATCAAAATAACTATACCCAAGTCTGTTACCCTAGTCTTCCATTGTCTGTCATTTCCGGGTAGCCTTTAGCTATTTCCTACCCTTAATCCTATTCCTGGAGTTTGACCTGACCCTGGTTCTCCAGTTACCCCAGCCCCCTCAATATCCTCCTTAGACTCTTCCTCAAGATCCTCCCTCAACTCCTCTTCCCATCACCCCAGAAGCACCCCTAGATGCCTCCTACAATCTTTCTGTATGTGAGACCCATCTTGCCTCCGTGAAAGTTCTCAGATTCAATCAAATGATCAAGCTCCTTAAGACTCTACCCATTATGGCAAATCTTTAATAAATTTTGTTTTTCTTTGGCTGAAAGAAGGCTTGAGTTGAATTCATTTGGCAGGACTTAGTGTGTTGGTATTTTGGGGTCCCTAGCAACCCTAAACGTCAACATATGGTTCAAATTAGAGTATGCTAAAACTTCTGAGCCTATCAATTGTGGTATTAGCACCACAAGTAACCCTATACTTCCAGCCTTGGTGAGATGGAGAAATCCAGTTTTTAAAATAACAACAAAATAAAATGAAATAAAATAAAAGCTGCCCACAAAGAGGCTCCATAAGGTCTCTGAACCCAATTGCTTAATTCATGGAGACATCCTTATGTATTCTTTTCCTAAATTTCTCCCCAAGTTGAATTGACTTAAAGCCTAGTTCTACACCCTTTTTGAGTAACAGATCTATAATGACCACTCTATGAATTGTGCAAGAGACTGCAGAGACCTCATTGTGGGCTCTTTTTTTAATTAAATTTTTTTCAGTTATCAAGTATTTATTTTCTCTTCCTCACATGCCCTTCTGCCGGGGGGGGGGGGGGAGAGAACAAACCCTTGTATGAAATATACATAGTGAAACAAAACAAATTTCCCCATTGGCCCTATCCAGAAATAGTTGTCTCATTCTATGTATTTCATGTATCACCTGTCTCTCACAAGATGAATACATTCTGCATGTCACTGAGCACTTTTAGTAAAGCAATTATTTATTTGAACCTTTAGGCTCTTGAGTGGTCCATAAACCAGATGTGGAAGCCTTCCAGCAGAAATAATTGTTTATAAAATGCTTGTTGATTCAACAATTGATTCTCACATATTACTTTTATCAGTAATTGATGTGTGTATGCTTATATATACATTTTCATGAAGAAATAAAATTATATATATTTTTTGCTTTAAAATACTGGCTTAAAAAACAGCTGTCTAAATTTTATATTCAATTCATTCACTGCATTCACTTCAGGATTTAAGTGGAAGCTCTTGTACTTCAAATTACAGATTTGCCAAGAATAGGGAATCATGTTCTGACTTACTATAGGTTAGGTGTGTGTGGGTCGAAAGACCACTGACTCAAGTGAAAAAAAAAAAAAACAGAGTCGTCTCAGTTTCTCAAGGCAGAAAAAAAAGAAGCCTTATTTGATCAAGCTACGCAAGAATTGGGCATCTCTCACTACCAGGGCGGAGATAGCAGTGAAGAGAGGTGAAGAGGAGAAGGCAAGCAGGGAGATATATACCCTCATGCAAACAATTCTAAGAAATCCCACTCCAGAGGCTGGACCCCTGTCCCCATTTGCAGAGACGAGTGGCCTCACAATCTAACTGGGAATATGTTTTTACCCAATACAAGCACAGAAACTATAGAATTACCTTATAGGGAAATTTTAATGCCAAGATGGCAGTTTGTAAGTAGGCTAGGGGAGGGGGAGAGGGGAATGTCATCTGGTTTCCCTGAAATCATGTGATTTACAGGAAAACAAAACATAGGCCTGGAGAGGTTCACATCCTGACTAAATTTGTACTATCTATTTGAATATTGCCTTGTCTGAGTTATACATAGGGAAGCTTTCACAATTTTGTATTCCATTCACAGCTGAGGTGACATCTATAAATCTAAAGAAGGAGGGGAAGAGAGACATTCCTGAAGGCTAAATAATCAGATTCCCACAGATTCAAATTTATCCTGTTTCCCCTTTCTCTAAATATTGATTCTCAAACATTTTAGATATAAATACATACATATATATATATATATGTATGTATGTATATATATACATATATATATATGTATGTATATATATACACGTATTCCCTGTGAAGCCTTTACACTTTATTTTCTCACTACCTCACACAGGTGGGTTTTTGAGTTGGACTGCAAGAAAAAGAATGGGAGAGAACTTATCTAGTCATGTGCAAGGGACAATAACAACCAGTCATCCAATTTGAAGAAGGTGTGAGATGGTCCACTGGGGAGAGAATGTAAGTCATTTGCCCCTGGAGACCAATGGAATATTTGGAGGGTATTAGAGACACTTTTAAGCTGTTTAAACATTCTTTCTTAGGTTTTGCTATGGTTTCATGGATACATGTAGGCTGGGATTTATTTGAACAAACTTTTATGCTTAATCAGGCACTAACTTTCTGAACATCTTTACCTTTTCTGTTCTATTTAACTGAATTTAGATACTTATATTTCTTTCGTCACTAACAACTAATTAGATTATTAACATTTTTTGAACAAATTACCAGGGATGGAACTGACAACAAATAATGGAACTTAAATAAGACTTTTACATAGATTCTGTAACATCTCATGTCATCAAGAACATTTTCAGGGGTTTATGTGCATTGGTGTGCTCATCTTCTTAATACCAACATGATAGCAGTGTTACTATATAGCAGCATGGCATGTAACACAACAGTCCCCAAAAACTTGAAAAAAAAATCACACAGAGGACAATGGAAAGCTACATGTTTTGTGTGAGCCAGCTTCAACATGTAACCAATGGGGTGTTCAGAAGAAGAATAGAAGAAAAATAGGACATAAAGGAAATCTGAGCTAAGAGGAGGAGATGGCTTGTTCATGTGTCTAAAGAGGGAAGGTATGGCGAGAGGAGAGCCAGTACATTCTACTGGGATGTCAGAAGAGAGTGAGGGTTGCCTCCAAAACATTGAGTGGCCTGTGTTTGGGAAAAATTATGGGAGACATCGACCAAGATGTATAAGTAAGGAAGGTTAGAACCTTCTTCAGTGATGGAAACGACCAAATAAATGAGATCACAGATCCATTTGAGCCTTTTCTTTAGCATATATTACTTGTAGCTTTGCAAAGTTCTAAGAAGGTGGTAACTCTGCCTTGGTCCTTGGCATTCTTTTGGAATTTCCTTATATTCCTCAAACCTTAATTTCCTCAGTTCTCAGTCAGGGTTTGGGGTAAAAGCCATTTGGACTTGGTTTCACATTGGGTCCTTTTTATAGATAGGACTAAATCCTGTCTATAGGACAAACTATAGCCAGACTAAATCCTTCTGAGCTTTCTACTTTTTTATATTTCCTCTCAATTGTGTGCTTCAGGAGTAAATTTTTGGGGGCTTATTTTTTCTACCTACATTAAAAGTACACTATTATTTTGAAACTTGGCATTCTTCAAAGGTAAAACTGACATACACTTAGGTTTTTCTACTTGAGACTTTTGTAGAGGTCCCTACCCAACCTCAAAAAGTGCTTTGAATACCTCTGCATAAATTAAATATGCAAATGAATAATCCTGGGGATTGGGCTCTAAGAACACACCAAAGAATAGGGCAAAAGTCTCTGGTCATTTGCATTCTTCTACCATCCACATGTGATTTCTAAGTATTTTAACTGTTAGAGGTCAGCTATTATACCCACCTTAATTCTTTTGCAGGTAGGATCAGAGCACTAGGCTAGAAGTTTTCTCTTATGACTTTCTTTTAAAAATCACAGTTGGTTTGTTAATTAGATCTGGGCTCTGGTTTCCTTGATTGTGAAACATAATTCTGTTATCAGTAAAACCACATTCTGCCCAAGGTGATTTCTCCAATGGCTTTAATCCCTTCTTTTAAATCCCATGAAATAAAGAGCACCTCCATACAAGGGTAAGCTGAACAGTCATTTGGTCTAAACAGGGCCTTTCCAGTTAGATTTGTGATACCCTAGCCCCCTGTAAAAGTTTGATAAAATAGAAATGGGACTTTTAATTAATTATGCACAGAAAGTTGACAGCCTTCTTCTGGGAGGCTTTCCTAGTAATCCATGCATGTAATATGGCAGGGATACTGTTTATAAATATAAACGACCTGGAAGGTGTTATAACCCTGGAACAAAAGACAAAAGAAAATCAAACCACAGTTGGCACCCTCACAATTACATCCTCAATCAGTAAATGACCTACTTGAGAGTTTTGTTTTATCTTTGTTTTCCAATGCATTCCTGAAAGCAGACAGGAGAGAGAAATCCCAATCAAGACTTCAGAAAGCTCTTACTGAGACCAGGCATGTACATGCAATTTGTACTGTTGCACCTCTTATCATTATTTCAAATATCCTGTGATTTGTATGAATGGATGTTCTCCTGTAGTCCAGGATACTCAAGAAGTGCCGAGCTCATGCAAAGTTAAAAGAGATTAAAAGGAATTCAATAAAGCCAATACAGCTCTAATCATAAGACAAAAGAAAAATCATCAGGCATGAGGAGAGCTATAGAATTTTAAAAAGAGGTTATTAAAAAGAGCTTAAAGAATGAACAAAAGAAGGCCAAAATAAAGAAAAGAAAACTTATTCAATCCTTTTCAATCATTCTAAACCCTTGCTCTGGATTAGGGACTTTAATGACAATGGACTGGAGAGAGGGCTTTTTTTTTTTAATCTCAAGGCATCAGTACATAGGTTTTTGATATTATCTTGTTAGGTAGCCTAGAAGAACAATATTGTATGTTTGGGGCATGGTTTGTAGAAGAAGAAAACCAGCCTTGGTTAAAGACTATAGTTGGATCAAGCAATACTGCTGCTCAGAATTTATATATCCACACTAACTACTATAAACTAAATAAGAAAAATTAGTGATACAATGCTGATATTTATAACAGTTATTGATGTATTGTGTATTGTATTGCATCCATTCAAAAATAAGCTTTCTTGAAGGCAGTACTGTTTCATTTGTCTTCATGTCTCTAGCATATAGCACAATGCCTTATACATAGCACAAAATTATCTAACCACTCCTACTCCATTTCATATTTGAGAAAATAATTTTTATTATTTCAAATATAAATTTATATGGTGGAAAAGCAATGGTTCTAGAAACAGGGGACCTCAGTTCAAATCACAACTCTTATGCAATTGAATCTAATCCAACCCTTCTATGTGCTAGGCACTGTGCTAAACACCAGTTTTTTTTAATAAAATATTTTTAAAATAAGAAATAAGCCCATCCATGTCTTCAAGGAGCTTACAGTCTAAGGGGATGAGGCTACACACAAAAGGAGTTAGGAAAGGGGGATGGAGAGGGAGATGATACCAGGAGAATGTCAGGCACAAGAATAACTTGTTCCCTGGAGTTGAAACTGAGCAGAGCAGCAGATGCAAAGTGGGAGTGAGCTGAAAGTCCAGGAAAGCATTAGAAGGATTTTGATACTCTGCCCTCCAGTCCTCCAATCAGAGAGGAGAGGAGGCTGGGGAAGGCAGTCTAAGTCAACTTGAGTTATTAACACCATGGTAAATTTAGAGCTGGTGAGCTTAGTCTGAGTGGGGCATCTTAGAGCTGAGAGCAGACAGAGCAGCAGAGGCTAAGAGGGGAATTATGCTTGCTACTTATGGACTTTGTTCAAGTTACTTAGCTACAAACTTCAACTTCTTCATGTGGGAAATGGGGGGAGGGGGGCTGAACCAGAAGGCCTATGAGGTCTCTTCCAGCTCTAGATCTGTGATCTCATGATGCTATAAATGTTTGTTGATTGTCTGATCATGTGTGTGCGTGTGCATGCACATATGCACATGGGTGGGTGTTTTTAGGGGTATCAGACATGTCCATGTGATCAATAGTTGAAACCTTCAATATCAAGGAAAAGATAAAAAAAAAACCCACTAAGTTTCATAAATGAGATTTTGATGGCCAGAAAAAAATAAACAAATTGAGCTATTAATGGCCTCTTATACGAATGTTAAAAGAGCTGATGTATTTGAAATATGAATGATTGCACTTTTATCTGTGTGTTCATAGCTTGGATAAGTAAATATAAAAAGAACAAAAGCCCCAGCCCATCTGTGAATCAGCATTAACTGCTGATGAGGACAATACATTTGACAGCTAAACAAAATGTACACATCAGGTACCTAAATTAGTTTTTGTTACCTTTGAATCTGAAATATCAATCTAACATATTCATCTCTGTATATTTTATAACAAGTGCAATGGCACAATAGCAACAAGTCAAACATTGCAGCTTTCCACTTAACCTTTCTATAGGAATAGAAATGGACAAGTCAGTAAAGCATTGTTTATTTGTTTTTCTGTAGTTTTTTTGTTATGCAACAATAATAAATATATTTCCACAGTACAAATGAAACTCTTGTCTGAAATTCATGATTAAAGAAGGAGACCATAGCTAACAGTTGTGGGATAAGCTTATTGATACGTAACTACTTTGAACAAACCCCACATTTCAGTATGAAAAGAGAGTGTATCATCCACTATCATTTCTGTAATGTAAATCACATAATAATGCCTAGTAAAATCCAAAGATACTTTGTCACAGAGTACACAGCAATATCTCACAGAGGCAGAGGCTAGGTTAATGCATTTGGAACCTCAGAATTTACAGGATTGCTTTAAGAGGTTAGGGACAAAGACATTACTTAATAGATCATATCCATAGCAGTAGTCCTTGGGATGATCATATACCCTTTCATAAGGAAATATTTAGCTCCAACACAGGAGTGAGAAGATTAATTCCATATCATATATAAAGTCAATTAACAGTATTTTCTTTTTTGACAGTGTTTTTAACCTCTGAATAGATAATAGCAATTCACTATAATTCTGCTGTAGTAGGTCAATTGATAGAAGCAGCCATAGGAGACCAGAGCATAGACAGAATAATCACAACAAACCCTCAATCAACTGGAATGCTGTTAACTAGAGCCTTTGATTAACCATTTTTTCCAGTGCCTCTGAGTGAGGAGAAAGAGGTCAGTGGCAAGGAGAAAAACTAATAAAATCTAGGATGTATCAAAGCAAAACTTTTTTTTTCAATTTTTAACATTTTTATTTAAAGTTTTGAGTTCCAGTTCAGTCTTTCTTTCCCTCCCCTCCTGTTGAGGAGAAAAACCCAGGGATTCAGGAATCCCAAAACTAAAGTTCCCAGGACTGCAGTTCCTAGATGGGGTTGTTGAGGAGGAGTGCCCCTCAAGGACCCCAGTACTGGAGAGGGTTGAGGCCATCTGGAATGAATTAATGATCTCAAGCATTCTTTAAATCAAGGTGGCAAATATTCATTATGCTTTACAATGGGCAAGAGTTCTTAGGGAACCTGCAACCTTAGAGGGATGCAGGGAGAGCTTTTATAAGAGATTTAGGGGTGAAACATGTCAATTAGGTGTTTTGGGGTAGGATTAGGGAGTGGTTAATGTGTGGTTTAAGGAGTGGTTAGTTCTTAAAGGAACATGCACTTTTGGTATATATTGCGCAGGTTTATTACCCAGAGTTCGTTGGGAAATAGCCCAAGGTGGGGTTACTAGGAGGTATAGTTTTGACAGTGAAATGTCACTAAGTTAACTAGCAGTCAGGACTGACTGGGAACATCTAGGAGGCTCTCATCAAATATCTTGTTAGACAAAATAAATGTAAGAGAGTATACATTTGACTATATCTAGGATACATATCAGTAAGGTCAGTAAGTAGTGAATATTGTCATGACCCAGTGCATGGCCAATTATCAGTACACAGGGAGTAGACAGGCACAGCTGCCTAATGTGAAAGGAGTAGAGATAAGTGTGTTGCTTGGGTGTGCTGCCCTTGAGCTAGAGAGACAGTATTTTGAGGCTAGGGAGAGATGTGATTTCAGAACTGGATGTGGTTTTGGAATTGGGGTTCAGGCACAGGCACCCAAGCAGAGGCTGTTAGAATTAGGGTACAAGCACAAGCACTCAAGCACCCCATCACTTCCTCCCCGAGAAGGTAAGCAATCAGATATAGGTTATAAATGTGGAATCATATAAAACATTTCCTTAGTAGCCATTTTGTACAAGAAGACTTGAAAATAAAAGAAAAAAAGAAAGTAAAAAATAAGACACCTTGGTCTATATTCAAACAATATCAGTTATTTCTCTAGACTCAGAGAGTATTCATCAGACAATATTGCGTGCAATGTTCTCCTAGTTCTGTTCAATATATCAGTTCATGTAAGTCTTTCTAGGTTTTTCTGAAATCATCCTGCTTGTCATGTCTTCATAAAAGTTTTTTAAAATTTAAAATTTTTGCTTTTTTTGTTTTCAACATTTACTTTTATAAGATTTTGAGTTTCAAATTTTTTTCTCCCTCTCTGCCCTACCCCTCCCAATACAGTATGCAATCTGATATAGGTTATATATGTATGATCATATTAAACATATTAGTTTAATATTAGTCATGTTGTGAAAGAAGAATCAAAACAAAAGGGAAAAACCATGAAAAATAAAAATAAAAGAGAAAATAGTGTGCTTTGATCTATGTTCAGACTCCATAGTCCTTTCGCTGGATGTGGATAGCATATTCCATCTTGTGTCTTTTGGAATTGTCTTAGGTCATTGTATATATGGGAAGAGGTAAGTCCATCAGAGCTGGTCATCGCATAGTATTGCTGTTACTGTGTGCAATGTTCTCCTAGTCCTATTCACTTCATTCAGCATCAGTTTGTGTAAGTCTTTCCAGGTTTTTTTCTGAAATCTGCCTGCTCATCATCTTGTATAGAACAATAGTATTCCATTATATCCATATAACACATCCATATAACACATTGTTCAGCCATTCCCCAATTGAGTTGCCATCCCCTCAATTTCCAATTTTTTACCACCACAAAAGGGCTGCTATAAATATTTTGTACATGTGGGTCCTTTTCCCTTTTTTTATGATCTCTTTGGGATATGAACTTTCTAGTGGTATTGCTAGGTCAAAGGATCTGTACTTTTATAGCCCTTTGGGCTTAGTTCCAAATTGCTCTGCAGAATGGTTGACTTAGTTCACAACTCCACCAACAATGCATTCAGATCCTAGTTTTCCCTCATACCCTCCAACATCCAACATTTTCTTTTTTTGTCCTATTAGCCAATTTGATAGGGGTGAGGTGGTACCTCAGAATTGTTTTAATTTGCATTGCTCTAATCAATAGTGATTTAGAGCATTTTTATATGATTATAGATAGCTTTGATTTCTTTGTCTGAAAATTGTCTGTTCATATCCTTTGACCATTTATCAATTGGGGAATGACTTGTATTTTTATAAATTTGATTCATTTCTCTATATATTTGAGAAACAAGGCCTTTATCAAGATATTTGCTGCAAAAATTTTCATCATTATCTACTTTCCTTTTAATTTTGGTTGCATTGGTTTTGTCTGTGCAAAAACTTTTAAATTTTATATAATCAAAATTATCTGTTTTACACTTTGTAATGCTCTCTATATTTTCTTTGGTCCTAAAGTCTTCCTTTATCCATAAATCTGACAGCTAAACTATTGCATGCTCTCTTAATTTGCTTACGATATCACCCCTTAGGTGTAAATCATGTACCCATTTTGACCTTTCCTTGGTATACAGTGTGAGATGTTGGTTTATACCTAGTTTCTATCATACTATTTTCCAGTTTTCCTAGCAGTTTTAGTCAAATAATGAGTTTTTGTTCCAAAAGTTTGGGTCTTTGAGTTTATCACATAGTAGATTATGATGGTCATTTACAATAATGTAATTTGTACCTAATCTATTCCACTGACCCACTACTCTGTTTCTTAGCCAGTATCAGATTGTTTTGATAGGTGCTGTTTTATAATACAGTTTGAGATCTGGTATGGCTAGTCCAACTTCTTTCATATTTTTTCACTGCTTCCCTTCATACTCTTGAGCTTTTGTTCTTCTAGATGAATTGTTATTATTTTTTTTCTAGCTCTATTAAATAATTTTGATAGTTTGGCGTGGCACTGAATAAATAAATAAGTATGGGAATTGTCATTTTTATTATGTTGTCTCAGTCTAACCATGAGCAATTAATACTTTTTCCAGTTGCTTAGATCTGACTTCATTTGTGTGAAATGTTCTATAGTTGTGCTTGTATAGTCCACAGATTTGTCTTGGCAGGTAGACTCCAAAGCATTTTTTATTGTCCATAGTTAATTTAAATAGCTTTTCACTTTCTACCTCTTGCTGCTGGATTTTGTTTGTAATATATAGAAATGCTGATTTTTGTGGGTTTATTTTATATTCTTCAACTTTACAAAAAGTGGAATTTTCCAAATATAACATCATATCATCTACAGAATGATAGTTTTGTTTTTCTCATTGTCTAGTCTAGTTCCTTTAATTTAATTTTCTTCTCTGATTGTTATAGTTAACATTTCTAGTATAATATTAAATAATAGAAGTGATAATGGACATCCTTGCTTCATCCCAAATGTATTGGGAAGGTTTCTACCTTATCCCCATTACAGATAATGCTTGCTGATGGTTTTAGATAAATATTACTTATCATTTTAAGGTAAACTCTATTTATTCCTATGTTCTCTACTGTTTTTAAGAGGAATGGGTGCTGTATTTTGTCAAGGGTTTTTTCTTCCTTTGCTGAGATAATCATATGATTTCTGTTGGATTTGTTATTGATATGATCAATTATGCTGATGGTTTTTCTAATATTGAAATAGCCCTGCATTTTGGGTATAAATCCCACCTGGCCATAGTGTATGATCCTTGTGCTATATTGCTGTAATCTCCTTGCTAGTATTTTATTTAAAAATTTTGCCTCAGCATTCATTGGGATATTGGTCTATAATTTTCTTTCTCTGATTTGGCTCTTCCTGGTTTAGGTATCAACAACATATTTTTGTCATAAAAGGAAATTGATAGGACCCCTTCTTTGTTTATGAAGCAAAATTTTTTAAAGTATGAAAAGATATACTATTATCTTTGATTCAGAGTTAGAAAGCTGGACATTCCCTCAGTGATCTCTATTTGAATCTGTATCTGGAAAAAATACAACACTATTACATATGACAGTCATCTAGCCTCTCTTTAAAGATGTCCGATGAGGGGGAATCAACTTCCTACTGAAGAAGCATATTCTTCTTTTAGTCATCTTTATAATGGGTTTTTATTTATTTCTTTTATCTATTATATTTTTATTTTTTTGCTGAATGAAACTAAATTTCCTATTTGCAACTTTATCCCATTAGTCTTGGTTGTCCTTCCTGGGGCCAAATAGAACAAATCAAATTCCTTTTTATACTATCATATAAAATAAATGAAGCTATCCATCAGGTCCCACGAGGTTTTTTCTTGTCTAAAAATTCCTGTTCTTTTAACTGATATTCACATAATAATGACTCTGGCCCTTCACCATTTTGCTCTCTTTTTATATATTCTGGGTTATCAATATCCTTCCTAAAATTTGCTGCCATGAATTGAATAGAACAATAAAATAGAACTATAGCCTTATTATTTCAGAATGCTATTTCCCTCCTAATGCAGATCAAGATCATTCTGGCCATTTTGGTATCCATTTCTCACTTGTGTCTCATACCGAACTTTAAGTCCATTAAAACCCCTAAATCTTCTTTTTTCAGACAAAATTATTTAAGAAGATGATTTTTGTCTTTTGTTCGATCACTTCTTAGCAAGTTTTTGTTACCAAAAAACAAACAAACAAACCAACAAACAAACAAACCAGAGTTCATCTTAAACCTCTTCAGGCCCGCTCTGAAGGTAGTACTGACAGGTCTTCTTCACTTAACAGAATTCTGTACTATATTATCCACATTAAGCTAATCAAATCTATTCTCACAGTAAAGCTGATGCAAAACTTTTTTAACCCTCTGTTTCTACTTAAAGGAAAACCAAAAAACAACAAGGTATTTCTCAGAGCTTTAATCTCTAATCAAGCTGGAGATAGTGTTGCAGGACAATAGTTCAAACTTGCAGCATGGTTCTGCTCTCTTTTAATCAGCAGGCTTCCAGGATTTTCTTCAGTCAATCTGCCAAACAATGCCTCCCTTCCAAATATCAGGTTTTCAGCATGGCAACCTTCCTGTCAGCTAAATTTCCTACTGGCATCTTTGAATCCCTTTCTTTTTGTTGTTTTAACTCCTTTCCTACTGGCTTATTAACTGCTTCTAATGACTCAAATTAAAGCCTCCTGGTAGTCAGTCACATATTTATTTTCCTTATGAAGTAAACCTCACAGAATTCAACTTTCTATCAGTCAAGAAACAAACAGCTTTGTTTAACCTTTATACAATCTTCAGTTATTTGATTTACAACTTTGTGAGTTACAAACTTCTGAATTATTTTTAAAAATCACATGCAAATGAGTTGAAGAACCATAATTCCCTCTAGCGTCAGTCATTTTTTGCTCTCAAATAGGCTGTTATTTCACTAATCTGAGGGGCAATTTTTGTCTGGTCTTCCTAATGTACTGTTTCTTTTTCATATTTTAGTGGAGAAATAGTTTATTCATGGATGGATTTTATTTTATTTTGTTTTATTTATCTAGTATTTTATTTTTCCCCAGTAGCATGTAAAACAATTTTTAACATTTGCTTTTAAAACTTTGAGTTCCAAATCCTCTCCCTTTCTTCCTCCCCACCCACCCTGTCATTGAGAAGGTGAGCAATTTGATAAAGGCTATACACGTATAGTCAGGCAAAAGATATCTATAATAGTCATGTTATGAAAGAAAAAAAATAGACAAAAAAACACAAGAAAAACAATGAAATTTAAAAAGTGCTTCAGTCTGTATTTAGATACCATCAGTTCTTTCTCTGGGAATGGATAGCATTTTTCATCATAAGTCCTTTAGAGTTTTCTTGGATTGTTATATTGTGAGAATAGCTAAGTCATTCACAGCTTACTACCTTATGATATTGCTGTTTCTTTGTACACAGTACCTTTGACTTTGCATGAGTCCATGAAAGTCTTCCCATTTTTTCTGAGATCATTATGCTCATCATTTCTTATAGTACAATAGTATTCCGTAATAATTATATACCATAGCTTGTTCAACAATTTCCCACTTGATGGGCATCCCCTCAATTTCTAATTATTTACCCCTGCCCCGAAAAGAGCTTCTATTTTTGTACATATAGGTCCTTTACCTTTTTGTTTTTTATCTCTTTTGTGATACAGACCTACTAGTGGTATTGCTAGGTCAAACAGAATATGTGGTTTTATAGCCCTTTGGGCATAGTTCCCGATTGCTCTATAGGATGGTTGGCTCAGTTCACAACTGCACCAACAGTGTATTAATGTCTCATTTTCTCCATATCCCCTCCAACAATTGTCATTTACCTTTTCTGTACTATTAACCACTCTAATAGGTATGAGATAGTACCTCACAATGGTTTTAATTTGCATTTCTCCAATCAGTTGTAAGTTAGATTATTTTTTCATATGGCTATATATAGCTTTGATTACTTCCTCCGAAAACTTATTATATCTTTTGATCATTTATCAATTGGGGAATGGCTCTCATTTTTTATAAATTTGACTCAGTTCTCTATATTTTTGAGAAATGAGGCCTTTATCAGAGAAACTTGCTTTAATTTTTTTTTCACAGTTATTATTGCTAACTGTCTTTGCCTCCAACTTCTTCATATTACTTGTATTGTTTCTTTCTGGCTTCTTTCAATATTTTCTCCTTGACCTGGGAACTCTGGGATTTGATTACAATATTCCTGGGAGTTTTCATTTTGGGATTTCTTTCAGGAGGTGATCAGTGGATTCTTACAATTTCCATTTTACCCTGTGGTTCTAAAATATCAGGGCAGTTTTCCTTGATAATTTCTTGAAAGATGATGTGTAGGCTCTTTATTTTTTGATCATGTCTTTCAGGTAGTTTAATAATTTTTATATTATCTCTCCTGGATCTATTTTCCAGATCAGTTGTTTTTTTTCCAATGAGATATTTCACATTCTCTTCTATTTTTTCCATTCTTTTGGTTTTGTTTGATTGCTTCTTGATTTGTCATAAAGTCATTAGATTCCATTTGCTCCATTCTAATTTTTGTGAAATTATTTTCTTCAGTGAGCTTTTGGATTTCCTTTTCCATTTGGCCGATTCTACTTTTGAAGCCATTCTTCTCCTCAATGGTTTTTGGACCTCTTTTGCCATTTGGGTTAGTCTATTTTTTAAGGTGGTATTTTCTTCAGTGTTTTTTTTTGTGTCTTCTTTACTAAAATGTTAACTCTTTTCTCATGAATTTCTTGCATCATTCATTTCTCTTCCCAATTTTTCCTCTACCTCTCTTACTTGATGTTGAAAATTCTTTTTGAACTCTTCCATGGCCTGAGACCAATTCATATTTTTCTTGGAAGCTGTGGATGAAGGAGTTTTGACTTTGCCATATTCTGAGTATGCATTTTGATCTTCCTTGTCACCACAATAACTTACTATACTCAGATTTTTTTCCGGTTTTTTTTTATCATTTTGCCAGCCTATTACTTCACTTAAAACTGTTTGTTAAAGTAGGGCTCTAGATGGCAGCTGGAAAGCAGGGAGCTCCCCGCCAAGTCCATCCAAAAACATATAAAAAATGGCTTTGAACCAATTCTAGAACTGCAGAACCCACAAAACAGCAGAGGGAAGCAGGGCTCCAGACCAGGACAGCCTGGATGATCTCTGGGTGAGGTCTAACCCACACGGAGCTCGGAGCTGGGAGCTGGGAGCGCAGGAGAGCAGAGCCCAGCGAGTGCTGCTCAGACCAACCAGACCAGGAGCTGGGCGGAGTGGGCCCTAGCGCCCTGAATCAGTGCCCTGCAGCAGTTCCCAGACTTCTCAACCCACAGACACCAAAGACAACAGAGAAGGTTAGTGGGAAAAAGGAGTTCACAGTTCAGCCACTGCCCCTAGGGCAGCAGAGGTGGGGAAGCTAAAGCTGCTGTTGCTTCTGGCCCCAGGCCCACCTGGTGGGAGGAATTAAGTGGCTGTTCAGAGCAGGAGTGCACAGCCTGCTGAAGATCTAAGCCCAGTCCGGGTTGGGGGTTCTTGGGGAAGGAGGAGTGCTGCTGTGGCAGAGCTGGCACATCCCCCCCAAACGTGGAACATAGAACTCATTAGTCTACAAGCAGTCATACCCGATTGGACAACTCAAGGGTCAAGTTAGCTGGTTGGGACTATGGCCAGGCAGCGAAAACACACCCAGATTCAGTCTCAGACTTTGGATTCTTTCTCTGGTGACAAAGAAGACCAAAACATACAGCCTAAAGAAGTCAACAAAGTGCAAGAGCCTACACCAAAAGCCTCCAAGAAAAACATGAACTGGTCCCAGGCCATGGAAGAGCTCAAAAAGGATTTGGAAAAGCAAGTTAGAGAAGTAGAGGAAAAATTGGGAAGAAAAATGAGAAGGATGCGAGAAAACCATGAAAAACAAGTCATGACTTGCTAAAGGAGACCCAAAAAAATATTGAAAAATACACTGAAGAAAACAACACCTTAAAAAAATAGACTAACTCAAATGGCAAAAGAGTTCCAAAAAGCCAATGAGGAGAAGAATGCCTTGAAAGGCAGAATTAGCCAAATGGAAAAGGAGGTCCAAAAGACAACTGAAGAAAATACTACCTTAAAAATTAGATTGGAGCAAGTGGAAGCTAGTGACTTTATGAGAAATCAAGATATTATAAAACAGAACCAAAGGAATGAAAAAATGGAAGACAATGTGAAATATCTCATTGGAAAAACCACTGACCTGGAAAATAGATCCAGGAGAGATAATTTAAAAATTATTGGACTACTTGAAAGCCATGATCAAAAACAGAGCCTAGATACCATCTTTCAAGAAATTATCAAGGAGAACTGCCCTGATATTCTAGAGCCACAGGGCAAAATAGAAATTGAAAGAATCCACCGATTGCCTCCTCAAATAGATCCTGAAAAGAAATCTCCTAGGAATATTGTTGCCAAATTCCAGAGCTCCCAGATCAAGGAGAAAATAGTGCAAGCAGCCAGAAAGAAACAATTTGAGTATTGTGGAAACATAATCAGAATAATCCAAGATCTGGCAGCTTCTACATTAAGACATCGAAGGGCTTGGAATACAATATTCCGGAGGTCAATGGAGCTAGGATTAAAACCAAGAATCACCTACCCAGCAAAACTGAGTATCATGCTCCAAGGCATAATATGGATTTTCAATAAAATAGAGGACTTTCAAGCTTTCTCAGTGAAAAGACCAGAGCTGAATAGAAAATTTGACTTTCAAACACAAGAATCAAGAGAAGCATGAAAAGGTAAACAAGAAAGAGAAATCATAAGGGACTTACTAAAGTTGAACTGTTTTGTTTACATTCCTACATAGAAAGATGATGTGTATGATTCATGAGACCTCAATATCATAGTAGCTGAAAGGAATATGCATATATATATATATGTACATATATATATATATATATATATATGTTTATGTATATATATATATAAGTGAATGTGCATGTATGTATATATGTATGTGTGTGTGTATATATATACATATATATATTATATATAAAGAGAGAGAGAGAATGGACACAGGATGAGTTGAAGATGAAGGAAAGATATCTAAAAGAAATAAAATCAAATTAAGGGATTTAGAGAGGAATATATATTTTGAGAGGGAGATAGGGAGAGATAGAATGGGGTGGATTATCTCACATAAAGATGGCAAGAGGAAGCAGTTCTGTGGGAGGAGGGGAGAGGGCAGGTGAGGGGGGAATGAGTGAATCTTGCTCTCATCAAATTTGGCCTGAGGAGGGAATACCATACATACTCAGTTGGGTATCTTAACCCACAGGAAAGAAGAGGGAAGAAGATAAAAAAAAAGGCAGGGGGGAATGATGGAGGGGAGGGCAGATGGAGGTGGAGGTAATCAAAAACAAACACTTTGGATAGGGGACAGGGTCAAGAGAGAAAATTCAATAAAGGGGGATGGGTTGGGAAGGAGCAAAATATAGTTAGTCTTTTACAACATGAGTATTGTGGAAGGGTTATACATAATGATACACATGTGGCCTATGTTGAATTGCTTGACTTCATAGGGAGGGTGGGTGGGAAGGGAAGAAGGGACAGAATTTGGAACTCAAAGTTTTAAAAATAGATGTTCAAAAACAAAAAAATAAAAGTTTTTGCATGCAACTAGAAAATAAGATACACAGGCAATGGGGCGTAGAAATTTATCTTGCCCTACAAGAAAGGAAGGAAAAGGGGATGGGAGGGGAGTGGGGTGACAGAAGGGAGGGCTGACTGGGGAAAAGGGCAACCAGAATATATGCTACTTTGGAGTTGGGGGAGGGTAGAAATGGGGAGAAAATTTGTAATTCAAACTCTTGTGAAAATCAATGCTGAAAACTAAATATGTTAAATAAATAAATTTAAAAAAATAAAAAAAATAAAATAAAATAAAAACAAACAAACAAAATAAAGTAGGGCTCTGCTTCCAGGGTGTAGGGCACACTGTCCCAAGCTTCAGGGATTTTGTGTAGCTGTTTTCAGAGATACTTCTAGGGACCTGTAAGATTTCATTTCTTCCAAGGTGGTATGATTTAAGGAGAGGTGTTCGCTCTTCCACCCGGCCTGTGCTCTGGTCTGTGAGTGTTCACAAACACTATTTTCTGCCTTGGCACTGTGGCTGCAAGCTTTGCTAAGCTAGTTCTCCTCGCCCTGGGGCTGCCACCCAGGACTGCCAAGGGGATCTGAGTATGGGCAAAGCAACAGAATTCTGCCTCAGTGCTAGCAAAAAAGCCCCTGCAATCTGTTTCTGACCAGTTTTTTGACCCCCTGCGGGCTGAGGGCTCTGGAAGCAACTGATGCTGCAGCTGCCTCTACTGTTGTAGTCATTCCCAAGGCCTGCTGTGCTGGTGCAATCTGCCTGGACTGTGCTCCACTCTCACCCAGCTGTGACAGCTCCTTCCTGCTGACCTAAGTTGTCTGCGATGTCTATGGCCTCAGAGGTCTGGAAAGTGCCACTGCTACCAGTGATTCAGTCACCCTGAGTCCTGTTCCAGGTTTACTGTGGCCAGCACTGTGCTGGCACAGCCTGTGCTGGACTGTGTTCCTCTCTCACCTGGTTCAACAGACCTTTCCCACCTACCTTCCAAGTCGTCTTGGGCTGGGAATTTGTTTCACACTATCTTTTTATTGGTTCTGCTGCTCCAGAATTTGTTTAGTGTCATTTTTAAAGGTGTTTGAGGGGGTTTGGGGATGAGTTCAGGTAAGTCCCTGCCTTTACTCTGCCATCTTGGCTCTGCCTCCACAGACGGATTTTATCAATATTTCATGAACAAAGTTTCTTCTTCTGCCCCTTCTGGTAACCAGGATTCACATGTGAACAGGACAGTAACTTCTGGTAAGAACAATAGAGTATTTATTTCATGTACACATGGAAAATATTTCTCTATTTTAACTCAACCAATACAATTATGTTATCAACAATAAATGTAAATTTTGGCATCTTTCATGGAAACCATTTGAACCCCTCTTGATTCTGAAATGTCTGAAACCCATTATCATTTATTGTAAAAAAATGAGTTTGAATCATAGGATCAAAGATTCAAAGCTAAAAAGAGGCCTGGTAGGCTGTGTCATCCAACACTATCATGTTCTAGATAAAGCAACTCATCTTTAGAAAAGTTAAGTGACTAGCCCAAGGTAGTAAGTGACAGAGGCAGTATTGAATCAAGATACTCCAACCTCAAGTCCATGTTCAGGAGGAATTCATGGAGGACATCAAACCATATGACTCCACTTGGAACACATTAAACAGCTCATTCAAATAATAGAATCTTTCTTAAATGATAACAAAATGTCGTGTGAACTCACAAAATATAAAATTCTTGATGTACACGAAAGATAGAGACTGAAGACTTTCAGTATGACTATAGACTAGGGGACAAAGAGGATACTTACAAATACCTTGGTCCCTCTTAGGCAAGATGCATTGAAAATAAAACAATCAAAGAGAAAGCTGTTGGTGAATATGTTAACAGACTTTTGGGCTTCTTAAAATCAAAGTTAGGTAGGAATAACACACTTAAAGAAATTAATACTTATAAAATGCTAGTCTTCAAATACATGTTTGGAATATAAAATTGACCACAACAGACATGGAAAGCAAGCCATGAAAAACCTCAATAGTAATAACAAAACATAGGGCCCATCATCCTAAGAGAGCTATTGAATGATTAACCTTAACACTCTTTAAAAAGGAAGATGGAGACTGAGAAACAACCTCATTGGATGTGATGATAGACCAAAAACCTATGGAAATATTTTCAGAATAAGCAGACATCACTTTGCCAAGTAATACAAAAATTATTAAAATACAATAACAAGACCATACCATTGTACATGTTGACTATCTGAATTAATATTTTTTTAATTTTGTTTTTTTTTCATTTTTATGCTTGAGATGGAATTAGAACCTATGGACTGATACCTAAAAGTGGAATCAAAAGGCTCTCTAGGGATGACAACTTCATGAAGTCAGCTAGCAATAT
This sequence comes from Trichosurus vulpecula, assembly GCF_011100635.1. NCBI lineage: Eukaryota > Metazoa > Chordata > Mammalia > Diprotodontia > Phalangeridae > Trichosurus > Trichosurus vulpecula. The sequence goes on along the minus strand of NC_050574.1, from coordinate 256,802,318 downwards.
TGACAAGGTGTTGATCAAATGGAAAAGTGACTCAGGTTTGTAGAAACTGAAGGAGTTATGAGAGCAATCCAATTTTTTTTTCCATAATAGTATTTTATTTTTTCAAATACATGTAAAGATAATTTTCAACACTCATTTTTGTAAGATTTTGACTTCCAAATTTTTCTACTCCCTCCTTTCCCTCTCTCCTCCCCAACACAGCAAGCAATCTGATAACATGTACAATCATGTTAAACATATTTCCACATTAGTCATGCTGTGAAAGAAGAATCAGGAAAAAGGGAAAAACCATGAGAAAGAAAAAAGAGAAAATAGTATGCTTCAATTGCATTCTGACTTCATAGTTCTTTCTCTGGATGTGGTTAGCATTTTCTCTTACAAATCTTCTGAAATTATCTTGGTTCATCATATTGCTGAGAACAGCAAAGTCTATCATAGTTAATCATCTCACAGTGTTGCTGTTGCTGTGTACAATATTCTCCTGGTTCTGCTCACTTCACTCAATATCAGTTCATGTTAGTCTTTCCAGGTTTTTCTGAAATCTATCTGCTCATTTATTATAGAACAATAGTATTCCATTAAATTCACATACTACAGCTTGTTCAGCCATTTCCCGGTGGATGGGCATCCTCTCAATTTCCAATTCTTTCACACCACAAAAATAGCTTCTATAAATATTTTTGTACATGTGGGTCCTTCTCTATTTTTGATGATCTTTATGGGATATAGACTTACTAGTGGTATTGCTAGATCAAAGGGTATGCACAGTTTTGTAGCCCTTTGGACATAGTTCCAAATTGTGCTCTAGAATGGCTGGATCAGTTCACAACTCCACCAACAATGCATTAGTGTTCCAATTTTCCCACATCTTCTCCAACATTTATTGTTTTCCTTTTTAAAAAAAAAATATTAGATAATCTTTTAGGTGTGAGATGGCACTGCAGAGCTGTTTTTCTATGAGGAAGTTTCATTTCATTCAGAGTTTCATTTCTATGAGGACAATTCAGGACCAGATTCTTGCCACCAAAGTTTATAGAAGTATTATACCTCAGGACCTGAGACTTAGTGACTGATCAATGGAATTACGCAAGCAAATGGCATATATAAGTACAAACTGGAAAGATTTAGCATCTACTACCTCAGAAAACACTATTCGGTGGCTAGAACTATACATGTGAAATTCTGTCTTTCATGAAATGATAGACAAATCATCATACTATAAATACAACCTCAGTGAATTCTGGAAAACTCAACCAATACACTACCCTAGAAATAGCATTTTGGCAGACAGAAATGTCTGCATATACCCAATCATGATATTGATCCATACAAATGTACCATTTTAAATAGATGTAGCTATACCAACTGCTAATAAATGTCAAGGTGCTTGGAAAAAAAAAGTTTTTGAAATATTGAGATCCAGAGGAAGAAATCAAAATCAAGTGGATAAGTTCTATCCTTATTAACCTCTCTGCTACTGGAGCCATATGGAGCATTCTTTCAGTGATGATAACTTTATATGTTTAACATTTACTCAACTAAGAAAATTTATGTGCTGTAATCCCAGGATTGTTTCCATTTGAACTATGTCAAACAAGATGAGAAGAATGTGAAGGATAATAATAAATAGCTATTTTGTAATATTTTTAAAAAGCATTTTCTTCCACAACCACCTTATGAGATGGATGGTACAAGTAACAATATCTCCCTTTCTGGCAAGGAGACAGTGGAATCAAGTTTAAATGACCTGCCCAAGGTCACATGATTAATAAGTAGAGCAAAATTTAAACCATAGTTTCCTGACTTCAACCCAAACAAATTTTCCATTGTGACATAATTCCTCTCTAAAATAGCTTAATTTAGTGCAGACAACTGCCAAAGATCCTGCATCATATTTTTTGATATTGCACATGTCTGATATGATATTTGTTTTCAGAACTCATTCCTTTCCAGGCTGCACTCTGGACCTCCTCTATCATGCCCAGGTTTTCATCCGTGAAGCCTCATTTCAACCTTAGAATTCACATATTGGAAATATTGTCTGGCCCAGTGGCTTCTCCCTCTAGCTGAATGACTCCTTCTGAAACTTTCATTTAAGGGGGACACCTAGACTAGCTTATTTCCATTTCTTTACTGGATGCACACCAGAGTTCCTCTATCATACCCTGGTGCAGATATTTATGTCTCCCTGACCCCATTTCAGCTTACCCTAATAAAATACAATCTAGTTGGGGCTTTCATTGTTGTTGTTTAATAGTTTCAGTTGTGTCTGACTTTTTGTGATCCCATTTGGAATTTTCTTGGCAAATATATTGGAGTGGTTTGCCATTTCTTCCTCCAGCTCATTTTACAAATGAGGAACTGAGGCAAACAGGATTAAGTGACTTACCCAGGGTTACACAGCTAGTGTCTGATACTGGATTTGAACTTAGCTCTTCCTGACCCCAGGCCTAACACTTTCTTCACTGAGCCATCTAGCTACCCCCCTTGAGTCTAGGGACTGTCTTTATTTCTTACTTGTGTTTGTATTCCCAGTGTCTCCCATGAGGCCTAGAACATAGTAATGACTTAAGACATTCTGCTGACAGACTGGGAAAAAAAAATAATTTTCTTATGTAGAGATGCATCTCCTAACTCTAAGGATCAAAAAATATCTGTTCATTCATTGTACATTTTTTGGTTGTTTGCTTCTCTCCCACGCATAGGATAGAATAACTTGATATATAATCAGTATGACCACATTTTCCTAAGTGGAGAGTCCTAGGAACCTTGAGATCAGTGACTATTGTGCTTCCTTCTTATTCTCCTGCTTTCACTTTACTCTTCCTCCTCTATTTCCTTTTAATATAGCACCTAGAGCAGTTCAGGGAACATGGTAGGCATCCAATGAGTGAAAGGGATCATGGTGTCGGGAAAGAACCTTTGATTCGGAGTCAGGATTAACCTCAGTTCAAATCTTACCTACATCTTTTACTAGCTGGTGGACCTTGGGCAATTTATAACCTCGCTAAGCTTCGGTTTTCTCACATATGAAATGGGAGAATAATGACGTTTGTAATGCTCAGATGAGAGTGTTGTTGGAAGGATCAAATAAAATAATGCTGAGTTCAGCCCTCCTTGAGAGCGAGGATTAGTCGTGCATGCGTAATAATCTTTGTACTTGGCCTATTTCTGGGAATGCAAATTAATCATAAAATATAGTCAATTTAGAATGGTAAAGAGCATTGGAGTTCATTTAATTTAATCTGTTCCTTTTCCAGATGAGGAAACTGAGGCCTAATATGGTAATTGATTTGACCAGTTTCCCAAAGATACAGGAACAGGCTTTGAATCCATGTAAATTAACTATAAATTCATGTGCTTTCCACTGTATAACACTGCAAGAGGTTATCTAGCACAACATTTTCATTTTACAGATGAGGAAACCCAGACCCTGAAATATTGAGTGACTTACCTAGGATTGTACAGGTTAAAGTAGTGGAACCAGAATTTAAGTCCAGGTTCACTGACTCCAAATCTAGGATTCTTTGTACTATGCTATACTTCATACTCTGTTGGTCTTCCAACCAGAAAAGTAGGAAAGAGCATGAGAAGGCATTGAAAAAAGATTATCATCTATTTTGCACGGGCCAGCAGCAGTGCCACATATTTAAAAAATCCTATAATTATGATTGAAATATACCTGGTAACATTTAAATTGCAAGGTAATCTTATGGACTCCAAGATCTATCACATTTATCATCTCATAGTACCATCGCATCATTTCTATTGCAGCCTAAATTTTCGCATGGTGTGCAAGCAAAGGTCCTATATAATACCCACAGGAATTAGACATGACATAGAAAGAGGGCAAATGTTAACAAGCCCATTTTACAGATGTGACAAGCGATTTTTAAAAGACCCAGCTTTCATCTAAGAGAGTTGCCTTTTCCAAGACATCCATACCTCCAGCATACCCAGTTTCAAAAAAAGGATGAATAACAGTGTTAGAAATTCTAGCTGAAACAATTTATCTTTTGCTTAGTTGTGAAGAAAGAAAAAAAACAAGGTTCATAATTCATCTTTTAGGGAATCTATGCATTTGTAGAAATGAGAATTATACATTTAGGTATGCAACAAACCTTATTGTAGTGTTGGGATTGCTATATGAAGCACATTTTACATAGCCAAAGAGTATATATTATTTTTTGACATGAGATATAAGCTTGTAACCTCATGCATAAACACAGATCTCAGGGTTTGAAAAATTTCACTTTGATTGACTATATTACATTTTCAGAAATGTATAAAATAGCTTTGAGGATTTTTGGGGGGGTATAGGGGCAATACAACCAAGAAGGAAATGAAATCCTTCTCGTCAATAAAATGAACACAGTAAATGTCAGATAAAATGGGGGAAAAAAGGAATGAATATGTATTTGATTGTGTAGGAAACAAAATCCTGTACCATTTTCTTCTGACATTTCTTCTCCACTGACAAGCATTTTAAATCAATGGAGGTAATTCTTTCTTGGTCTGTTTCTGAAGATTTATGTCTCATTGCTGCAAGTCACTTCTTAAGATCTATAGATGTATGTGTATCAATATTTGTGCAAATACATTTTCTAAATCTGGTTCATGGTTTATTTATTAAAAATTGATTTGCAGTGCAACCATTTTAAAATTGCCATGTATTCATTTATTGGCTTGCCACATTCCATCAATTTCATTTAATCAATTATTCTATTAAAAGAATTACTTTTTGGGGGGGGAATACATTATATATTCCACAGAAGGTAGGTGATTAATGAATTTTCAAATCATGTCAACAATGTCATTTTCAATGACTGCATTTAGAAAATAAAAATAATAAGGTAGTCATAATAGATGACATTTAAAATAAAATATTTGGCTTATAATGAATAGTAGCAAAAGAAAACACATCTTAAGCAATATTTTAATGTTTGCCATTTCTAGAGAATTACATGTAATGCAGCTCAATGGTGTCAAATTCAATAGAAATGGGAACCATTAATCCATATAAAGAATCCTGCAGCAGCATATTGACGATTTTAAAATGTTATATCTATGTTTCATCTATTATATATACATCCATGTGTATGTGTTTGTGTAAATATATGTACATATATACACATATTTACATACATATTCCTATATAATTTTCCAATCGTATTTTAATCTGGTTTAGAAGTACCCAGAAATGTATATATACACATGCACATGCACACATATACATACATGCGTATCTGTATCAGGCATATGTATATTGTCATATCTGTATGCATACACATATACATGATATACTTTTACACTTAATATGCATTACCAATATTTTCTTAAGTCTATACAGTCCACAAAATAGTAACTAAAACCATGTGGGATTTTTTGGAATTGCTAATTTCTGATTTGAAAATGCTCACACTGAGAATTTAACAATCAGGTCTTTTATGTCAGTACTGAGGTGGTTCCAGCATACTATGTTGTCACAAATGATTCGATACAATATATTGTTTTAGTCTCTTTGCTAAGATTTTTTTTAAGCTTTGCTTCAATGTTTATTAGGGGTATTTCTCTAAAGTTTTCTTTTTCAAATGTTTTTAACTGATTTGCATAACAAGATTGCATCTTTCATAGAAGATATGGGGTAGGATCCCTTCTTCTGTTGCTTTTGTAAAGAGTTTATGTAATATATGAACTGAACATCATTTGAAAGTTCCATAGCGTTCACCTGAGATTCCATCTGGTCCCAGAGTTTTTTCCTTTGGAAGTTCATGTGGGCTTATTCAGTTTCTTCCTCTAAAATCAGTTTGTTCAAGCTCTCTATTTCTTATACTCTCAATTTAAATTTTTTGTATTCATTTTTTTTCATTCACGTTGTTGGTTTTATTGGCATATAATTGGGTCTAGTCGTTTCTGGTTTGTTTTTTCTGTGTTTGTTAGAAATTGTCTTCTTTCATTTTTGATATTGGTAATTTGTTTTTCCTCTACTGTTTTTAATCAAATTTGCTAATAGTTATCTTTTTTAAAAAATGCCTTCAATGTTAGTCATTAATTTATTTATTAACTATTATTCATCTTTAAATTCTGTTTATTCCTCCTTTGATTTTTCAGGATACCTATTTTCATGTTTAATTGGAGTTTTTCAGTTTATTAGTTTTTAAGCATTTTTTGTTACATTACAAATTTATTGATATTTTCTTTCTCCTTTTAGTTAATAAAAGTCTTTCATAACAATCTTGCTTAGAAAATAGATATGGATTAGATGACACAATACATTCAGATTAATTCTGAATTGATTGGAGAGCTGGTCTCAAAGAGTCATTGTTTGTTATTTTAAAATTGGTGTGTTTTCTTTTGTTTTTACATTGCATAGTTTACCCACATTCCTTTTCTTCTTCTAGAGAAGATTTTTTTAAACAAAGAATTTTAAACAAAGATTTTTTTAAAGAGAACAAGAAGAGGAAATCAGCAAAACTCATCAACAGAAACAAACAAAATACCATTTACAATTTCTGCAATGATCCACCTCTGTGGATTCTGGCCTCTAAAAAGGAGTGTGTTTCTTTTTACATGTCTTATACAGAGTGGTTTTTGGGGAGGGAGTGAAGCTTGTTATTTATCATTTTTTACATTCTTTTTGGATTTTTTTTAGTTGTTGTTCTTTCTACATAAGTACTTGCATGCCTATAAAACTTCATTTCTCTTCAGGCAGCACTCCAGACTTCCTCTACCTTGCCCCAGATCTTCTTCCTAAAGCCTCTCTGATGCCCTAGAATTAACATATTAGGAATATTTATTGCCTTCTATTTTTCTCCCTTTGATTGGACAGCTCCTCCCAGAACCTCCATTTAAGGAGGACTGCTACACCAGCCATGTCTCTTTTCTCTCCAGACTGCAATCCAAACTTCTTCTTCCATGCCCCTGTGTCCCTCTCTCTTCACTCTCTTCAACTACTGCTTTTTAACTTCCTTGTATGTGTTGGTCCTGTCATTAGAATGAAAGCTCCTTGAAGTCGGGGGCTCTTTTTTTTTCTTTCTTATTGCATTTGTAGTAAATGCTTAATAAATGCTTGTTGCCTGAATAACTGCTAGATTGCAGTGGAATGTCTGAGTCAAAGGGTACACACACTTTATTCACTCTCGTATGGATGCATGTTCTTTTTGTACCAATTCACAGTTCCAACAGCAATTTATCAATATATCCATTTTTTTTTACTACCCCATTACTTTGACTGACTCTGTGTCTTATCATATTTTCCAATTTTCTGGATATGAGGTGAATTTTCAGTTGTTTTGATTTCCATTTTTCTTATTATGAACGATTTGCAGCATTTTCCCCTAATAACTTGAAATTAGAGAATAGCTTTCGGTCTTATGTATTTCCATTGTCTACATACTTGGATACCAAACACTTATCTAACAAATTTTATATCACGATTTATTTCCAATTTGCCACTTTACCTACATGCTTTAATTTTGTGCAAAATTTTTCAAATTCATATAATCAAAATTATTTATTTTAAATTTTTGAATTATGTCATCACATGTTTTATTAATAATTCATCCATCCCTTCTTTATAGTTAGGAAAGCTAAATGATCCATTTATCTCTATTTGTTTTTATGTAATGATATTTAATATTCACATCACCTATACATTTTGAATTGATTATGGTTTATAGTGTAAAATAGTGATATAAAACACATTCTGTCAGACTGTTTTCTAGGGTTTTTTTTCCAACAGTTCTTTTCAAAAAGAGTAGCTTTTACTAAGTAATTTATGTCCTCAGGTTTTAAACATTGGCAGAATTTCATGAGAATAATCTATATATGCCTTAAAGAAATCCTTGATGAAGGTTTGGAAAGGTCATAGGCAGGATTCCACAAATAACATTTGTAGTATCTTTATGGACAAAACTTGATCGAAATGTGTAATAAAATATCCCCTTGTCCTAAGTGATTTTTACTATAAACAACCATACAAAATACATAAAGGCTCTCTTTCAACAATTTCTCTCCCATCCATAAAGCAAAATAAAGCTAGGTTCCTTGAAAAATATAACAGATAACTTTCTTTGATGCCCCCATGATTATTAATATCAACTGAAAAATAAAATAAGCAGAGACATTTTTTGAGGATTCTTTTTAAAATAGTATTTTATTTTCCCAATTACACACCAAGTTAATTTTTAGCATTCATTTTTATAAGATTTTGAGTTCTAATTTTTCTCCTTCCTTCGCTCCCCTCTTCCAAAAATGGAACTTGATATGTTATACATGTGCTATCATGGAATACGTATTTCCATATTAGTCACAGTTGTGCTTTTCCAGAAAGATTAAAAGGGGAAAAACATGAAAAATAATAAAGTAAGTGAAAAAAAAGCCTGTTTCAATCTGTATTCAGTGTCCATCAGTTCTTTATCTGGATGTGGATAGCATTTTCCTTTGAGTCCTTTGTACTTGTCTTGTATCATTGTGTTGCTGAAAAGAGCTGAGTAATTCATAGTTGATCATCACACAGTGTTGCCGATACTGTGTACAATGTTTCCCTGGTTCTGCTCATTTCACTTTGCATGAGTTCATACAAGTCTTTCCAGGTTTTTTCTGAAGTCTGGGCAGAGACTTTTTGTAAAGACTAGTACACCACTGTCATGGAAGAATTCCACTGAAAAGACCACATGGAAAGGTTATTCCTTATAGATGATGAGGTCCCCCAGAGGCTACTGTTTGTCTACGACATTTTGCTGATCACAACAGTCCTACAAACACTGTGACTAAGCAATAAACTAATCTTAGAAATGAATAGGAGGGGGAGAGTAGGTTGGATTGCCTTTGAGAAATTAAGCACTGCTTTTAAGGACCTCAAGCTTTTACTTGAAATAAGGGACCCTATGTTAAACATGAATAATTTTCCAGTTATACTGTATGGCTGTCATGGAATACCATGTTCTCTGATGTATTAACATTGCAGGTCACACAAAGGGCAATGAAAAGGTACATTAAGGGCATGAATTGTCTACAACATATAACTAATGAAGAATTGAGGTGTAATGTCTTCAGAGATGTTTGGTCAGAAAAGAGGGCATGCTGTTTCAGTAGCAAGAACAAGGAAACTGATGGACATCCTGGGTCCTCTAATACTATCCATGCAGTTCTAGTATATCTAGAAGAATGCCACCAACATGAATAAGATTTGCGGAGGTTAAAAGAGATAGGAATGGGTTGTAATTCCCCACTGGTTTATACATAAATAAGTAGAAAGATGTGACACAGAGAATAGTAGAATCGCTGAACATCTGGAGCAATTTGATAGGCACAAAATCAATTTTGCAAAAGTTAAGGTCAAAATTAATTTAGGTTGTCAGTAAGTAGTAGGTATGGCAAAGGGTTTCTTTATTTGTGTTGGGGGAAGAGAATGGCATTTGTTGGAGGTAGAGTGGATAGAATGATGATAACCATAGTGATGAACTGTTCAATTGTAATTTTTTCATCAGTAGAGGTCTTCAAAATTTCGATGGCCACTTATCAGCAATATTAAGTAGAGTGAATCTTTGTTCAGGCATGCGTTTCACTGCATGGCTTCTGATGTCCTTTTCAAATCTGAGATTCTTTGTTTCCATGTTAAGTAATGGAGAGCCACTGAGGATTTCAGAAAAGGAAATTGGCATGATGAGAGCTGTGAATCAGAAACATATATTTATCTTACAATGTTATATGGGATAGATTAGAATAGAGAGAATAATTAGAAATTCAAGGAATCATTCTATCAATATGGTCAACTTGGATTTAGCACACAACCTTTCAAAACAGAGTAAAATTCTTTTTTGAAATGATAGCCTGTGTTGTTGGTGAGCTTATTTCTGTTTACATTTCTATACTCTGCCCCCTGCAAAAAGGAACCTGTCTCTACTGTCACCAGAAAGCCCACTTGTTGAAATCGACTATCAAACTATCATTCTAATTAAAACCTTTGGGCTGATTGGTTCGATAAACTCCTATAGTAACTAAATTCTCTCTTATCACTATATCTCTCTAGCTCATCTCTTCATTTTCTATTTCCTTTATCTTTATTATCAACAATTACTGACACAGGTACAAATCCTTGTCTTCTCCCATTTCTCATCCTTTCCTTTGCTTGTATTATTATCCTGCTCGACCTTATCCTGTTCTAGGACCACTTTACCAACCTCCTCCTCTAACTGGTTGCTTCTTCTTTACTTAATGGAATGCTCATCATATTGTTAACATATCTCCCTAAATCTCTGACCTTTAGCAAGTTCCACTCTTGCTATCTTAGATCCCAAAGGAAATCTATTACTACAAATGCTTTTCACTTTTCTCTCTGGTTTATTCAAATTAAATTATTTCTACCTCATCTGTGAAGTTTTCTCTGAGTATTGCCAAAACTAGCGGTCCTCCTTTCAATATCAAATCCATATCTCATCTATACTATTCATTTGATAATTGTAGATGTTCCTTGGGAAATAAGTACATATAATTCCAAAGGAGCCTGATAATTCACTCTAACCATAACTATGTTACAGTCAGTATCCAATCCAGTTGAGGAATGCAAGTAGCTGTTAAAAAAGTGATCAGAGCTTTGAAAGCCATTTTGAGTCAGAAAAATTAGTCATTTCCTTCCCTAGCTCTTCCTACTACATTATTAATGTAGTTTCTCCCTCATGTAGTTAGATGTAATGGATGACAGGCTCAACCATACTCACTTGTAGGTCACTTCTCAGTCTGTTTTTTGACTTGTCCTTTTATGTACTTATACACTCCTGAAATCTAGAATGATCAGGAATATATTTGGATACTTTATTTCTCAATAAACTTGTAATCTTTCTCATTTAATTAATTCAAGTCCCCATAAATATTAACTAAATATTGATTATTTGATAAATTGGAGAAACTGCTTTTACAATTAATAATTATTTGTATTTACATAGTTACATGAATATTGCCATCACTAAATATCTGTAATTCACTAACAAATGAAAACAATAACAAAGGAAAAGCATATATATCTATATTTTGCTATGACAAATGTCAAAGCATAAATCATTATAATTTGTCAGTATAATTGTAGATAATTCCTCTTCATATTTTATTTTGGAAATATACTCCTAAGTCATTAAACCAATTTCATATACTGACTAAGACATTTCTTAAGATACCTTCTTCACATTCCCTCTCAAGATAAGCATTAGATTGAATCTCTTAAGATTAAATCCCTCAAAAAATACTTTTCTATTCATCTATTATAGCAAATATCTCTTCAGTTTCTCTTAAATTCCTCATAGATTCTCTTTACAATGATTCTTTATGACATCATGATTAGGACAGTTTGGACAAGATAAAAGTTTCTCCTCACCTCCTTTCTTTCTTTCTCCACGTATTCCAAATGGATCCTCGGAGGTTACAGGTAATGCAAACTCACTCTTCAGAAAGAGAAGGACCTCACAGACATTTCTCAACTGCTTCTTCAAAATCATCAGCACAAACTGCTTTTCTCAGCATTCCTATTTGGCTTTTACCCTCTTAAAGAGACAGTCACCACTTAGAAGCTTTTTGAAATAGACGCTATATAAGTATTTGCATTCTTCGTGGGACTTACTACAGTAAATAAATAAATAAATGTGTGGTGAATAAATGTGAAGTGATGTTGCATGCTCAATCTTCATATTTTTTGCTACATATAAGCAAAATAAAGAGAAAGTGATTGTTGTATTTTCAAAGTTACAAGTACATTGATCAAAGTCTTGCTAAGTCCATATTTATGACTGAGTGATTTTGCTGAATTATATAGGACATTGAGGACAATGGAACCACTAAGTCATCATGAAGTAAGGCAAATGTGTCTTACTTGAGAGAAGATATTCCTACTATTTGTGTAGAAGAATATAATTTCCAATAAGTCATAGCCTCTCATTGTCATTAATTCTATTGAACTAAATAATTTTCAATATAATTTAAAAATAAACTAAAAGGTAATTCTCAGAAAAAAAAAACTATCATTACTTTCCTTCAAAGAATCCCAAGACTGACAACCACTTTATGAATAAAAAGGAACTAAATCTTTATAGTATCATTCCTGCCATTTCATAATATCCAAAATGTCCTGTGCAAACCCCAAAACGCCTTCACTCAGCCACAGAATAAAAACTAACAGTAGTAAAAAAAATTTAGTGTTGATAAAGCATTTTGGGTAATAGCATAAAAATGAGCACAAAAGCATTCCACTTTGTTTATAGATTGATTGAAACTCATAGAAGGAAATCAATGTTCTGCTTCCTAACTAAGTAGTGGCTACAAATAAAAATGATGATTAAAAAACACAATAAAAAACAATATTTGATTTGTGTACTTTCCAATATATAGTCCAATTCACTATAGTCCAGAAAGGATATAAATGCCACACATGATGTTTGTAGAGAGAATCATTTGATGAACAGTCATAAAAATTTTTTTCAGTATAAAAATAAGTATAAAGCAAGGGCATATCTGTATGCCAGTTACTGTTTTCTAATCCTGGATATCATTAGTGAGAAGAAATGATGAAACTACTGTTCTTAGATCTAACAATACCCTAGCAACTTGTTTTTCTGCTATCACTGTGCGAAGTGCCTTTCTGATGGCTAAATGCTACTGTATTCCGAGTTCTCTTGATTTGGAGGGAATATAGCCACCTGATATTTGCTTTATGTTTATTTTGGTTCCTTGTGTTTTATTTGCTTTACTTTTTAATGTTACTCTTTCAGGTTCATTTCTTACACTGAATTTTAGAATCACAGATCCAAAGCCACAAGAGATCTCACAGGACAACTGGTTCAAGCAGAGATTTCATAGATAAGGAGGCTGAGACTTGTTCAAGTTCATATAGTATCCCTCTGTTTTAGAGTCCATGTTCATTTCAATGCAGCAAGTTATGTCCCATAGTCTCCTCTTTAAATTAAATAATTCCAGGTTGATCACATTTAACAGATAATTTATGTTGCATTGTCAGTTTTAGTTCTTTCTCATTTTGCACAATCATAATGCAAGATTTTATTTGAATGGCACACAGCTTTGTTTCTACTGCGGATTCACTTCTTTATACTTAAGAAAATGGCAATATGTCTTACTGCTAGTTTTACAGAACATGAGAATGAAATCTAAAGTTTAATTTCCAATAGGGAAAGAAGCACTGGTTTAGGGATGAAATATCTGGTTTTGAGTCCTAGCTCTGCTACTTATTATCTAGGCAATTTGCAGGAAGTTACTTATTTGTTTCTCACTTGCCTTTTGTGTAAAATGAAGGGACTGGAATATCAAGGTACACAATATTGGAGTTCGAAGGGACAGCAGATACCATGTGGTCTATATAATACTTGAAGAATTCCTTCTACAAGGAATCTAACAAGGAATCACACAGTTTTTGAAGGCCTTCAGTGATTCAGGATCTACCTCCTGAAAAAAAAATAAATTCTATTTCCGGATGACTCTAATTTTTAGAACACATTTTACATTAAAATGAAACATGCCTCTCCATAATTTCCACCCTTTGTTCCTATGTATGAGCTCTTGGGACCAAGCTGAAAAAAATCAAATCTGTCTTTAGCTTGACAGCCATTCGAATATATGTTCCCTCTAAGTCTTTTCTTTTAACATCTAGCAAAATTCTTAGCTTGTAGTACTCACTTATTGATGAATTTAATTGATTTCCCAGTCTAAACATTTCTAGTTCCTTTACTATATTCCCCCTTCTTCTCTTTTTCCTCCTAGTTAACAGCTTGACAGAGAGAGACATGGAGGGACTGCTTTACAGGCGTAGATAAAGGCTTAGATGAATGTGCAGAGGTAGGAGAGTGCTGGTCAAGACTAAAGAACCAATAATACTCCATTTTGGCCTCAGCACTGGTTACTAACCTATAGTACACATACACTCAATGAGTATGATAAGCTTGTTAAGAGAGTATAGAGAGTATTTGGTAAATATGTATATCATCTTTTTGAGTGATTGTAATAATAGCATTTATACAGTGTTTTAAAGTCTGCAAAATGCTTTACATATACCTTATTTGAAACTGAGTTGAAACTGAACTATTTTATTTCTTATGTGCATACGCATGGTGAAAAATTATTTATTCTCGTATTTGATAATAATGATGATGATGATGACAAGCAGTGTTTATAGACTACCTACTATGTACCAGAAACTATGCTAAACACTACAAATATTTGCTGAAAACTAATGGGTCCAGAGAGGAAAATGTTTTGGAACCTCTTATTCCCAAACAAGGAGTTTAGAGTGCTGTGTGGGAATAGTAAAACTGGTATGTTGTTCCTCTTAGAAGAGATACTTAAATGTTCAATCAGTTAATCAAAAGGCACTTTTTAAGCACTTACTATGTACCAGGATCTACGCCAAGCCATGGGGTTACAAAGAAACACAACAATGGTCTGTTTCATAATAATTTAATGGGAGAGATAACTTGTAAATAAACAGGTACTTATAAGATGTGTATAGAAGTAGATGGGGGCATAATTTCAGAGGAGAAGTCATTAATGATTGGGGAAGGGTAGACTAGGAAAGACCTCTTGAAGAAAGTGACACTTGAGCTGAATCTTCGAGGAATTGATGGAAACTAAGAGGTTGAGGTAAAGGCAGGGTATTCCAGGCATAGGAGGAAGCCAGTGAAATAGCATAGAGTCAGAAGATGGAGTGTCCTATGAGGAGAACGTTGAGTGGGACAATGTAGTTGGAGTATAGCATCTGTGAAGAGGAGTAATTGTAAAGAAGGCTGGAAATGTGGAAAGGGCACCAGTTGTTAAAAGTTTTAAATACTGGAGGATTTTTTATTTCAACCAGGAAGTAATAGGGAGACACTGAATTTTATTATGTACTGTGTATTGAGGTGGTCCATCCTGTGCTTTAGGAAAATCAATTTGTCAGGTGAGTATAGGATAGTTTGGAATGAGGGAATATTTGAGATGGGAAGATCAACTAAAGGACTATTTCAGTAGTTCAGGTGAAAGGTGATGATGGATGGTCTGAACTAAGTTGGTGGCTTTGTGAGTGGTGAGAAAGGGAGGTGTACAAGATGTGCGATGAAGGTGGAAATAGCCAGATTAGGCAACAGATTAGATGTGCTGTGTGAGGGAAAGTGAGAAGACAAAAATGACACTGGAGTTTTCAGACCTGGGTGACTGACAGGATGGTAACGTGGTTCACAGTACTGTCAGGAAAGCACCAAGACAGAATTTTATGTTCATGTACAATTGAGTCAGAGGAAGTAGAAACTTGATTCCTTCAATACCCTTAATATTAATGTTAAATATTATCGATCTATTCAATATTCATAAATATATTTTCATATTTGTGTTGCATTTTCTCCATAAACTTGTCACAAAACTAACACATTTAAGCTTTACTAGCTTATAATTACACTAAGTCTTTTAAGATAATTTCCTGTATTGTTATTTGATAATGTAATATTCCCTTCACTCCATCCCCTCCCACTGTAAGCTTCTTGTCCCACTATCCTGTAATTTAATTAGCTTTTCATCTCAGTAGAATTTCTTATACTTTTACAATGCTTTTCATAGAACAGAAACTTAAGTTTGCAAGTGAATGAATGAATCAATCTTGAAGTAGAATTAGAATCCAGGTCTTCTGATTATTAGTGCAACACTCTTTTTGATACATGATTTTGTTTTCATAAGGTCATAGACATTCATAACACTTTTACTCTGGATAGTGATTGAAATAGTCAATTATGTAGATATCCTTGAATATTCATATGTTAAATTAATATAGATAAAATATGTTGATTAGTTTTCAGCATCAGATTTTTTTGTTGCTGACTGAATTTTGACTTTAAATGTGAGGAATTCATAGCTTAAAAATTAAGACACAGATAGGAAGAGAAGTTTAATATTTCCAGTAGTTTAATAACTCCTACAAGATGACTTCAAAATGTAAACGAAAAGAATAAAGAAACTAAACTCAAAGTAATTATAACAAATTTTAATATAATAAATTATCATAATAAGTTTTTGTCCTAGATGACAAAGAGATTTTAAACATATTCCCCTCTTCTCTACAAAGAGGTAGTATTGCATACATTATCAGATGGGGCTGCTGTATCAGTTGTTTTTCAATTTAATGAGCATTTATTAAGAACCTACTGTGTACTTAGCACTGTCCTAGGCTACATTTGTGAGAACTGGTGGAGGAGGAAATGAACTGGGGGAACATGACTGTGATATAAAACTAACTAGCATAAATAAATCATCTATTTTTTAATTTATTTTTTATTTAATATTTTTTAGTTTTCAACATTGATTTCCACAAGATTTTGAGTTATAAATTTTCTCCCCACTTCTACCTTCCCTCCTACTCCAAGATGGTATAAATTCTGATTGCCCCTTTCCCAGTCTGCCTTCCCTTCTGTCACCCCCCCACCTTATTCCTTTTCCCCTTACTTTCTTGTAGGGCAAGATAGATTTCTATACCCCATTGCCTGTATATCTTATTCCCCAGTTATATGTAAAAACAACTATTTTTTTAAACATTTGTCTTTAGAACTTTGAGTTCCAAATTCTCTCCCCTCTTCCCTCCCCACCCACCCTCCTTGAGAAGATAAGTAATTCAACATAGGCCACACATATATCATTATGCAAACTACTTGCATAATAGTCATGTTGTGAAAGACTAACTATATTTCCCTCCATCCTATCCTGTCCCCCTTTATTCAATTTTCTCCCTTCACACTGTCCCTTTTCAAAAGTGTTTCCTTTTGACTACCTTCTCCCCCAATCTGCCCTCCCTTCTATCATCCCCTCTCTTGTCCCCTTCCCCCTACTTTCCTGTAGGGTAAGATACTCAATTGAGTATGTATATTATTCCCTCCTTAAGTCAAATCTGATGAGAGCAAGACTTACTTATTCCCTTTCACCTGTCCCCTCTTCCCTTCCATTATAACTGCTTTTTCTTGCCACTTTTATTTGAGATAATTTACCCCATTTTATCTCTGCCTTTCTCCTTCTCCCAATATATTCCTCTCTTACCCCTTAATTTTTTTTAGATATCATCCCTTCATATTCAACTCACCCTGTGTGCCCTCTCTCTCTCTCTCTCTCTCTCTCTCTCTCTCTCTCTCTCTCTCTATATATATATATATATATATATATATATATATATATATATATAGATGTATGCATGTATGTAAGTATATTCCCTTCAACTACCCTAATACTGAGACAGGTCTCATGAGTTAAAAACATCATCTTTCCATGTAGAAATGTAAACAAAATGGTTCAAATTTAGTAAGTCCTTTATGATTTCTCTTTCCTGTTTACCTTTTCATGTTTCTCTTGATTCTTGTATTTGAAAGTCAAATTTTCTATTCAGCTCTGGTCTTTTCACAGAGAATGCTTGAAAGTCCTCTATTTCATTGAAAATCCATATTTTGTCCTGAAGTATTATACTCAGTTTTGCTGGGTAGGTGATTCTTGGTTTTAATCTTAGCTCCTTTGACCTCCAGAATATCATATTCCAAGCCCTTTGATCACTTTGGAAGCCACTAGATCTTTTGTTATCCTGATTGTGTTTCCACAATACTCAAATTGTTTCTTTCTGGCTGCTTGCAGCATTTTCTCCTTGACCTGGGAACTCTGGAATTTGGCTACAATATTCCTAGGAGTTTTCCTTTGGGGATCTTTTTCAAGAGGCGATTGGTGGATTCCTTTGATTTCTATTTTACCCTCTGTTTCTAGAATATCATCAGGGCAGTTTTCCTTGATAATTTCTTGAAAGATGATGTCTAGGCTCTTTTTTTGATCATGGATTTCAGGTAGTCCAATAGTTTTTAAATTATTTCTCTTGGACCTATTCTTCAGGTCAGTGGTTTTTTCCAATGAGATATTTCACATTGTCTTCTGTTTTTTTCTTTCTTTTGGTTCTGTTTTAAAATTTCTGGATTTCTCATAAAGTCACTGGCTTCCACTTGCTCCAATCTAATTTTTAAAGCAGTATTTTCTTCAGTGGTCTTTTGGACCTCCTTTTCCATTTGACTAATTCTGTTTTTCAAGGCATTTTTCTCCTCACTGGCTTTTTAGAACTCTTTTGTCATTTGAGTGAGTCTATTTTTAAGGTGTTATTTTCTTCAGTACTTTGGGGGTCCCCTTTAGCAAGTTGTTGATTGTTTTTCCCAAGTTTCCTATATCACTCTCATTTCTCTTCCCAATTTTTCCTCTACTTCTCTTACTTGCTTTTCCAAATCCTTTTTGAGCTCTTCCATGCCTGAGACCAATTGCTATTTTTCTTGGAGGCTTTTGATGTAGGATCTTTGACTTTGTTGACTTCTTCTGGCTGTATGTTTTGATCTTTTTTGTCACAAAAGAAAGATTCCATAGTTTGAGTCCTTTTACACTGCTTGCTCATTTCGCCAGCCCATTACTTGAATTTTGACCTTTTTGTCAGGGTATGACTGCTTTCAGAGTGGAGAGTTCTTTGTTTCAAGCTTTAGGGGTTTTATGCTGCTGTTTTCAGAGCTAGTTCTCTTCTGAGGTGGTATGATGCTCCTCTCCTGGCCTATTCTCTGGTCTGTGAACATAGGCACTCCTTTCTGCTGTGTAACCACCAGGAGAACTCCCTCTCCACAGCCTCCACAAAGCTGTGCCACCCCAGTGCTCCTCCTCCCCAACCAGAACTGCCAACCAGATCCGTAACCCAGATCCAAGCAGGGCAAAGCAAGAGAACCTTGCCTCAGTGCCAGAAAAGTGGTATCTGCCCTCCTGCTCTGATCAGATGTGTGATTCTCCCCACTGTCTGTGGGCCTGGAACTGCGGAATCAGACCCCACTGCTGGTGCTGCTGCAGCCACCCCTGCCTCCCTGGGGCTGTGGCCAGACAGTGCACTTCCTTCATACAATCCAGCAGTTATCCCACTGACCTCTTCTATTATCTTTGGCATTTGTGGGTTGAGAAGTCTGAAAACTGCCACAGCTCAGTGATTTAAGGACCTGAGTCCTGCTCCGCAGGTCTACTGCAGCCTGCTCTGTCCTAGCACAGCCCACACTGGGCTGGGCTCCATTCCCAGCACAGTGCAATAGATCTTTCCCAGTGACCATCCAGCTGTCTTGGGCTGGAGACTTGTTTCCCTCTGTTATTTTGTGGGTTCTGTAGCTCTAGAATTTGTTTAGGGTCATTTTTTACAAGTTTTTGGAGGGATTGGGGGGAGAGCTTAAGAGAGTCTCTGTTTTCAAGCCACCATCTTGGCTATGCCCTAATCATCTATTTTGTAATGTAAAAAGATGAACAATTTTTAAAAATCTCCAAATTTCTTATAGACCTAAGTAGGAAGTCAATCTCTGTTGTTTTCTCCCATTTGTTATTGCTGTGATACATGAAATGTAATGAAGTACATTAAAATTAATTTCTTTTGTAAAATAAACTTCCTATGATACACAAACATAAGACTTAGAAGAAAATGACTTTCACTACAGTTGAGTTGAATCTAGAAGCAATCCACATACTATTCTCGGCAGGCTGTTGATGAGGGTTTTCATTGGAACTGACAGTCACATAGAGAACCCAGCTGTTGGTTATAGGTAAATCATTTTAAAGTAGTTTTAAAATCTAAGGGATAATTCAAAGTTCCTATGATTCAGACAAAGATAATTCCCCAACTTCTTTATCCAAGAAAATTATACATCTCTGTGATCTAGAATTACCAGATGTGTTTCAATTTTTATTTGTGATATATTTTGTCAAGGAATTAAGGGAATGGATAGATATTCTGAATTTGGTTATTGTCATCATTATTCAATACGTAGAAAAAATGAAAAAGGAAGGTCCTAATATTTTAATACATTTTTCCATTTATAGAGTTAATGGAACCTTCTCATTTATATATTTTTGAGCACTGTTGCATTTTAAGCATTAGTTCTTCTGGGAAAATCTCTTTCTTTATAAAGGGTTAAGGAAGCCAGTGAATTTTCTGTACTAGACCAACAACTGACTGCATTCTTCAACATATTTTCCAAGTAATTATTTCTCCCTTCTGTTGCTGGAAAAGTTAGTTCCATGGATGGGAAATTTGTTACTCCTAAGGCAGCTCATCCCACATTAGGATAGACCTCATTGTTAGAGAATCAAGAAGGAAGATAGGCACATTGGCAGACTGGTAGGCGGGCATTCAGACCAATTATAAGTGCTTACTATGCTACATACTGTTAGGAAAATTTTCCTTATGTCAAGCCTAAATTTGGCTCTTTGTAACCTTCATCAATTGTTCCCAATTCTGTCCTTGAAAAACTAGCCTAATAACACCAATCCCTTTTCCATATGACAGTCTTTTAAGTACTTGAAGACAACTATCATGTATCCCCTAAATTTTCTCCTTGCCAAACATTCTCAGTTCTTTTAATTAATCTCCACAAGACCTGCTCATGTAGTCTTCCACCACCATTGCTGCCCTCCTTATAGTCTCTAATTTATTTGTGTCCTTCCTAAAATCACGGCACCCAGAAATGAGCATATTATTTTAGGTGCTGTCTGACTGACAAGGAGAAAGTGCAGTGAGGTTATAGTTCTTTCTTGTCCTGTCTTCTCTGCCATTTCATGAATAGCTCAACTCAACACTAATATATTCTGCTGCATTCAATTTAAATAGATAGACAAGGAACGAGATCTCCCTCACATCACAGTTCTGCCATTTCCTAGATGTATGACTTTGGACACATCATGTAACATTTTTACATCTTGGTCTTCCCAGTTGTAAAATGAGAAAAAACAGTAATAAGCTACTTATACTTATAATGTGCTTTACAGTTGCAAAGTGCTTACATTACAATAAGTTTAAGTCAATAATGTAAATACCATTAAGCCTATTTCACAGATGAGGCAGTTGAGGTTTGAGAAGTTTGAATGATTTTCTCCTGCTCATATAACAAGTTCCAATGAAAACCCTCATCAACAGCCTGCTGAAAATAGTATGTGGATTGCTTTTAGATTGAACTCAACTGTAGAAAAAGTCATTTTCTTCTAAGTCTTATGTTTGTATATCATAGGAAACCATTACCCCTGATAGGGTTATTTTAAAATATTACATAAATGCTAAATATTAAGTAATAAATATTGAACTATTAATAAAGATTGAACTTTTCATAGGCAGCCTGCTGTTTTGCTACATCTAACAATTATTCAGCCTTCCCCTAAATAATTTATTGAGTAGAAATATCAATTCTACCTGTCCTGCATTTATTTTTCAAAAAGGATAAATATTACATTGAAATTTTCTCTATAAAATGGCTTGAATTTTGCAAGTTTATAAATGGATCTGTCAAAGAGGATAAGGGAAAGCACATACTCTGACCCCATCCCAATCCTACAATAATGTGAAGATTTCATTAAGTTCCCATGCTTCCATCCTATGTGCTCCTGGTAAGCTCACGCAGGATCTTCGCAGTGCTCTGCAGTACTGAGACAGAATTTCTGGTATCAGCAATGACAGAATGCCAGTCCAGCTGGGAAACCCTGTGGGTAATTTCATTTTCATTTGCCGGTGAAGCAGAAAAACCAACGTGTTGTGTGTCAGGGTCCAATGAGGAATATTCCTTGGCAGCTTGAATTTTAGCCACTGGTGAAGGGGGACTGTTTGAAGCCAGGCTGTCAAGGTACAGACTAACATGAGCTCAACTCCTCAAAGAGGAATCCTCATTTGCCTATTACCAGAAATAGAAAGGCGCTTTTAACTTGAACCAAATGCCTCAGGGAATTACAGCTCCTGTGAAACCTGATGCATTGATCAAGGAATCTATTGATACACTGATGGATGGTCTGGGAGACAAACATATGGAATGCTGGCAATGGCATTTTCTATGATCATTTATATTACTTGGGCTTTATAGGGGGGAAAAAGGAACCAGAAAAACTGAAAGGGAGGAAACTAACAGTGATGTAAAGCAGAGATTTTCATTTGAAGAGAAACATCTAATGGTCACGTGGCTAATCCAGAACATCAATCTCCTTTTATTGGCCTGGGAATAATATGAATCTTGGAGCCCTGGAAGTTTTCTATGTGCTTGTAATGCTCTCTCTCCTCAATTCTTCCTGTTGATTTCACTTCCTTTAAGTCATAATGAAAATTCCATCTTTTGAAGGAAATCTTTCCTGCCTCCATCATTCTTAATTTTAGTGACTTCACTTTGTTAATTATTTCCATTTATCCTGTTTATAGCTTTCTTTCTATATATTTGTTGACATGTTGGCTTTCCCATTAGATTGTAAGGTCCTTGAGGGCAAGGGCTGTCATTCGCCTCTTTCTGTATCTCCTGTGCTTAGCATAGTGCCTGAAACATAATAGGTGTATGATAAATGTTTACTGATTGATCAAAAGGCTAGTAGTCATGTGTAAGAATTGTTGAAATGTACAAATACATATAAACAATACAATATACATATAATAAGCACAATATGCATTTGTATGTATATATGCACAAAGGTATACATTAATATAGCTGTGCATACAGGCTAATATTTGTGACATACCTATGTACATACGCATATGCATGTACATATCTGCATGTACACTGGCCCTTAAAATGAACCCAGTCAAAATTGAGATGTGGTTGGTTGGTTGTTGTCCTTTGTTCTTGAAGAGGACCAAAATGACATCATTATATTAGTCAAGTTATAGTGTGTCTTGACTATGGCTGATCAGACCAATATAAGCTTGGAATGCTGTACCACATGTACAAATAATCCATGTGAATATTTAAGGTGGATTCTCTAAATTTGCATATCTTGAGTTTCTTTTGAGCTACTTAAATTCTGCTTTCCTTATAGAGTACAGCACCTTCCTTAATTAGGGCATGCCATGTTGGGTGGTTCTGTGCCAGTGTGTCCCATGTCAGGCAATCAATTCCAGTGTTCTTCAGAGAGATCTTTGAGTGTTCTTGTATCATTTCCTCTGACCACCATATGAGCTCTTGTCTTGTGTGAATTCTTTGTAAATTAGTGTTTTAGTCAAATGTATGTTTGCCATTAAAATAATGTGGCCAGCCCATTGTGATTTGCGTTCTTATAATCTCTATAATTCAGACATATCCTACGCAGAAGGCACCTTGTACTGCTCCCCAAAGTTTCCTTCTTGTCTCTACATTGTATCAGCATGATCTTCAGTGTACCCAAATATTCGTATTTTAGAATTACACCAAACCTGAGCCTCACAAATGGGTTGGACATAAAAACTGGAGGCAAGAAGTGAGTGAAAGCCAGTCTTAAATGACAAGATAAATTCTGAATAAAGCTCAGAGTGTAAAGTCAGCTTTATCCCATCTCCATAATGGATACTCTGAGTGAGTTTGCTGATCTAGCAAATGAATCTGTTTGAGCAGAGTCAACAATCCTTAAATCATATGTAAGGTCAATCTGAAGCACTGTGTCAATGATACTCATCTCCATCTCAAAGCCCATCTGTTTTAGCAGCTAAATTAAGCAATCATGTTTCCAAAAGTCCCCCAGCACGCATATGCATTATATTCTATTTATCTTATACCTAAATATAACCATTTCATGATCAAATGAAACATTGACCTTCCTTTGTTAGCTTTCCACAATATATGCCATTGCACAATCTCTGTAATTTTATGCCCATTTATATTTATTATATGTAAAAAATCTTCTCTTAAAGCTTCCTAAGTGGTTGAGAAAATAAGTAGGTTAGATCCTTGAAAATTAAAGTCCCATCATCACCTTTTTTATTGTGTTTAGAAATAAGTTTATTCTTTTTTTAATTAAAAAATATACTTGATCTATATCTATACACACATATGTATACGTGCACACACATACATACATATGTATATATTTACTTCTTTGCTCATATTCTAGGAATGAAATGAATTGAAGAAATGGTAGAATTGGCACATAGCCTATGCCTCTTTCAATTCTGATTCCATCAGTTTTTCAAAGACGGGCCTAGGTTTGGACAAAATCTCAATAGAGGTTCTTATACATGACTACATCTTGTACCTCACATCATTATTTCATTCCTGCCATGATGTTAATGTAATTTTAATCACAGGAGCATGGATTTAGAGCTAGAATGGGCCTTACAGATCACTTAGCACAGCACCTCTCAAATATTTTGTTCTCATGATTCCTTTTTATTAAAAATATTGAGGATCCCTTCTCAGGGAATTTGTTTATTGCATTTTATTTATCAATATTTAGCATATTAGAAATTAAAATATCTTAGTCTTATTATGGAAATAATTTTGACATCACAAACCCATTGAAATGATCTCAGGCCTCCCCAGGGCTCCCTGGAAAACACTTCGAGAACTGCTGATCTGATTTACCCCTTCATTTTATAGATGAAGAAATGAGAGGTTGAATGATTTGCTTAAGGTCACACAAATAGCAATTAGCAGAAGAGGATTTCAAACCGACTTCATATGTTTCTCATTGTACTAGACCACCCCTATACACTTATATGTAACAGTTCCAAGTGATTTTTAAATATTTTACATTAAAATTAATCTTATGTTATGTTATCTTAGTGTACATTCATATGGCAACAAATTTTCCCACCCAAAGAAACTTAAATTGAATTTTTAGTAACTTTGAGGACCAGGCTAGGGATCATAGAGTTTATTTTAATGTCTGCTTCTAGTTGAAAGTCACGACTTCAAATAAGCAGAGAGAGGGAAAATGAACATCTGAGTTTAAGTATGATATCAAAGAATATGGTTTCATTTGATAGTGGTGGTGGTGTCGTTTTTAAGTTGTTTTCCAGTCATCTCTGAGTCTTCATGTTCCCATTTGTGGTTTTCTTGGCAAGGATACTGGAGAGGTTTGCCATTTCCTTCTCTAGCTCATTTTACAAATGAGGAAACTTAGGCAAAGAGGGTTAAGTGACTTGCCTGGAGTTATATGGCTAGTAAGTATCGGAGGTCAAATTTGAACTCAGGTCCTCCTGACTTCAAGCCTGGCACTCTATCCACTGTGCCACTTAGCTGCCCCTTTGATAGTGCTGCCCGTACTCATTCATTCATTTTCAATATATTTTCGTATATGTTAGTTCATGTGTGCCCAGTTAGGTCAATTTACAGTTAGTACCACCTAGTTTTAATTAAACAAACTCTTGCAAAATGAATGAAAAGAAAATGCGAATTAACAACCACAACAACATGAATACAAGGGAACAATAAGAAAATAGCAAAGCTGACCCTGCTCTTACTAGTGTGAACTTCTTTGACTACTTAATCAGATCTAACAAGAAGCTAAAAGTTTTAAAAAATAACCGAAATTAAGACTATTTGAAATATAGATTTTTATCTATGCAGTTAATGCTGAACTCTGATTTACCTTGAGACATTAGTTAATGTTAGTATGATCCCATCACAGTTGGCTAGACAATTAAAAACTAAATTTTTACCGATAAAAATGTCACCTATGAAAACTCTTCTAGCTGTATATTTAAAAAATTGGGAAACAGAATTTTAACATCCAAACTCCTTCCCTTTCTGTGAGACATGGCAAATATTTAATAAATGCTTTTCTGTTACATAGTGTTCTTTTATTTCCAGTTCTTCCCTCTAGGGACAAATAGATGTTTTTTAAAGTCTAATCCCTTTTCCACATGGTAACCATTCAAAAATTTGAAGAATACTATCCAGTCTCCTCTGAGTCTTGTTTTCCTCAGAGAGTAAATTAGAAGTTACCTCAATACATTTGCTTGTGGTGTGACTTCTAGTTCTTTCATCATCCTAGTCCTCTTTCTCTAGATACTATCCAGCTTATAAATTTCCTATCTAAAAAGTGATCCCTGGAAATAAATATAATGTTTCTGATGTGGAACAGAATTATTTTTTAGTGCAATTGAACAATGATCTTTGTTTCCTTTCCATATGTTTTTCCCAGTGAGTTTGCAGTGAAAAAGTATTTAGTAATTATTTCAAGTCCACATCTCTTTTCTTTTGCCTTCTATGGCTACCTCATCCTGCTGTGAAACCCTTTTCCTCTGCCCATCTAGTATACCTCAAGTCAGTTCAATTTGTCTCAGTTAGCATTTATTAAGCAAGCACTTAGTGTGCACAAAACACTGGTGGGCATCCGCAATCAAAATAAAAAGAAAGCTCTGCTCTTAAGGAGTATACATTTTAACTGGTGGCATCTTACTTATCAATCAATCAGCAAACAATACACATCTATTAAGAGTAAATTATGTGCATCTCTGTAGAGGAAAATGGGAATATAAAGAGAAAAATGAAACAATCCTTGCCATTGATGAGGATACACAAAGTACATGTGTAGGTATGTGGAAAACAAAACTCAAAATTGTTTTCAGGGGGCAGTCACTAACTAGTAATTGCAGGTGGGGTGGACATTAAACTTGAAAGAAGCTAAGGATAAGAGGTAGATGTGAAGAGAGAATGCATTCTAGGCAGAAGATATAGCATCTGACCCTCAGCTGGCATTAGCTTATCCTATCTTGTATTGTTATTTAATATTTTATGTGGATGTAATTTATCCCCAAATAAATTTCAAATTCCTTGATGATATAGACCATGTTTTATTTCTTTTGTAGTAGCAGTGGTAGTGGTAGTAGTAGTAGTGGTAGTAGTAGTAGTAGTAGTAGTAGTAGTAGTAGTAGTAGTAGTAGTAGTAGTAATGATAATGATAAAGATTTATATAGAACTTTCTATGTGCTAGGCACTATGCTTTACAATTATTTCATTTGATCCTCACAGCAACCCTGGAAAGTGGCTGCTTATATTATCCACGTTGTACAGGTGAGGAAACTGAAGCAAACAACAGCTAAGTGACTTGCCCAGGGTCACACAGCTAGTAAAGGTCTGAGGTCAAATTTGAACTCAAGTCTTCCTGCCTCCACACTCCTGCTCTATAAATTGGACCACTTAACTGTCCCTGGCTATATCATTTATGTGCCCTGCGTGTTTTCAGGAATTAAATAGTGGGCAATTCAGGATGAGTGACAGATGGTGGTGACTATAAAATCACAAAATGATAGTGTAAAAAGTGATCTTAGGAAGACCAGAAAGGGAGATATCATGGTGCAATGGTAAAAGTTCTATGTTTGTCATCAGAGAAACTTGGCTCCTGTCTAGCCCCACTATCTGCAGATCTCTGGAGACTGACAACTTGCTATTTCTCAAGGTAGGCCATGATGTTTGTGAAGGGTTTTCTACATTAATTTTCGCCATAGGGCTACTACATATTTCTACAGAGTACATCTCTTTCCCTCTGCCTCACCTTCTGAAACCAAAAAATCTTTTGACAGATCACTTAAAATAGCATATTGCTGATACTTAATAGGTCTGGCCTTTCTCTGTCTGGCTACTCATCCATTTATTTAGGATAATGAACAAGAAACATGAGTATCATTTTTGAGGAGAAAAAAATTCACTTGAACCAAATAGTTTTCTTAATATTTATGAGTAGGATTTATATTTAATCAAGTTTATCTGAAATAAAGTAGCAGTCTACAGTTTCTTCATACCGAATATGGCTTGGATATTATGTGTAAAAATAGATTCTTGCAGACTAAGTACAAATTATGAGTTGCAAAATTGTGTAATAAAAATACTCTTCATTTGCATGTGCTAATTAATTACTACTTTATACCATCAACATTTGAGACTGGTGGCCTTATTAGCTAAAATGAATTTGCTTATAATCTGAAACTAAACACTGAACAAATTTAATGAAGGTCACAAATTTTTCTTTATGTTATTGAGGTTAATTATAAAATTAATTAGATCCATTTGTAACTTTGATAAGAATAATATACACTCTTTTGGGCTTGACATATAATTTGGATTTGGAACTAAAGGTTTATTTGATAGTGTGGGTGATATATTCAGTAACTTTCATAAGGTGTCTTTTCTAAAAATATTTCTGGGACTATACAGCCTTAAAACATAATTGCATTTAACCTTCAGGTTAAATAACTGATACAATTCTTTTGTATCTATGTAGATTTTATCAGCATATTCCTTTTCAGTTTTTCCTTGTTAAAATTCGATTTTGTAGAAAATGTCATGGATTATAAAGAAACAAAATAAAACCTGGAGAAATCATTCCCTTTCATGCACATTGAATAGCCTTGTATTCCATTAGCTATAGTTATTATTATTAATTTTATTTTCTAACTTCAGAAAAAAATATGTTTTATTGATTAAAATATTAAACATGCTGTTAAAGACAGTTCTGATAAACTATATACCTTTTGACTCTAATGTAGTCTTTTAGAATATTTGATGATGCAAGCTGTTTTTTATGGCTTTAATTTTTTGAAATTCCATTTTTCTTCCCATGGCCAAGAGTATTTTTAAGGGAAAGACATTCTTAAAACACACTTTTAGTAAATTTTCTTCAGTCTAAAGACACAAGGCACTCCAGTCAGAAGCCTGAAGTTCTCACTTCTAAAATCAGATAGTTGAACTAGATGACATCTAATCTCCCTTCATGTACTAAGTCTATGATCTTATGATCCCCTTGCATTACTATGAGAAGTAATATTTGAAAATAAAAGAAATTGAAAGGGAAAATTGAAACCCGTAAATAGAAAAAAAATGGTCTTCAACCATTTTTCTTTTAAGCTGACTTCTGGTCCCTAAGAAATAGAGTGACTCATTAAACCCAGCAGAGCAAGTAATAATTATGCTGCAAATCCAGAGACACCAGGCCGATATAAAAAGTCATTTGAGTGCTACTATTTGAAAAGGTGAAAAAAAGCCTCAAATTAATGTGGTAGTTATACCTCTACCTTCTGAGTAATAGCTATTATCACATACTATTTACAGCCATTCACTAACACCCTACATAAATTCTGAAGTATCTAGCTTCATGAAATCACTCTTTCAACCTTTGGATGAATAAACTTGTTTAATATTCTTACCCTATCCCTTTCTCCATTAAAAAAAAGAAATGTTTCTTGTTTAACTTAGTAGTTGCTAAACTTTTTACAGTGAAATCATATTAAACTCATATTTAATGTGCCACAGTCTATGCCCAATGTTTCATTTAGATAAGAAGTGAAAACCATTTATAGTATTTTTGTGAGTAGAAGCATCTATCTATAAAACAACCTAAAGTAACTATAATTATTTCTTTGTGCATCTTTTGTGTATGTTACACATATATATGTGATACAAAAATTTGTAAATATATTTCTATATGCATGTGCTAGCCGACATAATACATGAATATATCATACACTTACACATGTATATAGCATACATTTATATTCTATGTATGCTTATACCATACTTACATCTAACGCTTAGAATGTGTGGGCATCTGGGAAGGAAGGGATTTTGGGGCAGTATACTGAGTGATACCTAGAAAATATAGGGTACTCAGTAGATGTAATTAATGCCTTTTACTTTTTTATATTTCACTTATTTCCTTATATACACTCCACTTCCCCAGAGAAGCATTGTAGCAAATGCACAAACAAAAACAAAAGCATAGTTGAGCCAAACCAACTAACACAACAAGGATGGCTGTCAGCATACCTAGGATTCAATTTCTTTATTACCTTTGACCTCCTAAACTCCTTCCCTCCTTGTACTTACAGGCCTGAAGGAGGTGTAGTCCATCATTTGTCCTCTGAACCAATGGTGAGTACATATTAAGTAAACACAATTACAACCCAAAGTGATCTCTGCAACCATGGAGGGAAATAACAAAAAATAAATTCCTAGTAGCTGGGTTTATTTATTTTATTAAATTCCTTATGCTTATGGTTAGTTAGTAATTCATCTCTGTACTTTTAGAATGGTGCTTAGGGGATCTACCTGCATGACTCCCGTAACCAACAGTGTAAGCTATCTTGCAGGGCTTTGACAGTGCTGTGGTTTGAAGGGAATTTTGCATGTTGCCTTCATTTGCCTGAATCTAAGTGAGGATGGGGTGGGGGAGATTAAAGACCTATTGCTAGATATGGGGAAAATGGATTTAGAAGTACTGAGAATCTCAAAATTGGATACTTGGGTTGATTGTTTGACTCTAATATCTGCAGAATATAGTGAAATAGAAGAAAACTTTGTTATATAAAGAAAGCTACTTCACTTTAAATAAGACTTTTTGTCCATCGGTATGCAGTGTGTATAATTTTAAGAGCCCATCACATTTCTTTGCTACCTTAGCCTGTTCCAGCTTCACTATTGAGGAGGAAGGAATCTCATAGGGATTTAAATGTATTGAGTATTTTATTAAATTGCAATGGATGATAATGAAATCTTTAGACTGCCAGGCATTCCGATAATATCGGTCACTTCTGCCCGTCTCTAGCCATTCTTTCACCATTCCAGCTTTTCCCCATATCCTATAATTTATTTGCACTTATTTATGGATTTTATAAAAGTGAACTAATTTCCCTACAGACACTGTGGTATTATGAAATCCACTTTGGGATGAAGTGGTTTTGGGTTCTAAGTTTGGTTCTTCCCCTCACAATCTATGTGAGACTTGTATGGGTTTCTATGGTGCTTGATATTTTTTTATTTGTAAATTGAAGGGGCTTTAAAAGGGGATAATGCTCTAACATATACTAGTTTCCATGGCTGTGGACAGTTTAGTGAAACTTTAAGTGCTGCAGGCAATGCTTTAAAACAATATTACAGATAAATTGCTGCTCTGCATTGGCAGAGGGACTTCTCACAGCAGAAGTTCATGTTGATCAAACTATAGTTCTAGACTTGTTCTCCTTTATTAACTGCCACCCTCCCAAAAAAAATCTCTCCTGGATCTAATATTTTATGTTTCTAAATTTCTGAGTTCACCAAAATTCTTGGAATATTGAAAAAGCAACACAGTTTTCTATTCTTATCGAGCATCCCTGTTCCCCTATTGTTGCTAGTCTTGCTAGTCACACCACGTTCTAGGTATATCATTCCTGGGAAAGTAATATAATATTCCTGGACCAGGGGAGGATAATTATTTCCACTGATACGGCAGCCTCATGACTCCTCAGTTATTTATGTAGATATATCTTTTTTTTCTTCTAGGGCATATGGATAGGCTGCTACCTTGCTCAGACTAATCCTATCCAACTCAAAAATAGGTTTGTGCTAATGAATGGACACCAGATGTATAATTTTGTGAATGCCTAATGAGTCAGACAATGTAAAGTTTACTACTTAGGTATGGCTATTTTGAAGAATTTTTATCTGGGGATGTTAGTAAATGAGAAGGGATTACCTGTGAAGAATTTTTTTTCCTCTCTGTATAAAGCATGCAGTTTAGTGTCTTAGTACTGGGCCTCTCATTGTAGAGCTGTCAAGAAAAGTATTCTGACTTTAAATCAAAACTGAAGACTTAATTGTTTTCCTATCACTTGCATTAGAAGTGGTATTAGAAAACAAACACACGCATAGGCACACGCAAACACACACACACACACACACTGTTAAAGGGATCGATTTTCCTGGTAAAGCAGCTTTCAGCACCCCAAGCCACACAATTTTGCTAACAGCTGTAAGTCACAATAATTGGTAGAAATTAAATATCTTCAACAAACATCTTAGAGGTCAAACAAGGCCTAGCATATGAGGTAATACTTGATGTGACCCTTGAGAAGATCTAGGTATTCCAGAAGGTGGAGCTAAAAGAGAAAGACCATTGCAGGTACTTGGTACCAAGATGTGGAAGTGGGAGGCAGAATCCCAGGTATGAAGAATCATGTTGACGAGGTCAAAGCGGGGAGAGCTGGTTCATCAAATGTAAAAGAATTCACTTAGGCCTTCTCTGTATGCATTGGGAGCTTTATTGATGCAAAAGCAGCAGGCTAACCCTGGAAGAAAGACTAACCAGGTCTAGCGATTTACAGAGGGACAGGGGCTTGTTTTTATAAGGACAGGATAAGGGAGAGAAGGGGAAATTTTGTGACCCAAAATGGGGAGTGGGGAGACAAGGAATTCCATGGTCCAGGATAAGGGGGAAGCTTTATGGTAACTCAAGATAAGGGGAAGAGACTCCAGGGCACCTTCGGGTTAGAGAATAAACTAGGGGCTTCACGAAGTCAACTCTTAATATTATTTTTAACTCTTAGGGCACTGTTTGTATCCACATCAATGTTAGAATCATAAGTTGGGCCCAGATTGTAGATCCTTTAAATACTAGCAGGATGAACTTGTATTTATCCTTGAGCCAAGAAGGAGCACCTGAAACTTCTTACACAGCTGGATATCACTTAGGTAATTATGTGGAGGATGGTTTGGAGAAGGGAGAGTCTTGAGGCAAGGAGGCCAAATAAGGAAGTCTAGGTGAAGTGGGCTAAAATTAGGGTAGAACTAGTATGAGTGAAGTGAGAAATAAGTGTGAGAGATGTTGTAGATGTAGAATCAGTAAGACGTGACAATTGCTTGCATATGGCAATATGGGGATAAAGGATAAAGTAATTAAAGGGTCACAACCCACAGTTTAAGAAGTGCTGAAGGGGTCACAAATGGAAAAAATTTAAGAAGCCCTACGGTCTATAGAGATAGAGAAGGTAGGAAAAAGGGAGGGCTTGGAGAGAAAAAAAAAGAATACTGGTTTGGGCGTGTTAAATTTCATATGTCTATGGGTCATCATAGTCAGAGGCTTAGATCTCGATGGGACTTTAAAAGTCATTTGATTCAACCACTTAATTTTCTACGTAAAGAGATTGTGTGGGACAAAAGACTGCTACTCAAATTAATCAAGACAATGACTTGGATACCTTAAAAGCAGAAAGGAGTTTATTACTTCCTCATGAGAAAGGACACATCTTCAGTTGCTCAGAGTAGCACCATAGGGAGTGTGACTTGGGAGCCCTGCCCCTGCCCTTTATCCCTAACACAACATTTCCCCTCCCTAACCCCCTGTCTTCTAGTCCCATTGGTTGGGCCTCAGCGTGCACATTGTGTTCACAGGAATCTTCTAACAAAAGCCAGTGGAAAATTACAGTCTTGTCCACAGACAAAGAACAAGGAAGTTGTTCTGCCACATGTCCAAAAACAGGGTCTGGGGGAGGGCTTCAGTTCAGCTGCAAAGCATGTTTTTGCAAGATCATCCAGCTTCAGGTGCTGTTTTGCAAGGGAGTATGTTTTCAATACAAAGTATAAAAAGAAACTATTAACCCTTTGAGGAGGCTTCGCTTCTGAGAGTTCATCTTTCACAAAACTGAAGGCCAGAAGTGTTAAATGTCTCCCCCAAAGTCATGGAGATGGTAAGTAGCAAAGCTGAATTTTGAAACTAGGTCCTCTGACTAAATCAGTACTGCCAGGGAATGTTCCACCCTGCCCCCACTCCTGGTGCAGATTATCCAGTAGGTACCAGTAATGTGTATTGAAACTTAAGAATGATGTAGGGCTGAGTATAAGGAGGTGAGAGTTGCCTTCATGTAGCATCATGTAAGCCCATAGGAACTCATAAGATCACTAAGACAGAGTGTCTAGAAAGGTTGGAAAGATTGTCCAGGGTAGAGCCTTGGGGTACATCTGGGAAAAGGAATGAAATGTAGATAATATAGCACAGAAGCCTAAAAAGGAAAAGTCAGGAAGATAAGATGAGAACCAGGAGAGAAAAGATTATTTTATCAGTCTCCCTGGTGGAAGGTACATTCTTGAGTTCAGTAGCTGATTTCTATTTTTTTTAATTTTTGTTTGTTTTTGTTGTTTTTTTGGTCTTTGTATTCCCACAACTCAGCAGAATACCTTGCATATAGTAGGTACTTAACAGATACTTACTGAATTGAGAAGTGAAAGGTCACCATGTTTCTGATAAATTTCTATCGCAGTCGTCAACATCATGAAATTTAGTGTAATGTAGTAATAGCTAACACTGTGTAGAGTTGGTGTTTTAAGGTTTGCAAAGCACTATCATATACAGGGTGTCCCTAAAGTCTGGACACATAGGAAATCTCATTAACATCTCATTAACCGTTTCACCAAAGACTCTGTATTGTTCAGAGACTTCTTTTTCTGGGGTATGCTAAAGGAGAAGGTATGCTCAAGAATTGAGCACATGAAGAGTGAATGTGCTAAAATTGACGGCAATGTGGAGTTGCATCAAGTTCTCGTGAATCATGTGAATCTTGCAAAGTGTATCAACCTTTGCATCACAAATGATGGAAATCATATTGAATATGTTATCTGTTAATATTCCAATTAAATAAAATGTTGTTGAAAATTTCATTCATTTCATATCTTGAAAATACTCATTTTTGTCTATGTGTCCAGACTTTAGGAACACTCTGTAGATAGATGAATAAATAGATAGATAGATAAGTAGGTAGGTAGATATGATACATAGATTTATCTTCCTCACCATAACCTTATGAGAGAAGTATGCTTATTATTCTCATTTAATGGAAGAGAAAATTGAGGCTGACAGAGGGTAAATGGATTGCCAAGGTCATAGATCTAGAAAGTGTCTGAGGCATAATTTGAACTCATATCATCCTGATTCTCAAGCCCAGTGCTTTATTCACTATGACTTTGATGCATTAGAAGATGCTAACATCATGTTGCTTCTCTGAGCCTCAATTTCTTCATCTGTAAAATCAGAGGGCATGATAGATGATCTTTAAGGTGATTGTAGCTCTAATATCATAAGAATCTAAAAATGTTCTTTCTAAACCCTAAAGTAGTACAAGAATTGGTCACAAAATCTGGTGTCTGTGTTTGAGTCTTGCTATGTTCAGAACCAATTTTTTTCTGGTGTGTTCTTTGATGAAATACTCTGTTATGAAAGAAAGATATTATTTTTTATGAAAAACCTGTCTTGATAATTTGTTCATTTCTTGAATATGAGGGTAGTCACAATTTAATGTTACTTTACAAGCACCAGTTTTAAAAGGCATTAAAATAATTTCTCTCCCTATACCCGCTTTTTCTTGAAATATACCCATCTCTTAAGGATACTAGTGTCCTCCCAGTCAAGCAAATTCCTAATCTCAGTTATCTGTCACTATTTCCTCTTTCCTCTCCTCTCCTCCTCAATATTTAATCAGCTATTAAATTCTAGTAATTCATTCTTCTCAATGTCTCTTGTGTCTGCCCATTTCTCCACTTTCATAGTTGCCATTCTAGTTCATAGGTTTTCACCATGTCTTATCTAGACTATTGTCTAGCCTCATAATTCGTCTTCCTGTATTTCCCCACTCCAAACCAGCCTTCACACAAGTACCTAAGGCACTGGGATATAAGGTCTCATCTGATCATATCACTTCACTTTTCAAAAAACCCCTATAGGGTAAATTTAGCCTGGCATATGAGATTCTTCAACATCTGGCTTGTGTGCTTTCAATTTAGACTCAGGAAAGGGTGGGATGAGATCCTTAAATTATAATAATTGCATTTTATTTCACCATTACCACTACCTGAAGTGTGGTTAGAGGACACTTAAATTGTTTCCTTGGAGATCTCATAATTGTGAGGATCTTCGGACCTCCAACATAGGCATATCCACGAGAGTAGGGAAGGACTCAGAATTATTAAGGATGATGCTGTTGCTAAACTTGTGATATCTTTTAATTTTTTTTGGTCAAGACCCCAAGTACCCCTACTACACATAATTTCCCTAGAAACAATCTCAACACAGGGGAAAGAAGGAACAATCCCTGGGAAAACTACCCAGAAGTATCAGATCCCTATAAATCTACCATTAAAAAAAGTTTCATGGGGGTATTCCTGCTCTCCCTTTGTCAACTCAAGGGCCTGTTTAGGAACACAAACTTCAAAGCCTGGGGTCTAAACTGATTTTATATTTTTTTCTACATCCTCAAATAGGGAGATAGAGTATTGCCTTTCTTAGGGCTATTGCAGTAACCGGAATCTGCTTGTTTCCACTTATCAACTACTCTACTTCCTAGACTCTGTCAACAATAATATATCATTGCTGTTTAAAAAAAATCCACCTCATACACATTCTTTAATTCTAATCAATATGTAAGATGAATCAAATTCTAAAATGTTACCCTACTCCAACCCTTGATCATAAAACCAAATTAGAGTGGAGTGAAAAAGCAATTTAATAAATTTCTGAGACTCTTGTGAATTCTTTAATGATGAACATGACATTTCACAGACTTGGATGCTTCCCCCTACTTTGCTCATCATACCAAGATTAGTTTCTAGAGAGAATGAATAAAAAATTATTTCACGTAAAGATAAAATAAGACTTTTAAAACTAAAAAAAATACTTTTGCCTAAACATGTCCTAGAAATTCTGCTTATATTAGGAGAATACATGAAATTCTATCAGTCAAAATATATTGACAGTTTTAAACTGGAAGATAAGGTGAATACCTAAATCCAAATGGAGGAAAATGTACTTTCATTTTATTAGAAATAAAATTTAATTTTTGCATAGCTATCTGTAAGATTCAATCAATCAACAAGTATTTATTAAACACCTACTATTATTAAGTCAGGTGTACTAGGCCCTGGGATACGTGGAGG
Organism: Trichosurus vulpecula; assembly: GCF_011100635.1. NCBI lineage: Eukaryota > Metazoa > Chordata > Mammalia > Diprotodontia > Phalangeridae > Trichosurus > Trichosurus vulpecula. The sequence continues at coordinate 256,765,875 of NC_050574.1, read as the reverse complement.
AAGAATGACATAATCCCTTCTCATGGGGATCTTATATTCCAATTGGGAGACAAGTAGATACATAAATATATGCAACATAAATATAACGTGAATAAATGCAACCATGTACAAAATAGATACAAGGTAATTTGGAAGAGAAGGCCCCATCAGTTGAGCCTATTAGAAAAAAGCTTCATTCAGAAAATGGCACTTAAGCTGCATCTTAAAGCAGGTGAAGGACTTTATGAGCTAGAGATATGAAGGAATACCTTGAAGGCATGAGGAAAGGAAGGTGCAAAGGTCTGGAGATGAGAGATGGAGTGTCACGGGGGAAGAAAAGAGAGAATACCAGTTTGTCAATATAGATAATTTTAGGATAGGGAATAATTTCTAGTGAGATTGGAAGGTTGTGAATGGCTTTAAAGATAAACATATGAGTTTGTATTTTACCTTAGATGAAATATCAATAGAAGTTGAAATTTGATCACTTTCTTTCATTATCTGTCCTTTCTCCTCAATATTTAACACAATAACTTGTGCTCACTAGTTTCTTCATAAATGTTAGTGAGATGACCATAGTATACTCTACCTCACATTGACAAAGTCATAAACATGACCTAATTGTAAAAGCTTGGTATCTTCTGACTCCAATTTCCATGCATCTGTGATTCAAACTGCATGTATTTCATAATTAACAAACTATTTCATTCAAGTCCACTTTGTATTTCTGGCTGGTTAACAAATCTACTGTGCAATTTGGCTCAGTTTAGCAGAATTGCTGGCATTGTCTATTAGGGAGAAGCTGGGGCTAAGATAACAGGTTTATTGCCGGTTAGCTGGTGGTTGAGATACCACATGTTAAAGCCAACTAAAGTAAATATCTCCCAAATAACTTAACCCTCTCAAAGGCAGGTGGCTGGAAAGGGATAGATAATTTTCTACTTGGCACAAAAACTGAAAAGAAATAGCTTGTGTGCAAAAAGTGATGGGGGAACCTGGTGGTAAAAAAGATGTCTTTCCTTAAATAGTGAAGATAAAAAATGTTCAGGTGTGCAAATAATAACCATGAGAAGCATTGTGTAGAAGAACATGTCAGTTGAAGAGGGGAAAAGTGGCATATGAAAAATAACTTAAAAAGAAAAGCCAAAGGTGGTCAACAAAAGGAATAAACTGATTGATGGGGCAACATTTATAAAGGAGCTAAATGTGACTGTCTTGCCTATCTGTCAGTCAATGGCTGTGAAGTATACTGATAGAATGAACTAATTTCATTCAAGGGCTGAGGACTTATTCTCTCATATAGTTGGGTGACAGAGAGCAGAGTACATAATACCAGACTACTAATGTGATATTGAGGGAAAAAGGGAGAACCCTCTTAACGCAGACTCAGAGGGACTGGGATCTCCCACTCTCAAGTCCAATGATATTGATGGGAGAAATAGATGCTGGGTAGAAACCTTATTATCAGTAGTGGTTTCCACCAATTTAGGTAATCACTAATAATAAAATTCTAAGGCATTGTTGTTTACATAGATATCTATAACACCCATCCTCATTAGTTAAGGGGTAAAGAGTCTACTGTTATCTTAAAATGATTATCTTAAGCGCACAAAATTATTAGCAACTACTATTTTTCAAAGAATTACAATAAGACTGGTTATTCAACCTGAGTCAATCCAATTCCTTTCATCTTCTTTCTTCTTCCTGATGACACCTTTTGACTCTCCAGTTTCCAATCTGTTATCCCATTTAATAGCTAGTACTTACATAGCACCTACCATGTATCAGGCAATGTGTTAAGCACTTTACAAATATCTTATCTGATATTCACAGTGACCTCAGGAAGTAATTGTTATCATTATCCAACTTTACAGATGAGGAAACTGAGGCAAGTAGAAATTAAGTGACTTTCCCAGGGTTACACAGGTACTAAGCATCTGATGCTGGCTTTGAACTCAGGTTTTCTTGACTCTCCTGTTCTATCCATTGCTGTCTGTCTGTCTGTCTCCCTCCCTCCCTTCCTCCCCGCCCTCTCTCCTCTCTCTTTCTCTCTCTCTCCCCACCTCTCTCTTCCTCCCTCTCCCCCTCTCTCCCTCCCCTCCCTCACTCCCCCTTCTCTCTCTCGCCCTCTCTGTCAACCTCACAATAAACTAGATGCCCACTCATTCCTGAAATAGATTTAATGTATTAGTTTTCTCAGGGATGTGCTGCAAGAGAAGCATTTTGTGTTCACACCTCTCTGTTGGGAGGTGGATAGCATGTCATATCACTGATACTCTGCATTTATAGATGTTCACTGCATTGATTAGAATTATCTTTCAAAGTTGTCTGTCTTCATATCTTATGCAATGCTGTAGAAAAAATAATTTTGATATTCTGGTTCTACTCACTTCACTCTGCATCATTTTATATGTCTTCCCAGGTTTCTCTGAAATCATCTTTTTGAATACTTGCATTGCATTCATATGCCACAACATTTTTTAGTCCCTCCCTAGTTAACAGGCATCCATTTAATTTCTAGTTCTATGCCACTACAGAAAAGAATTGCTATAAACACTTTTGTGCATAAAGGCTCTTTCTCCTTTTCTTTTATCTCTTTGATCTATAGACATAGTAGTGGTAAGACTGGGAAGAAAGGGTTGACTTTGGGGACATAGTTACAAATCTCAATTCATAGCTCCACCTATTGTGGGTTAATATACTTTCTTTCCCCACAGGCCCTCCAATATTTGTCATTTTCCTTTTTTTGTTAATTTTGCAAATCTGAAAAGGATAAGGCAGAACTTTAGAGTGTCTTTAATTTATATTCTAATTATTATTGATTTGGTTCACTTTAAAAAAAATAGCTGTTGATGAATTTGATTTCTTCCTTTGAAAACTCTCTTTTCAAATAATACCTGGCATACCTTGATCCAGCAATGGTCAGCATCTTGTCAAACGGAGAGGAGAAAGTCAGTGGTGGGAGTAAACTGGGTTTGGGATTCGACAACAGGTGACAATTGATAAAACAAGGAGGCAAGTATTTCAAAGGTAGCTGATGGGATATTATTGAATTCATTGACCATAGGGTCACTATTTTAAAGGCAAGTCAGTGAGACAAAATCAGGGGTTGTTTCCTGAAGAAGATAGATAAGGAGAAGGGACTAGAGGTCAGAGTGAAGACAAAAATTAGGTGTAGGAATCTTGAGGTAGAGAGAAAAATTTAAAGACAGGAAATTGTGGCTGGAGAAGTTCAGAATTCTAGATAACGGAAATGTGTCAGTTATGGGTGATGGTCAGGTCAAGGACGTAACTACCATTGTGTAGCTGACATGGCATTAAAATAAAGGTAATGGGAGTTTAGGAACTTGAAGAACTGGTGTCCAGGGTGTCTATACAGGGATATGTATTTGCATAATGAAATAATAACTTTCATTTTCAGAATATTGAGTTTGAGGTGCTGATCAAAATGGTGATGTCATGCAGATGTGGTTGTGTCATGCAGATTTCTTTGTGCCTTCACTTTTGTTTTCTATTTATTTTCTTATTCTGGTTGAAATGATTCACACATTTTTGAACAAGTTGGATGGTACAAATAGTTTTAAGGCAGAGAAGTTGAGTTAATTCTGAATTACTAACAGAAGTGAAACAGTAAATTAATTTATACAAAACTAGATGACATCCTAAAAAGGCACTTCAGAAAGCTACTGACAACAGATAATTCCATAGAAATCATTATGAATTGTACATAGGATTAAAAAATAAAGGAGATCAAATAATACTAGTGCCTTAAGTACTATGTCTCAGTAGCGTATACAAAAGGAAGGCACAGGCTACTTCCCTTAGAGTGAACAAAGAGAAGGTAAGGGAAATATCCTATGCTTTTTTCTGGGAAAAAGACAAGCTTTTGCAGTTAATTAGCTGTGTTTACTAAGGACAGCCAAAGGGGTGGATTTCAAAAGGCAGTGAGAAACAATTTCTAGCAGCTAGAAAGAGTGATGTCTGACATTGCAAAATAATTGTTTCTTTTCTCAGTCAACTAGTATGAAGTTTCAAGTGCCTGTGAACTTTGGCAGCATACCAGTGACTATTCCAAAAAGCAAAATGTAACGGTGAATTCAGCTGACATGGATTGTATGTCATTGGCTAATTATGAAGGTTCCGATTATTGAAGAATAATCAGGATAAAGAAGAATATATTCTTTAGTTGATACTTGGAAAATTGGGGATAAATTTCCAATGGTTTGTTCTGTTCAAGGCCTATTTTTAGATGTTCAGAAAAGGGAAAAAGAGTTGGTTCCTATGAGGATTTACTAAGATGCTTATATTACCATGGAGCTAAATTCCGTAATTCTTAATAAAAGAGGCATTGCATATGAAATGAAACTATTTTGCAGTAGGAATGAAAAGGGAGAGTCAGGTGACATGGAGTAGACATCTGGTCTTGATTGAAAGCTTAGAGTCATGGGAAGAGTGGCCACCAGTGAGGCAGTTTATTAAAGACTATTTACGACTGCCAGGCCTAGATCAGAGTGGAACTGTGTTGCAGATGAGCTTTCCCTTAGTGGGAAATGGATGGGCAATTAGACTTAACAGCACAAGACAATTATCTCTCTCTTTCTCTTTCTAAAACTGTAAATAGAGAGGTGAGGATCACACTGCTTGTAGCTGCAGCAAAGTGTTAAAAGCCAAAACAATGTTAAAAGCAGAGAATTGTAAAGAGGTTGTGAATGGCAAATGTTCCAATCAGAGTTAGAGTTATGTAACGGGGGTTTAGGAGATTAGAAATCACCTGGAGTGGATAGGTTTTATCTTATTATAAATTTCTTTCACATAGTATTTATACAGCTCTTTCTTTGCCTTTTCAACTAAAGACCATTCCTGGGAGAAGTTAACCCAATCAATTCAGCAATCTTTGAGAACATGCATCATTATCTTAACCCTGAACATTTTCAGCTCTGTTACAACCTACTCTTGCCACACTGTCACCCCCTTTCATTTTTTTCTATGAACTATAATCAAATTTAAACCAGTCACCTCCTGGAAGGGTAGGTTAAAAGTCAATTGACTTCCATATTGTTCCACTCATCAATCCTGTGACTTCTCAGACCAAAATATCCTTCCTTGGCTATGACTACCCAAAATGTGTTGTCACCTTATGTTAGACTATAACTCACCGAGGCCAGGGACCATCCCAACTTTGTATTTCTATTCTCTGTGATTAGTGCTTGACACATAGTAAGTGTTTCTTCATTCATTCATAGTCTATTTGAAGTGTCTATGTTATTTAATTTATATTTAAAGTATATTGTCTGAAATAGAGATGCACCTTATTGAATTAGTCCGTAAGAATATTTATATTTGGCAGGCCCTATAACATAGATAATGAACTGGCCTCAGAATGCAGTAGGAACAGATAGATGAGACTGAATTATATTTGGGGAATTCTATAGTACTTTTACTGATCACAAGCTACTCTTTGCTGCAAAAATCCACTTTAAAAAAAAGCAATATTCTGCTAGTGATGCTCTTTGGCTGTTAATCATAGAACACCATGGTCTCAGAAGAACTCCAAGTTTTTTGTGATCTAAAGGTTAATTAAAAAAATCATGATGGATGAATGTAGGGTGAATTAACATTGATCATATGTATGAGAATTTTCACAAAAGACACGAGTGAGAGATAATAGACTACCTTACTAAAGTACTACCCTGTAATATTCTCATTCATTCATTCTCTCTCTTCCTCTCCCTCTCTCTCCCTCCCTCCTCCTTCCTCTCTACTTCCACCTACAAACAATCAAAACTTATGGGGAGGTGTCAACATGGTGCATAGAAACTTTAAAGATATGGAGGAAAATCATATGCTAGTTAAGGGAGGAAAGAATGTTCAGAAAAGGGTAGGGGGTTCAAAAGTGTTAAAAATGCAGAGAGGTCAAATAAAATGAGAAATGAAAAAGTCCCCAGCAATTAATAAGGTATGGAGGAGTTATCCACTTCACTGGTTAAGGGAACACCCCAGCCAAAGAATATGATGATGGTTTTGATGGGGTGCTTGGGTGGCTGTGCCTGGACCCCAATTCCAAAATCATGTGCAGTTCTCCCTAGCCTCAAAACACTATCCCTAGAAGTTTCTCTCTAGCAAAATAGGACAGCATGCCCTAGCAAAACACTTATCTCTCCTCCTGATAGAGTGGACAGCTGGACCTATAGAATTTATTAGTTTGGACTACCTGTATATATGCTGAACTGGCTGTGTACTGGGTCATAGATACTCATTGGCCTATCATGTGCATGCTAGACACAGACATACGTATATTCCCTTACATTTATCTTGTCTAATGAGGTATTTATGGAAGCAGCCTGGATATTCCCAGTTAGCCCTGACTGTTAGTTGACTTAGCGACATTTCAGGCCTAAAACTATACCTCCATGTAGGCCCACCTTGGGCTATTTACCAGTGAACTTTGGGTAAGATACCTGCACAGTAGATACAAAAAGTGTATTTTCCTTTAAGAACTGACCATCCCTTAACCACTCCCCAATCTCATCTCAAAACAACTAATTAACATATATGGCAGGTTCTACCATCAAATATTGTATTAAAAATTTAACTGCACCCCTGTAAGGTTGCACGTTCCCTAAGAACTCTTGCCCGCTGAAAAGCGTAATAAATCTTTGCCACCTTGACTTAAAGAATGCTTTAAGTCCATGAATTCATTCCATATGGCTCCGACCCTCTCCAGTACTCAGGTCCTTGAGGAGTACTCCCCACTCAACCACCCTGTCTGGGAATTCCAGTCTTGGGTCTCGTCTCTCCCATCCCTCAACGTTTCCATTGAACTACTGAAATAAATTATAGTGAAGTACAGGACAATACAGTGGAAAGTTTTGGATCAAGAATCAGGTTGCAATCTTAGCTTTGTTTCTTGATTTCACAGTCATATAACCTCCAACACTGATATGGTGAAGAAAGTAAGGAATGACTCATAATGAACTTATTGCTAACCTTATGTCACCAGCCCTTTAAAATTTTTTGCATTATTATGACCTTGAAAAACATCAACAAACATGATCACTTCACATACAAAAGACAGAAAAAAAGAATAAATATGAAATTATTCATCTTGATTGCTTTTTTAAAAGTATGTAATAAATTTTATATGGTAGTTAAATATTGTCCTGCTTGTCTGAGTTTCTTTCTGAATTTACCTTTTCAATTTATTGTGTATCTTTTTATGTTTTGTTGATGCTCCTTTCCTTCCTTTTTTTGCATCAATATTACTATTCACCTCTGCATCTTCAGTCTTTCATATCCCAAGCCAGGATCTCTCTTGTAACAAATAAACATAGACAAGTAAAATATTTACATATTATTTATGTCTGAAAATTTCTGTCTCATCCTTCACATCTAGAGCACATCACTTCTCTACCAATAGATGCAAAGTTTCATAATCATATTCTGGATTTGTGACTAGTAATTATCTTGATCAGAGGTCGTCTTTTGATATTATTTTTTCCTACTGCTGTATTCTGTATGTATATTATTCCCCTCATTCTGCTCACTTCACTCTCCATTAGTTCATGTAAGTCTTAGCAATATTCCCTGAATCTCTTCCATTAATGATTTCTTAACATATAATTGTATTATATTTATTGTATTTTATTTCTATTTTTCTATTGAATTTATATATCATGATTTATTCACCCATTCCATAGTTTTCACCCACTTCATCTCCTGAATTTTATCTTTGTCTCCAGTAAGTTATCTTCTTTCAAGATTCAATATTATCTTCTTTCAGGTGTGAAATTCACACTTCTTCAGTACCCTGTGGCCCTGTTTTCCCTCTCTCTGATTGGAGATGGTGGATAGAAGAGATGAAAGAGCTTCTCCCGGTTATTATTTCCTTTACAGTTAAAATTCTTCGTCATGTTCCCAAGTCAGATCCCTCTCCTCCACTCCTTTTCATTTCCTTTTTGTATGTTGTCTTCTGCCATTAGATTGTGAGATCCTTCAAGGAAGGGATTATTGTTTTCCTTTCTTTGTAACCGCCAGGCTTTGCATAGAGCCTGGCACATAATAGACACTTAATGAATGTTTATATCTTTTGGCTAATTGATAGAAAAACACTCTATCTTCAGTTCTTTCATAAAACAAAATGTACTATAAATATTTTTACATGGATATGTCCTTTCTGTCTTTCATTTGTCTGGGCTATATACTTATATTAAATCAAAGTAGTATTACTGGATCAAAAGGTAGGTCAAAATTAACTGATTTTTTGGTTATAGTTCTCACTTGCTTTCTGGAATTTCTGGACCAATTTATAGCTTTGATGTTATGTTAATGTTCCTGTCCTGCCTTTTTTAAATCGTCATTGTCAATTTACTGAATATGAGATAGGAGATCAGATTTTTTTAAAATTTTCATCAGAATTCTGTTCATATTACTTGACCCTTTACTTATTAGGGAAGGCCCTTGTTTTTAATATGTTTGAATCGATTCTCTATATATCTTGTATATCAGACTTTGTAGAGAAATTTGCTACAGGCATATCTACACTTAACAATTTCTGTTGTAAGTTTAATTAAATGGGTTTTACTTATACAAATTCTTTTCAGTTACATGATCAAAATTGTGCATTTTATCTCCTATGATTCTTTCTATCCTTTGGTCAAAATTTCTTTCTCTGAACAAAATTATGTAAGATATCTCCTTCCATATTCCTATAATTTGCTTATGATATCATCTTTCTGTGTATGTATATATATAAAATTACATAGCCATTAGGAACTTGTAGGTATATTAAGAGATGATAGTCTAAATATAATTTCTACCAGTTTGCTTTCCCATTTTCCCAGTACTTTTTCTTGGTTAAGGGATCTTTATTCTAGTATTTGGGTTCTTTGAGTCTGTTGTTTACTATACTACTATGTCCATTTGCTTGGGGATCTCTTGTAATTTTATGTTATAATGATGAATTCTTGTATTTTTAACCATTTTTTCATGTTTACTGCTTCATAGCATAGTTTGAGATTTAGCATTTCTAAGCACTCTTTCTTATGTATTAAAAAAAATGAGCAACTTTCAGATTACTGACCATGTATTCATCCAGAAAAATATGTAGCTTCTTTGCTAGTATTTTATTGAACATTGCATTGATGTTTGTTAGCAATTGCTTTGTAGTTTGCTTTCCCTACTTTGTCTTTCTTTGAATTACATATTTGAATCATAAAAAAAATGCTTGGTAGGTTCAATTTTTGCACAGTTTATATAATTACAGTGAATATGTAAATTAATTTAGTTAACATTGTGATAATATTGAGTAGTATTTAATATCTGAATTAAACATTTTTGAATATTAATAAAATTCACTTGTTAATCCATCTGGTCCTGTTTTTTTTTTCCTTTGGGAGTTTATTTATGGGTACTTCATTTTCTTTTTCTTAGATTAGACTGTTCATATTTTCTATTTCTCATTCCATTCATGTGAGTTTTTATATTCCTGTAGTTATTTATGTTTGTCTTTTATTTTTACCAGATTAGGGAATACTTTGTTTATTTTATTTTTTCTGTTTTGTTCTTTTCATTTATTTATTTATTTATTTTTAACAGTATTTAGAAAAATTCACTTTCAAATTTTCTGCCTACCTCCTGTCCCCTCCCCTTTGAGGAGGCAAGCAATATTGATAACCATTAAATATGTGAAGTCATACAAAATATTTTCAAATTAACAATGTTGCCAAAAAAGCAAGAAAAATAAAGAAAGTAGAAAAATATACTTCAATCTGCACTCAGAGTTCATCATTTCCCTCTTTGGAAGGGGATAGCATTTTTCATCACCAGTACTTTTGAATTGCCATGTATCATTGTACTAATCAGAATGGCTGTCTTTCAGTCTTGATTATCATTACAATATTGCTGTTACTGTGTAAAATGTTCTCCAGGTCCCGTTCAAAACTTCATTTTTATTCAGTTTTATAGCCCTTGGCATAATTCCAAATTGTTCTCTAGAATGGTTAGACCAGTTTCACAACTCTACCAACAACAGATTAATGTCCCTATTTTACCACATCCCCTCCAGCATTTGTCATTTTCCTTTTCTATGATCTTAGCAATCTGATATGTGTGAGCTGGCACCTCAGAAATGTTTTTATTTGAGTTTCTCTAATCAATAGTTATTTAGAGCATTTTGTCATATGGCTACCGATGATCTTGATTTCTTCTTCTGAAAACTGGCAGTTTACATTTTTTGATCACTTTTCAATTGGAGAATGGTTCTTATTTTTTATTAATTTGGCTCAATTTCCTATATATCTGAGAAATAAAACTTTTACCACAGAAACTTGCTGCAATTTTTCATTAGTTTCCTGCTTGCTTTCTAATTTTGTCTTCACTGGTTTTGTTTTTGCAAACCCTTTTTAATATAGTAAAAATAACCATTTTACCTCCCATGATTCTTTCTATCTATTTTTAGTCATAAACTCTTCCCTCATTTAGATCTCACAGTCTTTCCCCCATTCTTCCTTAATTTGCTTATGATATCACCTTTTATAATTAAAGCACATACCCATTTAGAGCTTATTTTGGTATGTAATATGAAATACTGCTCTAGGACTAGTTTCTGCTGGACTGCTTTCCATTTTTTTTCTAGCAATATTTGTTAAATCCCTTCCACATTGTGAGTTTTAAGAGGTTCAGCCCCCACAGTCTGAAAAATCCACATAAAATTTTTTGGCCCTCTCTTAGTACCAGAGAAGAAGTCTGAATTCTTATAGTATTATTAAAAGGTAAAATATGTTGACATTATATAATACTATATATATATTTATGCATTTCTGAGTTTCTAAACTTTCTGTATCATCTGCTGACCCTTGCCTGTCATCTGTGGCTTATGCAAAACTCCCAACAAATTCTCATTTAATTTCTTATGCAGTCTTGCAATATCTTGAGACTATGATGGGGGAAGTTGCTATGTGGAAGGCCTAAGGATAGTGAGTATTGGTGAAAAACTGGATCTTTGAGCTTATCAAAAACTAGATTACTGGGGCTATTTACTTCTGCCTTTTATTGAATATAATTTCTACTGCACTGTGGTCCAAAATAGTATATTTGCTATTTCTGGTTTTCTTAATTTTTCTAAGAGGTTTTTATGTCCCAATACTTTTTTAGTTTTAGTGAATATACCATGTGCATCTGAGAAAAAGGAATACTCCTTTCTATTACAATTTATTTTTTTTCCATCCTATGTTACTTTTTTTCTTATTAAACTTTCTTTTAAATTTTATTTTAGACTCAAGGGCCGAAACATAAATACAGAATAGAGAAAAGAAACAAAAACATATCATAAACTTAAACACTGAAACTTAAATGCAAAGTAAAAAAGAAAAAAAGCATGCCATGTGCATAGCAGAACATGAGATGATTCAAAGTATGTAACAATAAATTTTCATTTCAAGAAAGCCTGTACAATAAATAATACACGTTGTGTTGAGAACTGTCCATCTTTTCTTTGTTTCCTTGTGACTTTTCATTTGTTCTCTGCTGTGCAATTTTTTACTTTATTCTTTTTTTCCCTCCCCCAAGGCCCCCAGAAAGCTACAATAAAGTTTAGATGTGTTTCTCTATAGCTATAGATATATACATATACATACATATATAGACATATACTTTCCCAAACATATTCTACTTCTGATCTTTGTTCTTGTTTGTGTATATCTCTTGTTTCCTATCCTTCCTGCCTCCTCTACTTTACTTCTACGCACTACCTTGCCCTCCTATTACTTGACTAACCCCTCCAAGGATCCTGCCCCATCCTCCTATTCCCATAAGTCTAAATGCCCTTCTATACCCCCTTTTACAAACTGTTCCCTCATTCTTCTCTCTAAAAATCCCTCCCTTGGCCTCTCCCCCTCCCTATGCCCCTACCACTTTATTTCTTCTAAATTTAGAAGACTTTTATACTCTTCTAAATATATATGTATTGTTCCCTCTTAAACCCATTCCCGATGAAAACAGGTTACCAGAACTATCAGCTCTCCTCCCCAATTCCTCTGTATCCATTCTTCCTCTTGCACCTCATTTGTATAAAATAATTATTCTTTTTAGCTGTTCCTAAATGGTTTTACTTTTTAAATTCATATCGTAGTCATGTTTGCCCCAATCTTGCCTATGAGCCTACCCAATTATTAATAAGAATCCCAGACATACATTTTATATTTTACATATATAAAAGGTAAACAGTTGTCCTTATGAATCCCTTGTAATCAGTCTTTGGTATGGACTTTACTTTGCTCTTGGTTCTTGTATATTGAATCTTCTATTAAGTTCAGGATTTTTTTAAACAAAATCTTGAAAGTCTGAGAGTTTATCAAATGCCCATTTTTTTTTCTTTTCAGGATAATACTTAACTTTGTAGGGTGTGATATTTTCAGCCAGATCCCTACCTGCAGTCCTTTAACGTCTCTGCTGCTAGGTCTTGTGTAATTCTAATTGTGGAACCATCATATTTAAATGGCTTCTATCTTGACGCTTTTAATATTTTATCCTTGAGCTGGGGTTTTCCGAATTTGACTATGATATTCCTATGAGTTTTCCCCATAGGATCTCTTTCAAGTGGTGATCGATGGATTTTTTTTTCTATTTCTACTTCCACCCCCCATGCCTTATTCTAGAGCTTCAGAACAATTTTCTTTATTTCTTTTATTATTGTATCAAGATTCTTTTTTATCATAACTTTCAGTTAGTCTGATTATTTTTATATTTTCTCTTCTTGATTTATTCTCCAAATCTGTTGTTTTTATTACAAGATGTTTCACTTTCTCTTCTATGTTTTCATTATTCATATTTTGTTAAATTATTTCTTCATCTTTTATAATTTCTCTGGCTTCACTTTGCCCAATTCTAATCTCCAAGGTGTCATTTTCTTCCTTAAGACTCTGGATCTCCTTTTCTAATTGGTTGACTTTCCTTTCACAACCTCCTTGTTTTCTCTTGGATTATTCTTTTTTTTTTTTTTAGTTTTTCCTCCATTTCTGTCATTTGATTTTTAAAGTCTTTTGTAAGATCTCCTATAAATTCTTTTTGGGCAGGTGATTATTTGATGTTACTCTTTGGAGGTTTCTTTACTTCAAAGTCCTCCTCTGAAGATGAACCCTGGTCACCTCTATTCCTTTAACAGTGGTCTATGGTTGGATTCTTTCTCCTTTGCCTGTGCATTTTTTGTGGTAATAGCTTGATTTTTGTAATCACCTCTAGCCCTGGGGTGTGGAAAATGGTGTCCCTTGCTACAGATCTTCATTGTTCCTCTCTAGCCTGGAACCAAAGCCAAACTTCCAATCTCCCATAAGTGCCCACAGCCCGGGGCTTTCTGCCCCACTGCTTCTGCACTCACCAGGCGCGTGCTGGTTCCTGGTGGGTCTGGTGCTCCTCATCAGCAGAGGTTCCTTCAATCTTCCCAGGCTCAAACACCCAACTCTCCTCACTATCCCTGCGGTGAAAAGTTCCTGTTGTTGGGGCTGAAGCAGCCTTTCCAACTTACTAACCCCAGGACTTGCTGCTTGTTGTTTAAGCAGGCTTGATAATTGTGGTTAAAACAGAACCTAGCCTGGAGGTGTTTACTCTTCACAGGGAGCAAACTGTGACCTGGGCTTTTTCTTCTGCTCTTCTCAAATTGTCCCAGGAAGACCCCAGTTGTGCCCCTGTTCTTCTTTGTCTCAACCCATATTTTGTTCGCCCTAAGGTGCTGTTTTAACTCTTTGGTGGGGGAAAATATTAAGAGCTTGGAATTTTCTGACCTATTCTGGCATCTTCCCAGAATCCTCTCTTCCATATATTGCTTTTCTTAAATTTTATTCATCACATTATCTTCTTTCTTGTTTATTTTATGATTAGATTTACCTAGCTCTGAGAGGAGTAAATTGAAGTCCTATAATTTCATTTCATCCTGTAATTCATTAAGCTTTTTCTTTCAGAATTTGGATATGTCATTTGACGTATATGTGTTTAATATTGTCATTACTTCATTGTCTATGATATTTTTTAGCAAAATGCAGTTTCTCTGTCTCTTTCAATTAGATCTCCCCCCCACCCCTTCTTTTGTCCAAGATCATGATTGTTGGATTCTGGTTTCTATTGCATTTTGCCAATTGCTTCAGTTTCATGGGTAAATTTATCCCATTTGCCTTCACAGTTATGATTGCTAACTATTTTGTTTCTATCCTACTCTCTTCTATTTAACTTTCCCTGTCACTCCTTAAAACTCTGCTTTAATTCTTACCACTGCCTCCCTTATTCTGCCCTTCCTTGTATTGCTGCCCCACTTTCTCTTAGCCCCTTACTTCCCTGATGAGTAAGATGAAATTCTACATCCAATTGTGTACACACACGCACACTTCTCTCTTTCAGCTGGTTCAATTGAAAATGAAGTTTAAACATTGTGTGCTGCCCCCTATTTCCCTCTCTATTATTAAAAAACTGCCTTGCATGACTCTTTAATGTGAGATAATTTCCCCCGTTCTTCCTTTCCCTCCATCTTTCTCCCCCTGCATCCCTCTTTCTCAGTTTTCCACTTTTCATTTGAGATCATCCCAACATAATAGGTACATACCCACACCCTCTGTCTAAGTAGATGCCTTCTAACTGCCCAAATGATGATAAAGCTCTTGGAGGTTACATGTACCATCTTCCCATTTGGAAATGTAAACAGTTTAACCTTTTTCTCACTCATGAATATCGTTTTTATGCTTCTCTCAAGTCTTGTGTTCCAATATTCTATTCAGTCCTGCTCTTTTCATCAGGAATACCTGGACATCCTCTCTTTCACTGAATGTCTATTCCTGCCCCCCCCAATAGAATTATATTTGTAACTATAGCTCCCTTGCCTTCTGGAATATCATATTCCAAGTCCTCCACCCCTTTTATTATAGTAGCTGCTAAATCTAGTGTGATCCTGACTGTGACTTCATGGTATTTGAAGGATTTCTTTCTGGCTGCTTGCAGAATGTTGAAAGGGCTTAGCTAGATTGCTCCCTTTATTTCACCATTAACTTTTATTATTTAAAAAAATTCCTAATCTTGCCACTCAATTTGATGATTTTTTGACATTATGTTTATCTCACCTGTGACTTTCAGAATTTCTGCTTTTGTGTTTAGTAGGGTTTTTGATTTATTGCTTTTTATTTTTTTATTTGCATGCTTAATTCAACAGTCTGTCTGCTCTTGCCTTATTTTCTTGATGAAAATATGTAGCTATATATCTCTCCCTCTAAGGACTGCTTTGGCTTTATCCCCAAAGTTTTTTTTTAATTATTATTATTTTTTTTTATGATTCTCTTCGATTATGTTATATTTTGCTTTAATGATTTATTTTTTGACCAACAAGCACTTTGGAACAAAATTATCTAGTCCCGTTTTAAATTTGAATCTTTTTCTCAATGTCCTTGGGTGTCATGAACTTGGGGATCCACCATGAGCTTCTCCTAAGCTTGTGACACGTGTCATCATGCTAGCCCTTGCTTTATCTTACTGGATCCCAATACTGAATTTTCTTCATTCTCACTTTCCCTAGTTTTCCTGACTCCCAAACTACTTTATTATGTTGTAGGGAGAAACAAGCTTTCATCTTTTCCCTTCTCTTTTATCATTTATTTGCTGATAAAAAGGACAATAATCGTATAGATTTATGAGAGGATTTATAACAGTACTTTAGAGGACATGTAATTAGAACACAGGATGGAGTAAACTAAAAATGGAAAGGGTATCTGTTGTTTGCCTCAGTTTCCTCATCTGTAAAATGATCTGGAGAAGGAAATATCAAACCACTACAGAATCTTTGCCAAGATTACCCCGAATGGAGTTATGAAGAGTCAGACACAACTGAAATGACTCAACAAAATCATTCCACAAATTGCCAAGGTTTGTATAATATATATATATATATATATATATATATATATATATATATATATATATATATATATATATACACATATATATATTCCCTTCAGCTACCCTAATACTGAGGTCTCATGAATCATACACATCATCTTTCCATGTAGGAATATAAACAAAACAGTTCAACTTTAGTAAGTCCTTTATAATTTCTCTTTCTTGTTTACCTTTTCATGCTTCTCATGATTCTTGTTTATGAAAGTCAAATTTTCTATTCAGCTCTGGTCTTTTCACTGAGAAAGCTTGAAAATCCTCTATTTTATTGAAAATCCATATTTTGCCTTGGAGCATGATACTCAGTTTTGCTGGGTAGGTGTTTCTTGGTTTTAATCCTAGCTCCATTGACCTCTGGAATATTGTATTCCAAGCCCTTCGATCCCTTAATGTGAAAGCTGCCAGATCCTGTGTTATCCTGATTGTTTTTCCAAAATACTCAAATTGTTTCTTTCTGGCTGCTTGCAGTATTTTCTCCTTGACCTGGAAGCTCTGGAATTTGGCGACAATGTTCCTAGGAGTTTTCTTTTTGGGATCTTTTTGAGGAGGCGCTCTGTGGATTCTTTCGATTTCTATTTTACCTTCTGGCACTAGAATATCAGGGCAGTTCTCCTTGATAATTTCTTGAAAGATGATATCTAGGCTCTTTTTTTGATCATGGCTTTCAGGTAGTCCAATAATTTTTAAATGATCTCTCCTGGATCTATTTTCTAGGTCAGTGGTTTTTCCAATGAGATATTTCACATTGACTTCCACTTTTTCATTCCTTTGGTTCTGTTTTATAATATCTTGATTTCTCATCAAGTCACTAGCTTCCACTTGCTCCAATCTAATTTTTAAGGTAGTATTTTCTTCAGTGGTCTTTTGGACCTCCTTTTCCATTTGGGTAATTCTGCCTTTCAAGACATTCTTCTCCTCATTGGCTTTTCGGAGCTCTTTTGCCATTTGAGTTAGTCTATTTTTTAAAGTTTTGTTTTCTTCAATATTTTTTTCAGTATTTTTTTTGGGTCTCCTTTAGCAAGTCATTGACTTGTTTTTCATGGTTTTCTTGCATCATTCTCATTTCTCTTCCCAATTTTTCCTCTACTTCTCTAACTTGCTTTTCCAAATCCTTTTTGAGCTCTTCCATGGCCTGAGACCAGTTCACGTTTTTCTTGGAGGCTTTTGGTGTAGGCTCTTTGACTTTGTTGACTTCTTCTGTCTGTATGTTTTGGTCTTCTTTGTTACCAAAGAAAGATTCCAGAGTCTGAGACTGAATCTGAATGCATTTTGTGCTGCCTGGCCATGTTCCCAGCCAACTTACTTGACCCTTGAGTTTTTCGTAGGGGTATGACTGCTTGTAGAGTAAAGAATACTTTGTTCCAAGCTTGAGGGGATGCGCTATTGATTTCAGAGCTATTTCTATACAGCCAGCTCTGCCACACCAGCACTCCTCCTTCCTCAAGAACTACCAACCTGGACCTGATGCAAATCTTAAGCAGGCTCTGCACTCCTGCTCTGATCAGCCACTTAATTCCTCCCACCATGTGGCCCTGGGTCCAGAAGTAACTGCAGTTGTAGTTCTGTAGCTGCACCACCCCTGCTGCCCCTGGGGAGGTGGCCGAACAGCGAACTCAGTCCCCCGCAGCTTTTCCCACTATCCTTCTCTGTTGTCTTTGGTGTTTGTGGGTTGAGAAGTCTGGTAACTGCCACAGCTCACTAATTTAGGGCATGGCTCCTGGTCTGGTTGGTCCTGCCGCCACACAAGCTGGGCTCTGCTCCCCTCTGCTCTGTGTGGGATAGACCTCATCAAGTGACCATCCAAGCTGTCCTGGTCTGGATCCCTGCTTCCCTCTGCTATTTTGTGGGTTCTGCAGTTCTAGAATTTGTTCAGATCCATTTTTTGTAGGTTTTTGGAGGGACGTAGTGGGAAGGTCACACAAGTCCCTGCTTTCTATCCACCTTGGTGGTTCCGCCCAACTTATATTATCTTTATTCTTTTGGGCTCCTGGCTTATAAGTGAGCTAATAATAATTCTAAAGTCTTCCAAAATTGTTTTGGTCTAAAATGTCATATACATTCTTATCCTCATTTTGATTTGCATTGTTCATAAAATCTTGCCAGTCACCTCTTAAATTGTCCATTTCTAATTTTTTTATGTTTCAATAATATCCCATTACAATTTGGTTAGTCACCCTCCAGTAGAAGGCCATCCTGTGAGTTCCTAATTTTTGACTACCAGAAAACTATCTGCTATCAATACTTTTGTACATTTAGATAGTTTTCCTCTCACTTTGTTTGCTTTGGAGGGATAAGCTAGTACTGCTATAGCTGCGTCAAAAAGTACACACAGTACTTTATGGGGATATTTCTAACTTGCTTTCCCATGGCTGGACCAATTCCAGCCTAGACTGGAACAGCTCTACCTATGGTATATTAGTATGTCTTTTTTCCCACAATTCCTTTAATATTTGTTCTTTTGTTATCATTGCCAGGTATGACAGGTATGAAGTAGAACCTCAAAGTTTCTTTCATTTTTATTTTATCTAATTATTGATTTTAGAATATTTTTCATATAATTGTTAATACCTTTGATTTTTTCCTTTGAAAACTGCCTATTCATATCTTTTCGTCATTTTTATATTGGAGAATAGCTCTTAGTATTGCAAACTTGGAACAGTTCTTTATGTATCTTGGAAATAAAATCTCTATTAGAGAAATGTTTCAATGATTTTTCCCAGTTCCCTGTTCCCTTTCTAATTTTTATCATATTAACTTAATTTATATAAAACCTTCTAAATTTTATATAATCAAAATTGTTCATTTTATCCTGTGTCATTCTTTCTATCACTTAACAGTGATAGTTAACAGTTAATAGTCATCAACTATCCCCTTATCCAAAGATCTAAAAGGTAATTTCTTCTTTGCTTCTCTAATTTCTTTATGATACGTCTTTTTAACTCTTGGTCAACTATCAAGAGATTATGTTGGCATATGGTATGAGAGGTTGGTTTAAACTTAATTTCTGGCAGATTGCTGTCCAATTTTCTCAGTAGTTTTTGTCAAATGTGAATTCTTCCCCCAGTAACTGGGGCCTTTGAGTTTATTAAACACTAGTTACTTACTGTTTGTTTCCTCTTTTACATTTTATTTAAACTGCTCTACTAACCAATCTCCCTTTTTAAAGACTAGTCCCAAATGGTTTTCAGTGATCACTGCCCTGTATTACAGTTTAAAATCTGGTGCTGATGAACCATCATCCTTCTACTTTTTTTTAATTGATACCCTTGAGATTATTGACCTTTTGTTCTTCTAGATGAACTTTGTTGATTTCTAGCTCTACCTCTTCATCTCCCTACCTCTGTTACACATGATACTTGTTTTATTTCCAATTCTTTTCAAGTCTAAGCTCCCCACATTTAAGGTACGTGTCAGAATACACCTGGTTTTCCTTTCATTCTCTAGTTCAGGGCTATCCAACCTTAGGCTTTTATTGAAACAATATATTTTGATTTGCTATTTTAGTGAGAGCTCTGTGGTAGCTCAGCTTTGTTTACTAAAGCATTTATGTAAATTTCTATGCTTGTAGGAGGGCCACATAAATTGTACTGCGGGCCACATGCAGCCACATTTTGGACAGCTCTCCTCTAGTCTATCACATGTTCTAGGATTAAGTGGTCACTTTCCCACAATGTTCCCCTCATTTCTACATAATGAACAAGTTGCTTTTTGTTATAGAAAGTCAAAGTCAAGTAGTGGTTCTCTTGTTGCTTTATGCACCTTTTTGAAAGACGAAATTGCCATTAAGGTAACCCAAGAATTTGTCAACTCCTTCTTTTGATAGAAAGACTTCTACCAGATATTTGGATAATGGGCATGTTCCACCATTACTATCTCACATATCCATTCCAAGCTTGTGATTTGTTACCTGAATTTTTCATCCATCTCCTTTTGTCTAAATGGTCTTTAATGTATGCCCACAACATCTTTTCTTTCTGTTGTTCTTCACCTCTCTCTACCATGCCACCCTTCTCTCATCAGATTTTTTGCATAATTTTTTCTTCCTAATGGGCCTCTCCACACAGACCTTAGCTATTCTGATCATTTTGAATGAGTGACACCCTCTTAGAACTCTTTACTGTCATGCATCATCTACCACCAAGGCAAGCAGTTCTTATGAAGCCAAATTTGCCTCTCTGTTAAGATTTCTACTATGGTTTGTCTTTCTTGTTTTTCATACATTAGGAATTTTTGTACAGATTATGGAACAACAGATCTTATTGCTAAATCTTTGGGGGAGGGGAGATTTCCCAATTATATGAGTTACTATATAATCTTCTTTAGTAATCTGGCTTACTTTTCAGATATTCCCTGTGATATGAAACTTGGTTGATGTACATAATCAAGATTTCCCCTGTCTTTCCATTTCAACTTATAGCATTTTAGTTCTTTATTTTTATTATATATTATATATGTGAAATATATATATATATATAATATGATACATATTAATAAATAGTAGTTTATTAGGTTTGTCAATTTTCAGAATAATATCTATTTTATTAAACCTCATTGGATGTGCCCCCCAGCCAACAGTCTTATATTCTTAGATCTTAAGGCTTAATCTAAAAGAATAAATTCCATTCTGATACTAATTCTTTATCTCTCGATTCACACTTCAGATTCACCTTTTTCTTCTGAAGCTCTTTCATTCTATTGCTTCATTGATGAAAGGACAATCAAGATCCTCACCTTCTTGACCTGAATTCATAACACCTATCATTGATTCCTAGATTATTTGTGGAAATACTGACCAATGAATCACCATAATTGTTCAGTTGGGTTTAACTAGCATTTATCATGTCTTGTATAGAAAAGATAAGGAAGACAATAAACTTCTCTTTTGCTAATATCAGGTCATTAAAATCTTTCTATGCTATACCCTTTAGTAGGGAATCATCAACTGCAGCTTCTCATCACTTCTTGTTTTGCCTGATACCACCTATAGATTCATATAATCAATCATGAAGGTCAAATATTTGTTTCCCCATATGGAAAAAGCACCATAACTATAGTTGATAACATAGCTGAAAGTATGTGGTTGTCTCTTCCTTTCTTTTCTCTCTCACATTCTTCCACTTTCCAACCTCCTGACATGAAAAGTTTAGGATTACCTTTAGCCCATTCAAATCCTTTTTCTTCTGGTTTCTTTTTAAATTTGTACTTCTGAATATATGCGCATATATATTCAAAGAATATTTAATCTCCTTGATAACCTAGGGAATGGAAAGGTACTACCTAATCCCTATTATCTTCTCTTGGGTAACAGAGACCAGCCTGCCCTCTGATCATAGATCACAGTTACCTGGCTATGGCAGAATGATAAACAGAAAACACTCTATGAAATTTATCCTAAAAAATCTCATTGCCCTCCATGTTTGCTGGATATGAGTACCTCAGTGCTCAGACCTCTTTTATTCTTTTTGCTAGCTTTGGAGAAAAATGAAATTCACTATGAATTTTGGCTGATGTCTTTCAGAGACATTTTATTCACGTTGAATGCAATTGAAGGGACAGACATTGAATAAACAACGTTTCTTCCAAAAAGCCAATGGGCTCTGCTTAAAACAATATCCAATAACCACTTACAGTGACAGCATTGCATAAAATGAATAAATACAACATTTAATAACTGAAGAAAACTAATGAAAAGGATAAAAATCTGTATCTTAGTTATAGTTTTGTTGTATGTCACAAAGGGGAATGCTGATAATGTGGAAACAACCTTAATAATAATTTTATTAATAATATTTTGTCAATGGTTCTCACTTTTTAAAAATCCAACAAAAGGTTTCTAAACTCATGGTCTTGCAACACGTAGAAAGACCGAGGGTTTCCTTTAGGCTTGCTCATTGATCTTGTGCTCAGGATTATCTGTGATGGACTGTTTGTTGACCATGCCTTTCCCAAGGCTGCTGACTATTCCTTTATTTGTAGCATTCTTTCCCCTCTTCCTGAGATAAGTTTAGTTTACTCAGCGGCCTTCTTTGACAATAACTTTCTAACAATGGCCATGGTTAAATAAATATCATCTGAATACAGTTTAGCTGTATCAGAGGAAGAGCCAACAGAATGCCATTACCAAATATTGCATAGGGGTTTTTTTGTTGTTGTTGTGTCTATCATTTCAAGATCATCAGTTTTTTTAATGTATTTTTAGAAGCCTTCTCTCAACTTTCCAATTATATGTTGCTTCTAAGTCTATCCCTACATATAATAGACAGTAAGCTTTATATTTAGCAGTCTTCCAATTTCTGTTGAATTGAGGTCAGCTTGTCCAATTCCTTTTGATTACTAGCATGCTTACTGCCAAAGCTATCAAATGACTGAATCAGGACTTATACCTTGATATACTGATTATAAAGCCATTGGATTACAACATCTATAGATATCCTAAAACTTTTTTATGGAATTGTGCTATAGCACATACTAGTTTAAGTCAGATATGTCTACAGAGTCTATAGATTTGTGAAATTCCTTTATCCCTGCTTTGGGTCATGGCACTGATCATGGTTGACAAGGAAACTGGAATAGTCTGTGAGACTGAACAAGTACAGTAATCTGCTGTGACTTCAATCAGCCTTTACTCTATTGGTTATTTCCAGCTTCTCCTGTATATAGTCTATGGGTATTTACATGTTGTCTCCTCCATTAGACTATAAGTTTCTCAAGAACAAAGACTACATTTTTTTCTCTTTTATACCTGGTAGACAGCATAATGCCTTGATGGTAGGCACTTAATGAATGTGTATTGAATGACTGATTACTTTGAATAATTCTACACTATTTGGGAAAAAATGTATAATCTAAATAGATAACTTATTGAATACAGTGATTTGTTTTTTTTTTAAATCCAATGGTCATCTGATTTATTATCTATTTAAGAAATAACCTGTGTGTCTGTAGGGATAAAAGCAGATGGAAGTGACCTAAGGTATTATAAAACTCAGTAAATTCAGCTCTTTATCTTGCCATAGACTATGTAGCAGAAATGGTTCTCATGGTAACCTTCATTTTCTTTAGGAATCTGATCATAACCACATCGATCTGGGTCTGTTAAAGTCAGTGGCTACTAGGGAGCAAATTTTACCTGATCAAATGGGTAGCAATGAAAAGTTGGTACAGACATGGTAATATTATTATGAAAAGGGCTGCATATGTCATATAGTCATTAGAATAGAAACTCCTTGAGGGAAGAGAACTGCTTTTTGTCTCTGAATCCCCAGCAACCAGCACAGTGCTTTCACATAAAAGGCACATAACAAATGCTTATTGAATGAATGAATGAATAGGTCCTGAAGCCTTCTAGCAATGGATAATTTTAATTTTATTTCTATTACAGTGACTTGTTATAAAGGGCCTAATTCATAGATTCAGTTATGCCAAAGACAAATTGTTTTCCATAACCTAGCTTCATAGAGCAAAAATATCATTTAGTATAGTTAGCTTTTAAGATGAGTGTTAATCTTATTCCCTACTATCTGAATTACAAAGGGAGTCAATTTGTATTTCATTTCCAGCTTTGTTACAAATCATCCCAGTTTTGTTTTTATTTTCTCTTCTTACACTGCATTTTGCAATATATGCTAGGGGTTAGTAATGATACTTTCTTATGTTTTGTGTCTTGAAATTTAATTTAAAAAGGCATCGGTGTTTCAGAAATAAAAAGAACAACATGAGCTCGTGGGGTAATAGGTTTAAACCTTCAAGGTACCTTAGAGGTCATCTAGTCTGATCCCCTCCCCTCATTTCACAGGTGAGGAAACTGAGACTTCCTAGGAGAGTGGTCACTACCCTAAGATCACACTTGGAATAAGTTGATGAGGTGGTATTGGAACCCAGGTCTTTGGACTTCAAAGCTCACGTTCTTCTGTATCACTGGCATGGTTCACTGAAAGGACACAGTGGATATATTTTCTGTATTAGGAATAGAAATCATGAGGAGAGTAGTTTTGAATGGTTATATATGTTCAGTATTGCCTCCTAATTATGTTTCCCTGTTTGAGTGGCCACTAACAACCTTGATTTTCAAAGGGCGTTGTAGTGAGTGAGATATTTGTAAGTCAGATAAATCTCTGATTAAGCAGAACGATGACCTTTGAGTTTGCAGACAACATCTGGAGGAAACAGCTGGATAACTGATCAGGTGTTTCTTCAAGTGAAAGTGTAATATGGTGTTCCTGTGGTCCTGTTTAGAGATTTTCAATTCTCACATCATGCAGCACACAGTGGTGCTATTAATTAGAAGCTAGTGGAAACTCTGAAGTCAATCCCTCCATCAAGCACAATATTATTACATAGAGGAGATTAGAAAGTCATGTAACTTTCCAAAATTGAAACATGCAATCTAACAGCCAGGATAACAGACTCCCTACTATAAAGTCAATATTTTCCAGCTTCTAGTCATTTAGTACCTTGTTGTTGTTTTTTGCTTAAATGTGCAATACTGAAATGAATTTTCCTTTTAAACATTAAACAAACAAATAACTTGAGGCTAAAAAAGCTACTGAGAAGTTCTGATTCAGTTCTAACATCCTACAGTCCCTAGCTTAAGTTTATCTTACTCCTTGAACTTTTTTTCCTAATTGAGCCCCCATTGTTCTCCCTCTTTAAAATTCTAAAGTGCTCAC
Organism: Trichosurus vulpecula; assembly: GCF_011100635.1. Lineage (NCBI taxonomy): Eukaryota > Metazoa > Chordata > Mammalia > Diprotodontia > Phalangeridae > Trichosurus > Trichosurus vulpecula. The sequence continues at coordinate 256,741,303 of NC_050574.1, read as the reverse complement.
ATATATTAAAACAATTGGATGTTATCATAATAATTTCTGTTGTTTTATATGTTAAACTTATCTTTCCAACTATAATATAAATTTCTTAGAGGTGCAAGCCATGTCTTATACTCCTGTATGTCACAAAATACCTAGCACAGTATGGAAATCATGATAGGCAGTCAGTATTTTGTGTACTTATTAGCTTTCAAGTGTCTGAAAATTTGAACCAAAAAGTTTAGGTTTGATATTTCTTGAGGGAGAACCACCAGTCCACAAACGTAGAGGTTAATATGTATCCTGGCTATATTCTACAATATTATTATAGAATTTTGGGACTGGAGGGGGAATTTCAAGATCATATAATCAATATACTTTACTTAAATGTGTGAAAGATCTGAAATTTCACCAGACTAGGGAGGTTTTTTTTTTTTTTTTTTAATGTTGGAACTCCTTCCACCAATATAGTTCATGTCTGGCTTTTGACAGTTAAAAGGATCTTAATCCAGGCTCCATAAACTTTTTTTAAAAAATATAATTGTTTCCTTTGAAAGACTAAATGTTTTATTTCATGCATTTGAAAACATTACTCTTAGGAGTTCATAGAAATCACTAGATTGACAAGGGAGTCTATGGTCTGCTTGTGTGCGCGTGCACACACACACACACACACATTAAAAAAAAACCAAACAAACCTGATTTAGTAAATAAGTCTTGGGGAGTTGCCTGAGATACATAGAGGTTATTATTTTTTTTTTGGTGCATGGTTACAGAGTGTGGGTAGCCAAGGATTTAGAGCCAGGAATATCTGGTTTTTAAATCCTTCCTCAGATAACTATAAGCTGTGAGAGCCTGGGCAAGTCACAGCCTCTGTGTGCCTCAGTTTCATTTATGAAATGATAGCACTTATCTCATTGAAGACCAGATGAGGTAACTTTTGTAAAATACTTTGCAAAATTTTAAGTGCTATGTAAATGCTAACTATTATTATCTCAGAAGCAGGATACCCATCACCCTGTCCACTATAGGACACTATCTCCTTTCTACAGATAAGGAAGAACATTCATCTTATAACTTAGAGATGTTTAATGCTATGATAATTCTTCTGAATTGCTTTTTACCAAGCTTCCAAGTGAATAGATCACTGTGCCAAGTAGTTATTTCCCTCTCCTATCAAGTGGAAGGGAGAACCAGGGTGATAATGTCTTGAGTGAAATTTTTGCTCTTTCTTCAATGGTTTCAGTAGTCTAGAACTTCCCTAGTACAGGTCCTCATCTCTTTTCATTTAGACATTTGTAGCTGCTCTTGCTTGCTAACTGATATTTAGACTGCTAGATTTCTCTGCTCTCCAATCCAGCCATGTCCCTGCTGTCTGAACTGTCTTCTCCCTCTTGCACTGCTCTAAGGAACATCTCAGTTCTTTTCTCAAAACCATTCAGTGCTACCCCAACCTCTACCATAACTTACTCACTGAAGTATAAATTTATGCCTCTGCCAATCAAGACCCTCCACAATTTGTCTATAACCTATTCATCTAGGAGCCCAAGGGTGGGAAACCTGAGGCCTCGAGGTCACATGTCTAGGTCCTTGGGTGTGGCCTTTTGACTGAGTACAAGTTTTACAAGACAAATCCTTTTATTAAGGGGATTTGTTCTGTGAAGTTTGGATTCAGTCAAAAGGCTGCACCAGAGAATCCAGAGGGTCACATGTAAAAATTAGCATAAAGACCCACAGACAGGACTCTTAAACTGCCTGAATCAAAGCAGTATTGCTACACACTTTAACATATATCTCTGGATCAAGACAGCCTTTACATCTGAGCAGTGGGGAAACTCTGAACATATGGCTGCTCAGAGTCTCAACCAGGAAATCCCAAGGTCCTTCTCATAAGCGAGCCACCTCAGATTATATTTACACTTCTCAGAGCCAGAAGGCATCACAATCCTTTGTGACTCAGTGCCTAATTAGAAATTAGCAAAAGGTGTGAAAGCCTTCCTTCAAACAAGCCTCCTCTAAGCAAGCTTGTTCCTTAGACAAGTCCTTCCCACAAGGGGCTCCCTGTGAGGCCTATTAATGGACAGGGAAGATCTTATTATTCCTTTAACATTACAATTACTTCCCACGCTCTGTGATCATTAGCTAGAATCCTCTCTGCTCCCTTTTCTCATCTTGCTATCTTCTCATCTCCATGTTATCATCTGTTGTACTGAAGTACTGAAATCATTGCTCTTTTTCAAGGTGCCAACTCAAACACTGCCTCCTCCTCACACCCCTGCCAAAGCTCCATCCCACCCCTACTACAGATGCTTAAGAGAAAGCCATATCTCTCTTCTCAAATTTCTTGTAGTACTTGGCCTATATTTTTAATTGTATTCATCTCACTTTCCCTTGCATAATTATTATTTTTGAACTTCTTCTTCCTACCATTATATTGTAAGTTCCTTCAGAGCAGACATTGTGCTATTTCTCCCTCCCTGCTGTGCTCCCTGTAGCACATTGCCTTGTGTTTCTTCTCCCCACCCTTTTGAACCAGACATAATGAGTTCACTAATGTAGGGAGCTACAGATAAGGAATGTTCCTCTATCAGTGAAGATTAGCACCTGCTCTAAAATATTACCTTAAAGGACTACCTAGGGAGGGGTACTGAGAGGTTAAGCCACACAACTATGAATATTTGAGACACTATTTGAAGCCAGGTCTTCCTGACTCTGAGGCCTATGCTCTGTTATGTCACCTAGCAAGTTCTAAATAAATGTTTATTAGTTTGCATTGAATTAAATTGCACAAATTGAGACTGAAATTCCTGTGAAATCTTTGGATGTGTTATTTGGTCATATTATTAACTATACAACATTCTCTAGCTAAATTCCTTAGCAGGAAAAATGCAAAATACACACACACACACACACACACACACACACACACTCACACATACACACACACACATATGTTGAGACATAAAGTTCTACTTAAAAAGCGATGTTGAGTGAGATATAAAGTCCTTTGGAGACACTAGCAATTCTCATTTCAGTTTCGATATCACTGACCTAAAACAATGAATTTTTACCTTTATATTTGCAATCTTTTGAAAATAGATGGCATGTAAGAGTTAACTGTCTAGTTTTATTTACTCTATCACTCATTCATTCAGCAACATTTTATTGAAAAACTGCTATGGGCAGAAAATTATATGAGGTAAAGATTTGAATTAATATTTTTAATATCCTGGATATGTGAAAAGCTTTTGAAAACAAATTCTATACACACATAATATATTGTGTATATGCATATATATAATATACATATGCATAAACATAATATATATATGTGTATATATGCCTATGCACATAAATTAAACAATTTTAAAAGAAGCCTCTAAAAATAAAATAAATATAAAGTTTTCATTAAAAAACTTCTTTTAACCTGGAAGGTACAGCAGTATCTCCTCTTTTAAATTTGTATGAACTCTTGAAAAAAAAGACAAATCTAACACAATTCCTTGATGTAAGGATTAAAAATCTAGTGAGGGCAATGGGATAGATACACAGTAGTCCTAAGCATGATACAATAAAGTGATTAGAGAGGCATGAATGCAATTCTTGGGACTTTAGAGAAGAGGAAAATCAGTTCTAGCAGGGGACATGCCATTCTTTGAAGTGAACAATTTTATTAAGATTTGATATAAAGTTATATGCAATTTTTCCCTTTTTCTCTCTGCCTCAAAAAATTACTTTTTAAAAGAGGAGTTACCATTTAAAGTTCTGAATTTAATTCCTAAGACCGTGATGACACAGTTTAACACAATGAAAAATAGTTGAAATTTCGCATCGATAATAAAGGAATTTGGGATCAAGTTCTTTCACTCACATTCAGGAGACAGGTTTGGATTCCAGACATAGATGCCATTCCAGCATATGATTTTTTACTTTGTGAATTCTGTGTGACTTTCAATATCATCAATCATGTTCTATTGTAATCTGCACTGCATAGGAGACTATTTTATGATGAGCATTATCGTTGTAGTATAGTAAAGAGCATTGTTAATGAAGCATGGAAAAAGAATAAATTCAGCTAATGGGTAGATGTGTCAAGTTTCAATTAGGGATATGTTGGAACCTAAAAAGGAGAGATGAGCATACAAATTTAAACCTTTGACCTTCAGTGTAAGTGCAAAGCTTGGAAGGAAAATGAACTTATTTGGACGAAGCATCCTAATTTCATTGCAGTGATACCTTTGATAGAAATCAGTGCTATAACCTTTAGTGTTCATAGGTGCGTTGCTTCACAGTTTTACAAATTTGAACCTGACAGAATTTTCCTGTTAACAGAAAAAGGTAGTATTAGTCTGTATCACAGAAGTAATGTGGCATAGTGGATACAGGGATGGTCTTATAGCCAGGATGGCCTAGGTTCCTGTTCCACCTGTCACATAATACCGGCTGAGTGATCCTGGCAAGTCCTTAACCTCTTGGTACTCCAGGCAACTTTCTAAGACTATAAAGAACCAACCTACATCCACAGAGATTCATCACCCAGAAGTTCCTTATATCAATGAATCACAGGTCCAGGCCCTATTCCTATTCTATATCAAATATAAGAAATAAAAATGAGCATTAGAAAATGGGGAACCAGGGATGGAGAATGGAGTCAAAACTCTGTCACATGAGGAACAGAGAAGTAGTTAAAAAAAGAAGATTGAGTTAGGGGCATAATAATTTCCTTCAAAAATTTAAGGGACAGTTGTCTGGCAGGAGAAAGCTCATTCTGTGTGGCCCCAAAGGAAAGAACATGGTTTAATACTAAGAAGTTACTCAGGAAGGCAAATTTTGTCTCAGCTAGGTAATGCAATAGAGTTCTGGATCTGAAGATCCGAGTTCAAATCCAGTCTCAGACACATATCTAGCTGTATGATCCTGGGCAAATGACTTAACCGCTGATTGTCTCAGTTGCCTTAACTGTAAAATAAGAATAGAAACAGTGAAGTGCTTAGCACAGTGCCTAGCACAAAGTAAGTGCTATCTGAATATTAGCTATTAGCCATTATTAAGTACTTAGTAGAGTACCTGGCACACAGTAGACGTATAATAAAAGTTTCTTTTTTCCTTTCTTTACTTCAATATTTCACCGAACTCGTGTAAGCCAAATTTCATTAAGTATCTCCTATGTTCAAGGTGAGACAGCTAGATGACACAATGGATAGATAGCCAGTCATGGAATCAGGAAGACATGAGTTCAATTCTGACCTCAGACACGTACTAGCTGTGTGACCCTGGGCAAGTCACTTAACCCTGTTTTCCTCAGTTTCCTCATCTGTAAAATGAGCTGGAGAAGGAAATGACAAACCACTCCAATATGTTTGCCAAGAAAACCTCAAATGGGGTCGCAAAGAGTCAGACATGACTGAAACAACCGAACAGAAACAACATGTTGCGAGAGACTCTAAGGATACCCAGACAAAAATGAAAAATAGTCCATGTGCTCAAAGGGCTTATGTTCTCTACTGCAGGATGCAACATGCAAACACATAAATAAGTCCAAGATAATTTGAGAGGGGAAAACGCAAAACAAAAAATAAACAAAAAAACAACTAACAAGTAGGGAGATTGGAGAAAACTTCTCAGAGTTGGTGGCACAAAAGCTGAGCCCTGAAATAAACTAATGATTCCAAGAGGCAGAGGTAAAGAAATATATTTCATTCATGTGGGTGGACTATATACACAGTTCAGGAAAAATGAATAAGCTATTTTAGTTAGAATTTTGAACGCTTGAAAGGGAGTAATGGCAAATGTCCAGAAGGGCAGGCTGGGCATGATCAGTGTGGGTAATTTCTCAAGTGGAGGTTGTGGGGAAAAATTCAACAATCAAAGGAGACTGAACGGGGTGGAATTAGACAAGTTTTCCAGGACATCAATAGATGAACTGGACTGAAATACTCATACATCTCTATATGCATTGTATTCCCAGTAGAATGTAAATTCCTTGTGGCAAGAGATGATTTTGTTTTTATTTTTGCATCTGTAGTGCCTGGCACAGGGACTGGCGCACAGTAGATCCTCAATAAACGATAATTGAATTGAAAGGAAAAGAAATGTAAATTGGAGCTAGATTTTGAAGCTTTTCATAACAAGCTGGAAAGTTTGTATTTTTTCTAAGGCAATATGGAGCCACTGAAGATTCTTGAACAGGGGGGTAACATGGTCAGACCTGTGGCTTAGGATGATTATTTTGGAAGCTGTTTTCAGGACGGATTTGAAAGAGGAGCAGAGTTAAAGTAGGGAAGCTAATTAGAAGGTTTTTTATAACGGAACAGGTGAAAAGGCCTGAACCAGGGTGGTGACTATGAGTGAAGAGAATGCTATTTCTATAAGACATTACCCAGATGGATTCAACAAGTGAAAACTGTTAGATTTAGGGGGTGAGCGAAGAATTGTGACTGACTTAAAGGTCAAGAACCTTGGTGATGTGGAAGGTAGTGGTGCCCTTAACAGAAAGAGGGAAATTTGGAGAAATAAAAATGTTTTGTGGGAAGAAAATGAGTTCTGTTTTAGAATTGTTCAGTTTGAGATGCCTATGGAATATCTAATGGTGATAACTAAATGACTTTAGTAATGAAGGATTACTATTCACGAGTGAGATTAAAAGTGGATAGATAGATTTGGGAGTCAATCTTGGGGCCTAATTAGGTAAGTGAGAAAATGAGAGAGAGAGAGAGAGACAGAGAGACAGAGAGACAGAGAGAGAGACAGAGAGAAGCATAAAGACATGAGTTAGGTCTCTGCAGGATGCTTTGTGAGCCTATTAGTTCCTGTTACTGGAAGCATTGTAGCAGAGGGTGTCAGAGATTCTGTAGTTGGGATTAGGTGGCAAATTGGTGTGGTGGAGAGTTTTGGGCCTGGAGTCAGGAAAACATTAGTTCAAATCCACCCTCAGACACTTATTAAATAACTTTGTAACCCTAGACAAGTCACTTAACCACTGTTGGTCTCAGTTTTCCCAACTGTAACTTGGGGATAATAACAGTACCTGTCTCACAGAATAGTTGTGAGGATCAAATGAGATAATATTTGTGAAGTGCCTGGCATATTGTAGGCATGATAGAAATATTTATTCCCTTCTCTATTATACTAAATGATCTTTTAGGTCCCTTCTAACTCAAAGATCTTAAGTTGATTTTATTTTCTATTAAAATAAATGTATATTTTATGCATTTTAGGTATGTATGAATTCTTTGGTCACTGTATTATTGTATCATATGTAAAATGTATCCAAGAGTTTAAAAGGGAAGAAAAAAAATACTGTGCTATAGAAAATGGTTTGGGCAGACATGGTCATCTGTTTTACCTAAAGTAGTTTCTGGTATGTCCTCCACAACCTAGTCTCCCTCTCCCTATCTTTGCAGTGCTCTTGCCCCTTACAGCCCCGCCTCCACATACTCCTTGATTTAATGACACTAGCCTCCTTGGTGTTCCTTGAAAATGACATTTTGCTGACTCTAGACATCTTCTCTGGCTTTCCCCCATGCTTTGAATGTTCTCCCTTCTCATCTCCACCTCTTGGCTTCCCTGCTTCCTTTAACTTTAAGATAAAAGCACACCATCTTTAGAAAGTGTTCTCCAATCCTTCTTAATTCTATTGCCTCCTCTTTGTTAATTTTCTTCTATTTATTCTGTGTGTAGCATGCAAAGTTGTTTGCATGTTGTCTCCCGCATCGAGATTGTGAGCTCCTCCATCACACAAGCGGGAAAAGGACCATTTGTACAAAAATATTTATAGCGGCTCTTTTAGTAGTAGCTAAGAATTGGAAATCAAGGGGATGGCCCTCAATTGGGGAATGGCTGAACAAGCTGTGGCATATGAAGGTAATGGAATACTATTGTGCTATAAAAAATGGGGGTGATACAGACTTCATAACAACCTGGTAAAACCTGCACGATATAATGCTGAGTGAGTGGAGCAGAACCAGGAGAACGTTATACACAACCACAGATATATGGATTCTGTGAGGACGAACGCTGATAGACTTTGCTCTTCTCAGCAACACAAGGTGCAAAGACAACTCCAAAAGACTCATGATGGAAAATACTATCTACATCCAGAGAAAGAACTATGAAGTATGAATGCAGATTGAGGCACACTTTATGCTCACTTTTTTTTCTTTTTTTTTCTCTCTTTTCTTTCTTTTTTTGGGGTTTTTTTTGGTTCTGTTTCTTCTTTCTCATGATTCATTCCATTGGTTATAATTCTTCTCCACAACTTGACTGGTGTGGAAATAAGTTCAATGCACCATGCCATCTTGGGGAGGGAGGGAAGAAGATCTGGAACTCAGAATTATGTGGAACTGAGTGTTGTAAACTAAAAATCAAAATAAAAAGATTGTGAGCTCCTCAAAGGCAGGGGTTTTTCCTTCTCTTTGTATCTCCATGCTTTAGCACAGTGCATGGCATATTCAAGTATGTCTCATTTTATTGCACTTCACTTTATTATGTTTTGTAGATATTGAGTTTTTAAAAAATTGAAGGTTGGAGGCAGCCCTGCATTAAGCAAGTCAATCGTTGCCATTTTTTTAACATTATATCTCTGTGTCACATTTTGGTAATTCTCACAATATTTCAAACTTTTTCATTGTTATTTTATCTGCCATGGTGATCTGTGATAAGTGGTCTTTGATGTTATTACTTTATTCGTTTTGAGGTATCAAAAACCATGCCCATATGAGATGGCAAACTCAGCTGATAAATGTTTTGTATATTTTGACTGCTCCACCAACAAGCTGTTGTCTCATCTCTCTCCCTCTCCTCCTACCTCCCTATTCCCTGAGGCACAATAATATTGGGCCACCTAATAACCCTACAATGATCTCTGAGTGTTCAGGTGAAAGGAAAAGTCATTTATGTGACTAACTTTATTGTTGTCTTATTTTAAGAAATTGCCAAACCACCCCACCCCATTGCCCTGATCAACCACCAGGCATCAACATCTAGGAAAGAGCCTCCACCACCAAAAAGATAATCACTTACTGGAGGTTCAGATGATGGTTATCATTGTTTCTTTTTTAGCGATAAAGTATCATTTAACTAAGGTGCATACATTTTTTAAGACAAGACTATTGCACACTAACTGGACTACACTATAGTGTAGACATAATTTTTACATGTACTGGAAAACCAAAAAAAAAATCAAGTGACTCACTGTATTGCGATCCTCACTTTATTATGGTGGTCTGGAACTGAACCCACAATATCCCTGAGTATGCCTGTAATAGGAACCTAATAATAGCTTATTGACTGACTTGTAAGAGTGGTAAACACTGGTGCTCAGTTAAGTTTTCTTTCATTTCTTCTTCTCTTTGTTAATGTCTTGCCTCATCTATTTTCCTTATCTGTTTTCCCTACTCCTGGCTTTCAATCAAACCTACCCATGTGACCCAATAATCTAGCTTGGAGGGTGGAAGTAGGAAGGTAGTTTATATCCGCTGAGGTACTCAGATGCTCTTAAAATTCCATCTAGAAGCCTCTTCCTCAGGCTCACATGCTTTTCTATGTAACCTGCAGAGTCATCTTATATTTCAAAACAAAACAAAACAAAAAACACTTAGGTTTTGACAGGAGCCTGAAATACATTTCTTTAAAAAAGAAAAGAAGCAGGATTCATTCTAACTAATGAGAGTTCACAGTAAATTAGAGAGTTCAAATAGTTAATGTGCTGTTTGGATCAATCTGTCAAGTAATTTAAAAAAAGTTTTTAGTTTAAGTTCTGATGCTTTCCTCTCCAATCAAGCCTGGTTCTGTTTATCTCATTGGCTTATTTAAAGTAAAATTAGAAGTGGGAGAGGGGAGCATAAGATGGAAGATTTAAGTGCCTAGCAACTTACTTTTGGTTTCATAAAAGTGGATATATTCTGCAAGAGATTACATGGGTGCATTTTGTTTTTAACACATTATTTTTTCTCACATATAAATGCATTCTTAAAATATAATAGTTGTGAATTTTGCTTTTCCTCATATATAGATGGCTATTGTGACTTGAGGTATGTATTTGAAGTTCAAAAGAATAGTTTAAGAGAATCCGGTACCAACTGATACTATCACTCCCTTATATCCTTTGTCTCCAAAACAGTATTTCCCTTGTCATTAGTAGAGAATTATTTAAAGACTCTTGGTGGGTAAATACAGGTTCATCAAAATTTTGCAGTGAAAATGCTTTTACAATAGCAGAACCTTTAGTGTTTAAGGATAATTACTACTTGCAGTAATTTTTTTTATTATTGATTTTTTTGAATGTCACCTTTAGGTAATAAATTCATGACAGTTTTGCATTTTAACCAGAATGAGAACCGTATCCAACACTTCATTATGATTTTAAAACAATATGTAAAAACAAAGTCTGTGTGTTCCATAATTTCAAGAATATTCATTTTTCAACCTGAATTCTAAACGTTTTTAAAAGTCCATATTTTCCTAATGTCTTCATCTTACATTATTATATTGTATTGCATAAAGAGGCAAAGAACTTAAGATTGTATAGATCATACAGAGCCATGAAATGTGTCAAGTTTATTATATTTATATATGATTGAAGATGAGACTGTTCCTATTTAAAGGAAAACATGGCCACTTTTAATATTTTGAAATGATTTTTAAAAGAAATGCTTTTATATAAACAGATTTTTAAATATATTTTGTTTTGGGTTTCTTCATATTTTACTTGTATTATAAGTCATGTATGCGCATAGTTTTTCACAAACATAACCCTGGACTATTTCTGCATGTTAAATATTTGCACTGAACTTTTTGAGCTCTTTAGACAATAACATGA